>NW_028258454.1:3639077-3993209 GCF_053883595.1 Heterocephalus glaber
CCTCCCTCCATGTGGGGATTGGAGGCATGTGCCACCAAGTCCCACAAAAATGCAATTGTCCAGCCATGAGGGTATAGTTCACCTGAGTGTTGATGGAGCTTGCAGTCACTTCTGTGTGTTCTTCTGCTAAAGACACTTAAGTAAGTCAGCTTTTCTAAATGGTCTTTCTTAAAACTTCAGAATTACAGCCTGGGGATTTAGATCAATGCTTCCACCGCCTGCCTCACAAGCACAAGGATCTAACTTCAATCCCCGGTATGAAAAAAAAAACAACTTCAGAATTATAAAACTACTAGAATTCTATTTAAGAGTATTTTTTCTCTTTTTTGCCTTTTATTTTTGGTTTTTTGAGACAAGGTTGCATTATATAGTCCAGGCTGGCCTAGAACTGGCTGCTTTCCTTGTGCCCTGGCCTCCCAAGTGCTGGGATTATGGGTGTGCACCACCACACCTGGCAATTTTTTTCTTTTTTTGCAGTGCTAGAGATTAAATCTAGGGCTTCACATATGCTGAGCAAGCACTCTCCCACTGAGGTGCCTTCCCAGGCCATATGTAATAATGTTTTACATTAATGCGTTAACTTAAAATATGCATTTGGAATAGCTGCTGCAGTGTAGCCCTGTGTGTGTGTGGTTTGTTAGCGAGTACAGTCTGATCACTGGCTCACTAAAGTTGGATCTTTTTCTATGCCCATGATGAGTTGGTGAAGCCTGAGGAAAACAAGACTACAAGATACTCAAACAAGACGGATGCCAGTGATTACAGCAGTTAATGATGTTGTGATTGTTGTTAAACTGTAAATTGGGTGGCAGTATCTCTCTTTGTTGAAGGCTTTCATAGCTGTATTGCTGAAGAATAATTTATAGAATTTCATTGCCATGCATACTTAATGGAAAATCTGAAATCTGAATTATAGATTTAGAAAGCACAATACAATTTTTGTATCTGGAAATCAGTTAGGCCCATTTTGTCACTAGGAACAGCCTTGCTTGAGTGAGTCCTTTTGGAAGTCTTATCAAGTGCTTCCTTCTTATTTAGTGCTTGCTTCTTAGAACTGAAATTAATTTTCAGCTCTGTTCCGGACCATTCTGTCCTGGCTGACCCACTCAAGCATGGTTTTGCTAATGTGCTCTGCACCACTGGTGAGGGCTCTTGGTTTCCTTGCCTGGGGATATAGTGTTTTTACAGCTCTGTGGCTGTTGCTATGGCTACACAAAAAGGAAAGCTGTACGAGTTTGCCCCACTAACCCTCTGGCTACCAATGCTTGTGTTCGTTGGCTGCACCTTAATGTGACTGATTTCTTGTTTAGTGTCCTCTTTGCTTATCTGATGTTTTATAAGTTTCCCACAACTCCGCTTGTAAATGGAATGCCTCAAGTTTTCTAAGTAAGCAATTTCTGCCAACCTATTACAGTTAATTCATTATAAAGTCTAATTTTTTGTAAAGACTAATGTTGATTTATTGGACTAAGTGAATTCTAAAGTTAACGCTCTAAATGTGTATCTTTGCAGTTATAACAACATACACCGTGGAAGAGTGTCTATCATTACTGCAAATTGCTTAGTTCAGACACTAGTAGAAAATTAAGAGAGAAATAATAAATGTACTGATTTCTCTCCTTGTAAGAGAAAGATTGAAACTATCAATATATTATAGAAAAACATCGATAGTTTCCCACTGTACCAGAAACAGACAAATGAAGCCTGGTAAACTAATAATACATCAGCACCATTTATTGGCCTGGGCCATTTTATATTCTAACAAATGCTTCCAATGCAGGACTTTAACCAAAGATTTGTCTATTTTAAAGCACAATGGGGATAGTGGGGGCTTCTAATTTCTGATATTTCTAACAGAAGTCCCTGGGGAACATATAAGAAAGTGTTTGGGAACTCCATCCAAATCTATTTTAAAGCATTATGTGTTATCACATTGTTATGACATAATTGTATCACATAATTGCTGGATCTGTTTTCTTGAGCTTATAATGTACTTGGAAAAGAAATCTATTGGGAAAAAAGTCCACACTAATTATTGGCGAAGGATTATGCTACCAAGGACTGTGTTTATGGAGGTAAATTGAAACTCCAAGAAAGCACTTCAGGTGTTTATATGCTTGTGACAAACTGGTAGGGGTTTTTGTTGCTGTTCTTTGTTTATTGTTTTGTTTTACAGTGCTGGGGATTGCACCCAGGACTTCCAGTAGGCTAGGACATTTTATAGGATAAAGAATACCATGCGAAATCCAAGAAGCAATGAGAAGATTCTGAATAATAATCAGAAATGCCACACTGGCAAAACACGTGAAGCCAGGCAGTCTCAGCTGTTGGCAAGGACTTGTGGTGTCAGGAATTTTTAAGGCAAATGCTTCTCTACTGGGCTACATCCTCAGCCCAAATTGATGTTCTAATTGTCATTTTATAGACAATATTAATGGTTTATGTATTTCAAAGCATTCATATGTCAAGGGAAAATAGCTCTAAATGTGTAACAATTTGAGATTATGTAAGCATGTGCTAAAAGTCACTTAAGTTTTAGGTGCTTATAATATTAATATGCAATTCTGGCTTTATTTTTCTTCCTTAAAATATTAGTGGTTTACAGTTATTTATTTATTTATTTACTTCTCTTGTATTCCAGGGTAGCCTTCAACTCAGTGATCCTCCTGCCTCAGCCTCCTGAGTGCTGGGACTACAGGTATATGTCACCACACCCAGCAGGTTTACATTTTGAAAAAGAAAAATTACCTGTGTGAAATTGTACCTCAGTCTACAGTCACTATGTATTTTTTAAAATCCCACTGTAGCTTGTCAACTAAATTTGTATTTTTATGATAAAAAACAAACAAACAAAAACCATTTGCCAAACACTAGCCCAGACACAAAGGCTAATGAGATAGAAAACATTCCAGGAGCTCAGCACCCACAGGGGATGGACACAGGTGAACAGTGACAGCTCAGAGGACTACTTTCTGGGGTGATTTATTAAAGGGTGCTGTGCGCATTCTCAGGGGTGGGGGCCCAGCAGACCCTGACCTGTGACAGGAGAGTCTGGGGAGAGCCCTAGAAGAGGAGTCTGAGGGAGTCAGTTACTCACAAACCCTCAGGGCTGGGTGTGTTGTGGGTACCAAGCCTTGTTACCATTTTCTCCCCTTTATAGGTACCCACTCACCCCCAAATTTTTGAGCTTTACCCATACTGCTCCCTCTACAGAGTTTGAACTTCTGACCTGCCTCATATTTCATAATGTGTGTCAACCTTCTACTTCCTGTTCCATTGTGACGATCACCTAGGTTGCTCTTGACCCTCAGTAATGGTGCACAAATGTCCCTGTTTTTCCCATCCTCCCTTTATGTCTGATACTTTCTCCTAGGAAAAACACTAGTGTCTTAGTTACTTTTCTTACTACTGAGACAAAATACTTGACACCCAAAGTTAAAGGAGGAAAGGTTTATTTCACAGTATAGGATTTCGGTTCATAGTTGGCTGGCTCCAAGGGAGAGTGGCTTGGCAAAGGGGCATCACAGGGGAGAAATAGTCCATGGCAAAGCAGGGCGGGCAGAAGGCAGCAAAGCAGCAAAGCAGCAGAGGACAGCAGCCCTTTTTCTGTCCATTATATTCTATCCAGGTTACCCACCCTTAGGGCAAGTAACACTCACACCCAGAACTATGCCAAACCAATCAGTGGACTGATTTAGCAATCACATACCCTTGATCCGAGCCTCACACACTCTAGATCTAGCCACCTCTGAAAATACCCATCTATGATCAATCACATGAGGCTTTCAGGGAACATCTAGACACAAACCATAACAACCAGCAAAGGGGTGTCTGGATCACGAGGTGTGTGCATGCTTATCACACTTGTACAACCAGACAGCTTTCCAGAATGCTAGGCTGGTGGGCCCTCCTCCTAACATGACCTCCATTCTCCAGAGGAAAGAGGGTGATGAATGCACACTAGCCTCTTAAAAGTGCTGCCATGGCTACATACATTTCATTGGCTAGAACTGGTCCCTGTGCAACATCCAACTGCAAAAGGAGTGGTATGAGGCTGGGCAGCTGCTACCTAGTTGCAGATCAATTTCTGTGGAAGGTGAGAAAGGATTTCAGTTGGCAAAGTGCATCTCTACCATGGGCTCACTGTCTGCTCCCTATGGATTTGCAGGAGTGAATGTCAATGTTAAAATTATCTTTTGCTATCTTGTCTATAAAGTTACACTAGAACTTGTCCTTATGTTGAAATTCTTAGGTTTCCTCCAAATTTTTATTATGCAAAATTTCAAGCATATAGTGAGGTTGAAAGAATACTACTGTGTAGGTCACTGTAGAGGCTTTGGACTTAACTGTACATAGGAAGTGACACACCTGACAGTCATGTGCAAGCATTATTACATTTTCCCTGAAATGATTTAACATGCATTTCCTAAAATAAGGACGCTCCAGGGCTAGTGATGTAGCTTGGGGTAGAACACTTGCCTGGCATGGACAGGGCCCTGGGTTCGATTCCCAGCACTTCAAACAACCCCTAAGCTCTATACAATCAAAGTATCTTTGGTAGAATGTTAATAATATTCCCAAATCATCTAATATCCAGTCCATGTTTACATTTCCCAAATTGCTATGTAAATAACTTTGGAAATCATACTTACTGACCAAAGCATGTAAGTAAATGAATGCACAGAGTGGATTTCTCTTTTCCCCTCTGGCCTTGAATCTACCCTCTCCATCCTCTGACTTTTGGCCCAGGATGATGCAGTTTGCAGATAGGACAGTAGGTGGCAGGACAAGCCCGCCCCACTGTTCATAGGTACATTTCTCTAGCTGAAGAGTGGACGGTCAGGGTCCTCTCTAGTTCTGTCTCACAAGCATCTGTGGTTGCAGGGTGCACTCAGAACCCCATGACGTCCCCAGTTTCCTTATGTGAAGCTATAAAAACTTCAAGGCAAAATTCAGTCTTATTTCATGAAACAGTAAGCTCAAGCCACAGAGAACTTGAGATGATTTTTCAAAGCTATTCTGTAAAAATCAAATAAGCAAAAAGCTGTACTTGCTTGAGCTCACTTAAAGGAAACAATTGCAATCATTGCTTAATTATTCTTTTCTTCAAAGATGGATTTGTACCTCTAAATGTCAGTAGACAGCTGTAATTCAACTGTTATGGAGTTTTGGGGGGGTTTTTTAAGAAGCAAAATAATATGTGGACGTGGTAAGAGAAAGAAAAAAATTCATACAAATAAAAAGAATTTTAAGAAAAATAAACCACTTCAAATATTTTACCAACACCGAGGATCTTTTAGGGGGAGAAGGGCAGGTGTGGGGGTTGAGCCCAGGGCCTTGTGCATGCTAGACAAGTGCTCTACCACTAAAGGACAATATACAATAATGTGATAACAGACTAGAAATAAAATAATTTTCAGGACAAGTAGAGTATTTGTACTTCGTTTAGAAACCTGTGATTAGGTTGCTTTAGTGCAAGAAGTGACAAGAATATTAAAATGGATGTTGAATTGTTAAGAGAAAAAAACAGCTGAATTCTTCTAGTTTGGCTGGGTAGTTAGGTGGAAGTAAAATAAAATTATAAGCATAAGAAGAATAGAAAAGACCCAAGAGATTGCAGGATTGTAGCCCCCCCCCTCCCTTAAATAATGTGAAAGCCTAAAACAAATTAGCTAAAAGCCAGTCAGTTGGGGACTGAAGAAATAGCTCAGTGGCAAAGCACATGCTGATATGTGTGAGGCCCTAAATTCAATCTGCTGTAACCCCACAAAAGTTGGTCTTTAAAACAGGAGTCCCCTCTGCCCTGGATTTTCATCTTAACCCCCCCCCCCAATACACACACACACACACACACACACACACACACACACACACAGGAGCACATTGTTAGAGACTTCCAGGAAGGCTCAAAGAATCCCTGTTGGTTTGGAAACCTCTGAGTTGGCTCCAGGCTTCATGCTGGACATGGACTGAATCCTAAGGTGTAGCAGAGGCTCTGTCCCCTGGCCCTGCTCATTGGCCAGGCTGGGCACTTGGATGCTTCCCCAATCCCGTGGCTCCCAGAGCCCACACTAAGGCTTTCAACATGAAGGTTCTGTCTGCAGCTATCAAAGCTAGAGAAGTCCTTAGAAAAGCAAGAGGAGCCGCTTTCAGACTGAGAAAGTGCACATGAACAGTGATTTTTTTGGTGCACAGGGTCTAATGAGTCCACTTGGCTCAAGACGAGAATGGCATTCTGGTTACACAGCACCTCCATTCACGCAGTTGGGGTTTGTTGCTGTGTTTAGCTCAGGAATATATGCGATTATGGGCATAGCTCACATATAATTCTTTGGATTTGATAGAATGAGGCAATGGTTTATGCCTTCTAACTAATATGTATGCCAGTCTGTGTTCTCTCTCTATGAAAAACAATAATTTCTCTGAAAAAAAAGAGAAATTGTTTCCCCTTTACTATTTTCTTCCCTCTACTTCCTACAGACAATCACTTTTTAACATCTGGTTTTATATCCAGTTATACCATAACTTTTACTTTTTGATTCTCTCTTGACTTCTAGTGGTGAGAGATTAGAATTTAGTTCACCTACACTGAATCCACTTTTCCTCTCTTCTCCTGTTTTAGTTGATAACCGTATTGTCTCAAATTATTTTGAATGGGTATTTTCATAACCCTAAATAATATGCTTTAGCTGCTCTTTCTTCTTTTGAAAGAGAGTCTTGCTAGGTTGTTCAGGGTAGCCTTGGAATCTTGGGCTCAAGTGATTCTTCTGCCACAGCCTCCTGAGTGGCTGGGACTACGGGTACAGCTACTCATCTCTCTCTGCAAGAAAGAAGAAATGTATCTTTGCCATAACAGTTCTCCAGGTTTGGTGCTTCTTTGTTTTGTTTCAGTTTTTCTTCTCTCTTTTTCCTCCCCTCCCTCCCTCCCTTCCTTCTTTCCTTCCTTCAAGTGCTGCACATGGAACCTAGGGCCTTGCACATTCTTGGCCACAAGCTACATCCTTAGCCTTTTTTCAAGTTTCTCACTTAATTTGTATACTGTCTAAAATCCACTGCAGGTCCATGTGTCCCTGCGGCCCACATACTGATTTATAATTTGTACAGTTCTCATCCTGGCTTGGTTCCTTCACAGTTCACATCTCACATCTCTTTCTTCTCTTTTTTGAACTGGATAAAGTTTTTCAAGGAACTTTATAAAACAGGGTATGTAGTAAGTACACTTCTTGAGTCCTGCCAGTTCATAAATGTCTTTATTTGCTTTCAGTTTGATAGCTGATTTGATGACAAAGAATTCTAAGTCCCAAATAATTTTCTGCAGCATTTGGAAAATGTTGCCTTCTAGCTTTCTGTTTCAGCCACTTTCTTAGCTTCCCTTTCCTCCTGTGCAGACTCCAGTCTGAACCCTCCCCAGGCGGAGAGTCCTGCTCCTCTGGAATCCCCTCTGTACACCTCCCTCCCTGTACACATTCACGTGATCCTTCTGCCATACAGAGATTTGTTTAAACTTCTCAAATGCTGATACCCAGCCCATCTCTTGTCTTTGTGACTATGGATTTATACTCTTTAGAACTCTACCACTTCAACAGGATCTTGGGAAAGAAGAACGATATGAATCTATATGCTCATATGGCCTTCTTGAATTAGAATCTGGTTTATATAAATTTAATGTTTTTTCTGCCTTTTTGTTTATGTTTTTATAAATACCAGGGCTGTGTTTCATTCTCTTTAGCCAAATAAACAGAAACTACTACTACCATGTTTATTAGTAGTTTTATAAATCTGAGTAGGTCCTTTGGATGTGGAAGGATGACTGATGTATGCTAGTGCAAACAGGGCAACCGAAGACTGTGCACCTAGGACAAGTTAGGGGATGCAACCATGACTGCTTCTCAGAACACACACTTACTGACTCACACTCTTTCTGGGACCATACACAGTATAGAAAAATCACTTCCTCATTCCCAGTAAGTTTGAATTTCCAAGAGCAAACTAGACACAAACATTTATACCACCAACTAGAGAGCAATCCTAGGGAAGGATAAATAATGCTACTTATCCAAGTCATCATGATTCACCCGCCCCTCTTAATGTCATGTCTAATAATTTGTCTGTTTGAATAAAAGACAGTCTTAATAAGATCAACATGACTATAAAAGAATGGCGATGTTGAATTATCTTATAAAAGATAAAACATTTATGTGTCTTATTTTTCTTGCAAGGATTGAGTATTGATTACTATTTTCATGTTATTTAGGCACAGAATCTTATTTGAGACCATTGGCAGTTGGCCTTCACATAACTGCTACAAATAATATAAGATGTACAAATGTTTGGTCATTTTGGATGCCCTTATTTTTTCATTCATGTCTCTAACTTTTGTAGGTATTGTACCTACTTTATGCTTTGCATTTTGATAGTCACTGAAGATTGTGTGTGTGGTACCAGGGATTGAACTCAGGACCTTGCACTTGCCCGGCAGGCATGGCGCCACTGAGCTACATCTCCAGCCCATCACTGGAGATATTAAACTGAACAAGACCCTCTCCTCAATAATTTATTTTGATGTCTTTTATTTTAGCAGTGGTCCACAGATGAATTAGAAGAGGCTTGCTAGTTTTCTGTACAAATATCTTAATATCATGTTTCATCTTGATAGTAATCTTTTAAAAATAATATACACATATTATGGGGGGTTGGAATCACCACACCTTAACTGAGTTCTGCCCAGAACTCACTTCTGACTTCTAAGTTTAACAATTACTGGACCAGATTGTGTGCGTGTGTGTGTGTGTGTGTTTGTGTGTGTGTGTGGTACTGGGTATTGAATCTAGAATCTTCACACTGAGCTATACCCCCAGCCCTTTTTTGTTTTTGTTTTTGTTTTGTGATGAGATCTTGCTATGTTGCTAAGTTGTCCAGGCTGGGCTAGAACTTGCCATCCTCCCACCTCAGCTTCCCAGAGTGCTGGGATTAGAAGTGTGAACCACCATGCCCAGATGGCCACATTTTCTTTAGTATTTTGATCCCTTCAGCTCTGAACTGTACTTGGAGTAAATGAGAGACGAGCTAAGAAGTTAATATGTAAATAATGTGGTTCTGCCCAATTATACCTGGGCTCACTGTTAGGGTGAAAGCCTAGATCTGGTGCCTGTAGAGGAAAGAGGGTGAGAGACAGAGTCATCACGTGGCCTCTGAATATGGACACGCTGGACTCCCAGGTGACCCTGCTCTGTGGTGGTCAGTACCCAGAACACCACAGTGGCAGGAAGAGAGGCCCTGGATCAGATGTCCTCAAGGCCTGGCTCTGCCACCTCTGAGATGCATCTCCTTAGGAAATTGGTGAA
The DNA here is from genome assembly GCF_053883595.1 of Heterocephalus glaber. NCBI lineage: Eukaryota > Metazoa > Chordata > Mammalia > Rodentia > Bathyergidae > Heterocephalus > Heterocephalus glaber. The sequence goes on from NW_028258454.1 coordinate 3,648,422, forward strand.
ATTTCTCTGGGCCCTTAGCTATTTCAGTAATAGGAGAATAATAGTCATACTACTCACTCAGGATGGTACTGGGAGGCTAAGTGAGTTAAGTCATTTAAACACTTTGGTCTGGAACATAATACTTGCTGGAAAAAGCTATTATTATAATTACTCTGGAAGTGGAATTTAGTTTCAGTAAAATCAACCATCATCTGACATCAATATTCCTAAATTGGATTGGGCTCTTTAGTGTTGTTGGCATTTGTTTTTATATTTGTAAAAGAACAGGCATTTGTACTCACATTTGTGAGAGTAACCTTATAATGAAAAGGATTCTAGTGAACATTTTAGGGAAAGACCTGCTTCAGGTTTTTCTTTACCATCTCTATTTCTATCTCTGTCTGGATCATTTCCATCTCTAGCTCTATATCTAAAACATATTTTTGTCAGGGATTTAGCTCAGTGGCAGCACACCTGCCTCACAAGCTCAGTTCCTGAGTTTGATCACCGGTACCAAAAAAAAAAAAAAATTAAAGAGTCTACAACATATTTTTTTTTGTAAGAGAAGAGAACTCTCTCCTTTTCAAAAATGTTTAGCTGTTGATCCTAGTGGCATGCTCCTATAATCCGAACACTCTGGGAGGATAAGGCAGGAAGACTACAAGTTTGAGCCCAGCCTGGGCAATTTTGCAAGAGCCTATCTTAAAGTAAAAAATAAAAAGGGCTGGGAATGTAGCTCATTGTGAACGCTCTGGATTCAATCCTCAGTTGTTGTTTTTTTAAAGGTGTTTAGCAAAGAATTAACCTTTGTAAGCTCCTTTTTCTGGAGAGTAGGCTGGGCACTTGCTTAGGGGGAACGTGAAGTAAGGAGCTGGTTCTGGTCATGGCCAGCAGCTGATGCTCTGAACGCCTCTGATCCTCCCAGTATGGACACAGTGAGAGCAACAGAAGCAGAGCAGATGGGGCACTTTGTATTGACAGTGCCCCTTTAGGCCTGGGTGGACCCCAGAGATTCCTAGACCTATCTATCTAGGAAATGGATCTGGGAAGGAAAGTAACAGTCTCACTCCAAGAAGAGTGGAGTATTTATGGAAATAGAGTGACGCTGGATATATAAATGTTGCTTCTACTCTATCTTTCATTGGTTACCTTTCTTGCTTGGGAAGCTGTTTGGGGAAGAGGAGGTAAAACTGTCCAGGAGACTTACCCAGGCTACCAGGTGGGCAGGGTATAGCTTTTTCTGGTCCTGGTGTGCAGGAGGTAATACAGGTAGCCCTGTCCCAATGCAGCAGGGGGACTCTGATTTCTGTTGGTCAGACTCTGCTGGCCTTCACCATCTCATCCATCAGTGGAGAAGTAGCCATACTTGGCACCCAAAGAGGGTTTGGGTGAGATGGCAGAGCACTTACTTCTTCAGGAATGCAAGCACTGTGTTGTCGGAGTGGGATGAGAATTTGGGCCAAGTAATGAGGATGTGAGGATGTCTGATTTGTCCTGGGAGAGGCTCCTCCACAGCCCTGACAGTTGCTGGTTAGGGAAGACAGCTGACATCAATTTCCTTGACAACTGGGCCTGGCTGAGGCTGGAAAGTTGGGCATGTCCCTGCTCTTCCCCAGGTGTCCCTGTCGCTCGGATGCACTCATCTGTCTCTGTTGCAGAATTCTGCTCTGTTCCAGGAAAGCTGAATTTGGAGTCACCCTTTTATTTTGGCCATTTGTGTGATGTCTTGGGGACTTCAGGTCTTAACATGCAGTGAGTGGTAATTTTTAAAGCCAATTTTTACATCAGCAGCCCTCATATGACCTTACAAAGGTACTCTATACGAAGAAAGAAAACCAAGTAAGTGAGCATATATCTCTCCCTTACCCCAACTGACCAAATGGACCAAGCCCAGTTCTGGCCAATTGCCAGAAACCATAAATCTATGGTTCAAAGCCTTTCGACAAGAATTTCATCCCTGTCTTTCCCACCTGTGGTGGGGTTGAGGTAGGAGATTAGGTCTGATAGCTAACTGGGCAGAATGTGTCAAAGGTCACAGATCCCAAGGCTGCAAGAGATGTTTTCTAAAAAGAGAGGACAAACACAGAACCCAGAACTCAAAATGATGTTGGGCTTATGGCTGAACACTGTAGACTGATCAGAAAAATGCTGTTTGCAAACCTTTTTTTTTTTTTTTTTTTTTGGTACCAGGGATCAAACTCGGGACCTTGTGCTTCCAAGACACGGGTGGTGCCACTGAGCTAAATCCCTGGACCTCAATCCTTCTTTTGAATATGGAGCTGTTCACAGGACCAATCAGAAGATGCTTCTTTCAGTCCTTCATTTGCATATGATATGGGTACAACCAATCAAAAGACACCTTTCTTGATCCTTCATCTACATCCAGCAGGAGGCCAAGAGATTCTTTCAACAGGGTAGTTTAAATCTGTTAGGACATCAAGTGAGTTTTTTGTAGGACAGATGTCCTGATGCCTTATTTGCAGGAGGGGGAAGCCAATTCAGGAAATTTGGATACAAAAGGCCCCTTTCCTTTATCCTCAGACCCCTGCAAGTCTTTTCCCTAGCCCACTCTCACACTACGGAGCATACTTCTTTTCCACCTTCATAAATGTACAAGCCTTTTCTGTATGTCTTGTCCAATTCTTTGCTCTGGACACCAAGGGCCTGGAAAGAATCCAGGAACTTGGTGAGGTGCCATGTGTGCTTGCAAGGGATGCTATAGGGGACAGAGACACACAGGACTCTGTTCACCCTTTCACCCTTCCAGAGCCTGGGAGAAGGCTCACAAAGGCTGGCCCCACACCCTGAACAACCTGCAATCCAAGCCAGATCAGGGCCCAGGTCACACCACTGGCCCTCAGGGGAAGCCAGCAAGCCAGCTCATTCAAATGATAAGTAATGTTTCCTAAAAGAAACTGACCCCCGGCATGAGATTCTTTCCCAATCTAGGTCATCTGCAATGTGGTTTCGTGCAAGTCATGGGGACTCTGAGTTCAATACATGACCTCCCAGATGACCTTTTGGATGACCTTTTGAATAACACAAAAGTTTTCAGGACAGAAACTCATAGCTTTAAAAATGAATCTTGGCAGAGCATTCTCTGTTGACATTACTTTTTCTTGGTCTGAGTCCATAAGATATGCAACTTGAAATATTCCATATCCGGTCCCAAATCAGGCAGAGAGTGACTGAGATCTCAGGCCATCAGCTCCACACTAAGCAGAACACCAGATGGATGTGATCCTTTTGGAGATCTATAAGGTAGATCTCATCTTTGGTGCTTTTGATGTTTTGTCCTTTTTCTGTTTTACAGAGGGATACTATAGACACTTTAAGAGTTTGCCAAGTGCAAAGCATGTAAAATGTTATACCAAAGTAATTGGAGATGGAGGAGTATCTCAATGGTAAAGCCCTGGGTTCAATTCCCAGCACCAGAAAAACAAAAAACCAAAACTACAGGGCCAGGGATTTAGCTCACCGGCACCACGCCTGCCTTGCAAGTGCAAGGTACTGAGTTCAATACCCAGTACCAAAAAAACACTACAGAACAGATCAGTAACAAGTAAACAGATAAAGAGACTGAAGCAGTAATGAAAATTCTCTCTTCAAAGAAAAGGTCAAGACCTGATGGCTTCACCACTGAATTCTATCAAACATTTAAAGGGGTAGTGATATAGGGTGAATAAATGTAACTCCAAGACTGCTGAATGTCAGATACACTGAGTTCGTGTTCCCCCAAGTGGAAGAATGAATTCTAAGGAACAACAGAGGTTAAGAGTAGGAAAAATTTATTGAGAGAGATAGCTCCTGAGAGACAGGAAGGGACCTGAAAATAGGTTGCCATGGACCTCAGTTCATAGAGGAAGTTTTATAGAGCAAAATCACGAGGTGGGTACAACATGGGTCAAAACTATGATCAACCAATTAGATTACAAGTATAGCTGCTTAGGTAATATTGATCCAATGGGGAAGCAGGTCCCATAGCAAGTTTCATGCAAAGAGCAAGGGATGGATCAGGAAGTCCTGGTCACCCACCTGGGTGACTGATGTCTATCTAGACTTTATTGCACCAGGTGATACCAATCCTAGTATATTGCCTATCCCTCGGGGAGACATGTAAGCCTAGTCATTCTGTCTTTATCTTGAAGCCTGGCCTTCAACGGATGTGCCTCCAGCCACAGTTGTAATGAATTCTCATCTTCTGCACTGACTCCCTTGAGGGCCGAGCCATGTCTGACTGCCTATAGTATTTCTATCTAATTTAGCTATCTATAATATTCCCCCTCTAAAGAATACCCCTAACCACCATGAGTAGGGGCAGGGGTGATGACTCTTCTGGCCACCTCTGGCTGAAGGGGGTCATAGTTGTGACCAGCAGTCAGAGATACTCTTCAGAGGGTCTATCTAAAGGCCCTGGATAGATGCCACGCACTCTCAGCTTGGGTAGGTCTATAGCTTTAAGTCTGTTCACAGTCATATCTTTCAGCCTCAATTTCCTACTTTTCTGGTACACAGGTGGCAAGGTTTAAGGAGGAACATATCTTTATTTGAATGGCTAATCCTTCTAGAAGTACAGCCTGATATTGAAGAAGTCAGTTGTCTGATAGCCATAGGCTCCCTCTGGATGAAAGAAGTCCTGCCACATCGTGAGGTGTATATACAGTGAGATCTGTGCCTAAAGTCAGCTTGGATACCTTTAGTACCAAGAGAGCTATACAGCCACAGCCTTAAGGCACACAAGCCATCCCTTTGCTACAACATCTAATTCATGACTCTGGTACCCTACAGACTGTTGAGCAGGTCCTCGGTCCTGTCTGTGTAAGTATTCCCAAAGGCATTCCCCACCCTTCATCAGTATATAGATTGAAATGGTGTCCTGTTCATAGGCTCAGTGCTGGGGCATTTAGAAGGGCTTGTGTAAGCTTTTGGAATGCTGTCTGGGAATCAGATTCCCAGTCTAACATATGAGTAACTGCCTTTTGGGCTTCCTTTATAAGCTGATAGAGGAGCTGTGCAATATCATATCCTCCTATCCAAAGACGACAAAAGCTTGTAATTCCTAGGAATGCCTTTAGCTGTTTTAGGGTCATCAGCTTTGGGGAAGGAAAGTATTGGTTTAATTTTCTCTTCCTCAGCCTCCAGGTTCCCTTGGATATGAAAAGACCCAAGTATTTTACTCAAGGCTGTAAAGTTGTGCCTTAGACCTAGAGACCTCATAACCCCTATCTGCTAGAAAATTCAGCAAAGAACAGGTGCCCCAGCTAGAGAGCTCTTCGGAAGTGGCACATGACAGTATATCATCCACATATTGCAAGACCATGACTTTGAAAAATTCAAAACATGCCAAGTCATGGAAAAGCATTTTCCCAAAAAGGTAAAAACTGTCTCTGAATCCTTGAGGAAGCACAATCCGAGTCCACTGAGAGGCCTGATTATGAAGATTTTCAAAGGCAAGAACTGAGAATCTGTATGTAAAGGACTACAAAAGAAGGCGTCTTTTGAATATAATACTGAAAACCAACCGGCATCTTCCGGAATCTGAGAAAGGAGAGTTGGCTGGCTGATGTGAGTCCTTGCTTTAGTAGAAATGGAAATTAAAACTGAAGCACATTTCACCACCTGCTGTGCAAGTGCAAGGACCCAAGTTCCAATTCCCGGTACCAAAAAAAACCAAAAACTGAAGCACAAATTTACAGGGAAAAGGCTTTAATTGGCAAGTTAGAAGGAATATAGGAAGGGACTCCATTTTAGGCAGATGGAGGCAGCAGGCTGATACAGAGGTCCAGACAGGCCCATTTGCTGAGGAGACCAGCTTTAGGGATTACTTGGCAGCCTGGTGTCCGGTTGATCATTATCTGAGTCCTGGTGTCATTACTCTGGAATCTTTATGACTGAGGGATAGTTTCATTTCCAGGAAAGTATCCTTTCTGTCTGTGGTGGTCTCAGACATGGGAGACCCCACCTTGCCTGGAACCCAAGTGATCATAGGTTTAGGACAGGAGGCTTCTGGGTGGAGCCCAATGTCCCTATTAACCTCTTATCTTGGTGTCCTCAGTCTTGAAGGGGGTGATGTGCTGTAAACCCAGGACTAATTAACCTTGTCTGGCCAGCTCCTAGACGGTTACTCCCTCAACAATCAGCAAACTTCTATACAGAGCTGAGAAGAGACTTGACATGAGATTTACATAACAAGGGATATAAAATGAAAGTCAAACTTTGTTCTGTTTTTATTTGCCTATTGGGACATTTGTGGGCCCAAGTGAAGACTCATGGTTCATAGCAGAAATGGCTTTTAAGTATCTGGCTGTTGTAGAAGAAACCCAAATCATGCTTTTAATGAGTAACAGGAAAGGGCTCAGAATTCTGCCTGCCCCCCGACCCTATGGTGGTCTCCGACTATATCATGACTGCAATAGAAGAACTGATATCAGTCTTTCAAAAACGCCTCAGAAGGAATACTCCCAGACTCATTCTGTGATGCCAGCATTACTCTGATACCCAAAGCCAGATGAAGACACCATAAGAGAGGAAAAAAACAGACCAATATTCCAGATAACCAGCAGCTAAAATACTCAAAAATAAACTAGAAAAATATGTCCAACAACATATTAAAAGGATCATTCAAAAAGAAAAGAGGATAGAAAAAACTAGAAACAAAGTTTTTATAAATAAGGAGAAGAAGCAGGGTTGAAGGGAGGGAAGGGAAATGTGGAAAAAAGAAGAATCAAGATATATTATGTACAGGTACAAATTCCCTATGATGAATGTGATTATCATGCATATCAAAAGTTTACCAATAACATTAATTTTTTAAAATTTTATTTTGTTGGTATACTTTAAGTACATAATATAATGACATTCATCATCGTAAATTTGCACCTTTACCTAATCTCTCTTGGTTCTTATTTTTCCCCCTTCCCCTACCCTCCCTTCAAACCCTCCATCCCTCCCTATTTACAAAGACTTTGTTTCCATTTTTTCTTTTTCTCACATTAATTCCATTCTCTTCTTTCCTTTCCCCTACCCCTCCCACTTCCCCTTCCCCTTTGCCCCTTCCTATTTCACATTATCTATTATGCATTTTAGTCCTTATTTACACTATTCAGTTTCTCACACTAGAGAAACTATTCAGTATTTACACATGTGTGTCCTGTTCATTTCACTTGAGAGTACCGCCTCAATGTGGATCCATTTAGCTATAAATATCTCTAATTTCTCATTTTTTATGGCTGAGTAGTATTCCATTTTATTTTTAAAAAATGCATTTTCTTGATCCAGTCGCCAGTTGATGGGCATTTGGGCTGCTTCCAAGTTTTAGCTTTTACAAATTGTGCTGCTATGAACAGGGGTACACATATGTCACTGTGGTATGATTCTTTTAATTCTTTGGGGAAGATCCCCAGCAGGGGAATAGTGGGGTCAAGTGGAACTTCCAGTTCTAGTTCTTTGATGTATCTCTATACTGATTTACACAGTGGTTGGACCAGTCTACACTCCCACCAGCAGTGGACCAGGGTTCCTCTTTCCCCACAGCCCCACCAGCATTTGGTGTTGGTTGATTTCATGATAGCAGCCATTCCATCTGGAGTGAGGTAGAATCGCAGCATTGTTTTCATTAGCAACTCTCAAATGACCAGTGATGTTGAACATTTTTTCATGTATTTATTTGCTATTTCTACCTCTGTCTCTGAGAAATGTCTGTTCATTTCAGATGCCCCTTTTTGGATTGGGTCTTTAAATTTGGGAGGTTTGATATTTTTTAAGTTCTTTTTATATTCTAGATAGTAGACCTTTGTCTGAGGAACAGCAGGTGAAGATTATTTCCCACATTATGGGTTGTCTCTTCACACTGCTGGTGGTTTCTCTTGCTGTGCAGAAGCTTTTTAATAAGAAGAGATCCCACTTGTTGATTGTTTATGCTAGTTTATGGGCAACTGAGATTTAGTTCATAAAATCTTTTCATACACCAATGTCTTTAAGAGTTCAACATAACCTCTGTTCCAGGCAATTCAACATTTCTATTTCAATATTTAGATCCTTAATTCATTTTGATTTTAGTTTAGTGCATGGTGAGAGATATAGGTCTAGTTTTAATCTTTGGCAAGTTGAAACCCAATTTTTTCACCACCATTTATTAAAGAGGTTATCTTTCCTCCAGTGAGGATGTTTGGCTCCTTTATCGAAGATTAGATGACTGAATGTGTCTGGAGTTGTTTCTGGATCTTCTAATCTGTTCCACTGGTCCTCAGGTTTGTTTCTTTGCCAGTACCATGCTGTTTTTATCACAGTAGCTTTGCGGTATAGTTTCAAGTTGGGAGTTGTGATATCCCCTGCCATGTCCCTTACCTAGAATTGCTTTTGCTATTCTGGGTCTCTTCTTGTTCCAAATGAATTTTTGAATTGTTTTCTCAAGGTCCATGAAGTATGCTGCTGGGATTTCGATTGGGATTGTATTGAATCTATATAGCAGTTTTGGAAGTATGGCCAGTTTCACTATATTGATCCTTCCTACCCAGGAGCAAGGGATGTCTTTCCATTTTCTGATATCATCTGCAATCTCTCTTTTCAAAGTGCTATAGTTTTCAGAGAAGAGGTCTTTGATTTCTTTCCTTAGGTTGATTCCTAGGTATTTCAGTTTTTTGGATGCTATCGTGAAAGGAATTGTTTGCCCTATTTCTCTCTCAGTGAGTATTGTTTGTGTAGAGGAAAACTATTGATTTTTGTGTGTTGACCTTGTATCCAGCTACTCGACTGAATTTGGTTATTAAGTCTAGAAGACTTGGTGGAGTTCTTGGGGTTTTCTATATAGAGTATCATGTCATCTGCAAATAATGACAATTTGACTTCTTCATTTCCTATCTTTATTCCTTTTATTTCTTTCTCTTGTCTAATTGCTGTGGCTAATGTTTCCAAAACTATATTGAACAAGGGTGATGATAGTAGGCATTCTTGTCTTGTTCCTGATTTTAGTGTGAAGGATTTCAGTTTTTGACCATTTAGTATGATATTGGCTGTTGGTTTTTCATAGATGGCTTTTATCAGATTGAGGTAGAGACCATCTATTCCAATTTTTTGTAGGATTTTTTTCATAAATGCATGTTGGATTTTGTCAAATGCTTTTTCTGCATCTGTGGAGATAATCATATGGTTTTTGTCCTTGGCTCTATTGATATAGTGTATTACATTGATTGATTTGCATATGTTGAACCATCCCTGCATCCCTGGGATAAATCTCACTTGGTCAGGGTGTATGATGTTCTTCCCTTTTTTTTTTTTTTTTTTTTTGTACCGGGGATCAAACTTGGGTCCTTATGCTTGCGAAGCAGGCGGCAGAACCACTGAGCTAAATCCCCAGCCCTGTATGATCTTCTTGATGATTTTCTGCATTCTATTTGTCACTATCTTATTAAGAATTTTTGCATCTATGTTCATTAGTGAGATTGGCCTATAGTTCTCTTTTTTGGTTGGGTCTTTCTCTGCTTTGGGGATCAAGGTGATGCTGCTTCCAGGAATGAATTTGGGAGTATTGCTTCCCTTTCAATTTCATTGAACAGTTTAAACAGTAATAACAGTAGTTCCTCTCTAAATGTCTTGTAGAATTCAGCAGTGAAGCCATCAGGACCCGGGCTTTTCTTAGTTGATAAGTTTTTAATTACATTTTCAATTTCATTGGTTGATATTGGGTTGTTTAGAATTTTTAGGTCTTCTTCATTCAACTTTGGTAATTCATACATATCTAGGAATCTGTCAATTTCTTCCATGTTTTCCATCTTATTGGCATATAGGTACTGGAATTAGGTATTGATGATCCTCTGGATTTCTGCTAGATCTGTTGTAATTTCACCTTTTTTATTCCTAATTGCATGGATTTGGGCCTTTTCTTTCCTTTTTATGGATAAGGTTGGCTAAGGGTTTGTCGATTTTGTTTATTCTTTCAAAGTACCAACTCTTGGTTTCCTTGATTTTTTTGTATAATTCTCTTAGTCTCCATTGCATTGATTTCTGGTCTGATCTTTATAATTTCCTCCCTTGTATGAGCTTTGAGGTTGTCCTGCTCTTCTTTTTCTAGAAGCTTGAGGTTCAGCATCAGGTTGTTTCATTGGGCTCACTCTGTTTTCCTAATATGAGTATTCACTGCTATGAATTTCCCTCATAAGACTGCTTCCATTATGTCCCATAGATTCTGATATGTTGTATAGTCACTGTCATTTAATTGAAGGAACTGTCTGATTTCTTCTTTAATTTCCTCTGTGACCCATTGGTTATTCAGAAGTGCGTTGTTCAGGGCTGGGGATTTAGCTCAGTGGTTCCACTGCCTGCCTTGCAAGCTCAAGGATCCGAGTTCGATCCCCAGTACCAAAAACAAAACAAAACAATTCAAAACTCAGTGGACCTTATATGTGTGGTTCTATTTCTAGATTCTCTGTTTTATTCAAATGATCTATATGTCTTTCCTTACACCAACACTGCCTTGATTACTGCAGCTTTAGAAGAAGTCTTAAAATTGGGTGCTAAACGTCTTCCAACACTGTTTTTGTTTTTGGCTTTTCTGGGTCCTTTGTACTCCTACCTAACTTTTAAATTTCAATATCCAGTTCTTCATTTATAGCAAGTATACACAGACCTGAATTTTTATATATACCTTGTGTTTTCTAATCCTGCTAAATTCAAGTACAAGTTCTAGGGGCTCCTAGAGATTTCTTAGTATTTTCTCTGTAGATGATCATTTCATCTACATATAAAGATTTTGCTTCTGCCGTGCCAATCCTATCCTAGTCGTGTCATTTTATTGCCAGACTATTTTGGTCGGGACTAGGTTCCAAAGTTTAATGGACAGATAAAGAGTAAGCATATCTGCCCTTGTTCCCCACCTTAAGGAGAAAGCATTGTATCTTCTCCATTCATACAAGGCATTCTCGCTGGAAGTATAGAGTACATGTCTTTAATTTGTTGAGAAGTTTCTGTTCTACTTCTAGTCTCCTGATAGCTTTTACCATGAACAGCTGTAGAATTTAGTCCAATACTTTTTCTCCAACTAGTGACAGGATCATATGGCTTTTTCCTTTCCTCTGTTCAAATGATGACTTATGGGGGTGGATCTTCCAATGCTGAACCAACATTGCCATCCCTATAACAAAACCACTTTCTACATCCTGCCAGATCTGACTTCTAATAGTTTGTTTTGTTAAACAAATATCTATCTATGTTCATACTTTTTTCTTCTAATATCTTTATCCAGTTTTAGGATTAGCACAATGTTGAATTCCTAAAATGAGAGAAGTGTTCCTTCTTTTTTCTGCTTTAATTGTTTGATATAATTTATCAGTTAAAATGTTTATGAGCCTGCTGTTGTCATATAGGTAGGTTTTTAAGCTAGGAATATGCTTTCTTTAATAGGTGCTGTTCAAATTTGATATTTCCTCCAGTGTTAGTTTCATTAATTTGTCTTCTAAGGTACTTCTTAGAAGTTGTCAAATTTATTTTAAAACAGATTTTTGAAATATGCTTTCTATATCCTTTTAAATTCTGTAAAATCTGTGGTAATGTCTCCTAGATCTTAATATTGTAATTTAAAAATGTATAACTGATATGGTGTAACAGGAAGAAAAGGTCTAAAAGAGCAGGGGAATTGGGAGGGGTAGAGGAAGGGAAAAAAGGGAAAGGAAAAAATATGAGAAGAGGAAAAAAATGGAAACAAAGTCTTTGCAAATAGGGAAGGGTGGAGGGGGTGAAGGGAGGGCAAGGGAAGGGGAAAAAAATAAGAACCAAGATACTCATGTAATGGTACAAGATCCCAATGATGAATATAACTGTATTTTATACCTAAAATGTACCAATAAAGTTAATGGGGGAAAAAAAACCCAGAAGTGTGTTGTTCAATTTCCATGTGTTTATGTAATTTTTACAGGTTTTTTGCTATTGATCTCCAATTTCATCGCACTATGGTCTGATAATATACAGAGGATAACTTCAATTCCTTTCCACTTACTTCAATATGTTCTGTGAGTGAGTATGCGGTCTATTTTGGAGTATAACCCATGTGCAGCCACAAAGAATGTGTATTCTGATTTTGTGGGGTGGAACACTCTGTAAACATCTATTAAGTTCATTTGTTCAAGGGTTCGATTGTTTTCTAGTATTTCATTGCTTATTTTTTGTCTAGTTGATCTATCTACTTGTGACAGTGGGGTATTGAGCTCCCCCACTACTATTGTATTAGTGCATATATGACTTTTCATGTCCATTAGTATTTGTTTTATATAGTTGGGCACACTAGTGTTTGGTGCATAGATATTTATGATTGTCATCTCTTCCTGTTGGATTGTTCCCTTTACAAGGATGTAGTGTCCTTCTTTGTCTCTCTTCATCAGTGTTGGTTTGAAATCCACTTGGTCTGCAAAGAGGATAACTACTCCTGCTTTTTTTCAGGTTCCTGTCTCATAGAGTATTGTCTTCCACCCTTTAACTTTCAATCTATGAGTTTCTTTTTAAATTGTGCTTCTTGTATACAGTATATTGTTGGATCTTGCTTCGTGCCCCATTCTACCAGTCTATTTGTTTTGACTGGTGAGTTGAGACCATTAACATTGATGGTTATAACTGATACATATTGATTTATCATTGTCATGACTTTTTCTTTTTGTCGGATTCTCCCCCTTTACATTTAATTTTTTGTCGTGCCTGATGGATTCATTCTGCTCTGCTTCCTGGGGTTGTGATCCTCATTGTCTTTTCCTAGGATTTTGTCTAAAATTTTTTGGAGTACTGGTTTGGTATTCATGAAGTTCCTAAGGTGCTCTTTGTCATAAAAGTATCTTATTTCTCCAACAATTTTGAAAGATAGTTTTCTAGCATACATCAATCTGGGTTGGAGGCTATTTTCCTTTAGGGCTTAGAATATGTCACTCCAAGCTCTTCTTGCCTTGAGGGTTTGCTGTGATTCTGATGGGCTTTCCTTTGTATGTGATTTGTTTCTTTTCTCTAACTGCTTGTAGAACTTTGTTCTTCTGTTGAGTTTGTGGAATCTTAACAATTACATGCCTATGTATAGATTGTTTTGATCAAGGCTATTTGGAGTCCTATATGCCTCACTTATCTGTATGTCAACTTCTTTTCCCCTGCTTGGGAAGTTTTCTGCCATCACTTCTGTAAGCAGTTTTTTTATGTCAACTGCACTCTCTCCTGTTTCTTCGTTGACTCCAATCAGTCTTATGTTATTCTTCTTTGCATTGTCTAGCAGCTACTGGATTGATTTCTCGTTGTCCCTTACAATTTTGAAGCAATTTTTCTTTTCCTGGTCACTAATTGCAATCTTATCTCCTATATCTGAAATTCTGTCCTCACATTGGCTCATTCTGCTGTGTAGACTTTCAATGGAGTTTTTTAATCTCCTGGAAATCTGTTTGTATCTGTTTTATGGATTCCATTTTTCTCCTATGTTAAGATTCTATCATGTTCCTCAGCTTCTCTATTTTTTTTTATCTGTGTCCTCTGTAGATTTATTAATTATGTCTTGCACTATGGGCACAATCTCTGCTGCTATCTGAGAAATTATTTCTGATTTCATTTTTTCCAGTTCCTTTTTTATTTCCAGTTCAGGGAGTCCAGGTGGTTGAGTATCAGAGTTTTCCATCTCATTTCCCTTTGGGGTTGCTGTAGGTGATCTGGAAGTCTGGTTTTGAGACTTGTTTACACGTCTTCTCATTTGGAGGGGAGGCGGGGGGGATGCTGTTGGCACTCACGCGGCTTACCTCCTCTGTGCTGGGAGCAGTGGAACTGCCCTCGGAAGCCCCTTCCTGTGAGCTGGGAGTGGTGGAACGGTGACCTGAAAACCCCTTCCTCTGGGCTGGGAACAGTGGGACCCAATGCCATTAATTTTTTAAAAAGGATTATTCTCCATGATCAGGTAGGATTTATCCCTGGGAGGCAAGGATGGTTCAATATGCACAAATTTATAAGTGTGATACAACATATTAACAGGAAGAAAGACAAAGATGATGTGATTATCTCAGTGGATGCAGGAAGAGTTTGACAAAATTTAACATCCTTTAATAACAAAGACTTTTAATAAATAGGTACTGAAAGACTGCACCTCAATACACTAATGTTCCTATATGAAAAGTTCATGGATAGCATCCTCCCAATGTGAAAAGATGAATACTTTTCCTCTAAGATCAGGAAGAACACAAGGATGCCCGCTCATGCTTGCAATTTCTAGCCAAACTAGTACTAGCATTTTCACCAGAGTAGGCACGCAAGAAATAAAAGTCACCCAAATTGAAAAGAAAGAACTGAAATTATGTGTACAGATGACATGGTCTTATGTATAGGAAATTTAAAACTTTACCAAAACACTGATGGATTCATTAAGGTTACAGAATACAGAATCAACATAGAAAAATCAGTTGTGTTTCTATACATTAACAACATAGCCAGAAAAGAAATTCAAGAAAATGATCCTATTCACAGGAGCCACATTAGCTCTCCTAGCAAGTGTGAGGTCCTGGATTCAATCCATAGTGGTTAGAAACAAACAACTAGTGAGAATGGATATGAATGTCAACAGATGGTCCCTGTGGAGCAAAGACTGTTTAACTGTTTCCCCTACTGCCTCCCACGAGCACCAGGCATTTCCAAACCCAATACTTCGTTGGCATTTCAGCCACCTGCCTTTACCTCAGTTCCCCTTCAAAATCCTGCTTTTGTGCACAGTGCCCACCTTGCCCACACACTCAGCCCCACCACAGTGCCATCTGCCCCTCTTCCTTTGGCCTTCTTTGTCTGAGCCCCAGCTCCTTTGCTATCCCCTCCCCTACTCCCCTATCAAAGCACCTCTGGCCCTGCAGCTGCCCCTGGGTCCATCACCATCCACCACCCAGTTCCTGGCCTTGGCTTTACTTGCTGCTCTAAATTGCCCAGACTCCATGCTCAGCCCTCTCCCTTCTGCTCCCACCAAACCCTGTTTCCTCCCATTTGGACACCCAATGTCTCTGCCTCATTGGGTTCCTTTTCTAATGCACTGGGACAAAAGTCACCTTCACGGTCCCAGCCCCTGTCAGTGCTTGGTGGCTGACCTTGGTCTCAGGGACTCTCCACAGGCATTTCTTCCTGCTGCTGTCCCTTCTAGGACAGAGGGCTGCACCTTCTGCTCTAGTGGGAAGTGGGGCCCACACAACCCCCATCCCCAGGTAGTGAGACTGGAGATCAGGGCCTGGCTACACTGGCTGGGGAGGTAGATGTCACCTGCGAACTACAGAATCCCAGGACTCGTGTGCAGAGCAGTTCCCAAAGCACTGCATGTGGACTTCTTGCAAGAACTCCAGCAGGTTTTTGATAGGATGGCTGGGATCTGATGTCAGCCTGAGGAGTGGGTGACACAAAAGGACAGTCCACACTGAATTTTCACCACTGTGTTCTCTCTTGCATGGTGGCCCACACTTACCCTGTAGGGATCACTTCTTTTCCTACTTCTACTTGGCCCAAACTCACTCTGGAGAGCCTGTTTCTTTTCCTACCTTTAATAAAACTTTGCTACTGTTTGCACTTGTCTTGACCAATTGTTTGCTTAGGACAGAAAGAGCCTTGAAACCAGCTCCAGAAGGAGATTCCAGCACCCCAGAACCCAGTAACAGTAGATGGCAATCGACATATATTTGTGGCTATGATTTAAATTTAAAATTTTATTACAATGAAAGACACATTGCCATTAATCTCCCTGAAAGTACTCCCCCTCACTTTGAACACACTTATCCCATCATTCTTGCCACTTTCTGAAGCAGTTCTGGAAGTCCCCTTTTATGAGATGTGATCAAAAGTACAGTGAATGCTGTTGCTGAGTGCCATCCAATGGAAAGCCAGGAGCATAAAAACATGACCCTGTGTCCTCATTCCCCTCATTCCAGGATCTGGCACAGTGTGGCTTTGGGCTCTTCCCCAAAGTTGAAATGACCATGAAAGGTCAAAGTTTTGAATCAATTCAGGACATCAAGGTAGCCACAACAGTGCAACTAAAGACACAAAAGAAGACTTCCAGAACTGCTTCAGAAAGAGGCAGGAACAATGGGATAAGAGTATTTGAAGTGAGAGGTTGCATGTGGTGATGGATACCTGTAATCCCAGCACTCCAGAGCCTGAAGCAGGAGGATCACTGGGAGTTCAAGGCCAGCCTGCACTATATAGTGAGACCTTGTCTCAAACAAACAAATAAATAAATAAGTAAATAAAAGGTAAGCTTTCACTTTAGTTTTCCATTATACTTGCACAGGTTCTGCAGTGTGGTAAGAGTGGAGTTTCCAGGAGAAACAAAACTAAAAGGTAAATATCATACAATAATAATAAAAAACTAAAAGCCAGGAGAGCAAGTCCTGTACCACACACCAGGAATGAGGAAGACGGGAAGGGCCGAAATGGGGCTGCAGCACTGCCAGGCTCAGGCCGAGGTGGGCAGGTCCGTTCAGCAGGGCAGATGGTTCCCTAGGTCAGGGCTGTGTGTTCCCCCTCTCCTCTGAGAGGTCACAGCAGTCCTTCCCCAACTTTCCTACTCCTTCAAGATGCCTCCATTTTGGCTCTCTGGCTCTCTCTTCTCTCTATGTCTCTCTCTGTCTGCCTCTGTCTATCTGTCTCTCTCTGTCTCCCTCTCTCTCTGTATGTCTCTCTGTGTGTCTCTGTCTCTGTCTCCCCCACACGCTCCCCCCCACCCCCCCGCTGAGGTACTGAGGATTGAACCTATGGCCTTGCACATGCTAGACAGGCACTCCACCACTGAGCCACACTGCCAGCCCACTCTCTTTTTCTGAAAACTTCTTCCCTTCCCTTCAGTCTCCATGTTGACAAAATGATTATTGTGTCTTTCCCACTAGAGACTGGGTTTTCCAGCACAGGACCACTTCTTACCCATTCCTGTATCTCCCCAGGGCCTTCCTCTGTTCCTGATCCATGGTTGATTCAGTTTGATGAATGAATAAATTCACTGAATAAAAAGTAAATGAATAATGGAGCACGTACTTCACTGCCTTATTAAATGGTACTCTGAGCACACTGAACTTTTCTGTATGTGATGTCGAATCATCACAGCAAACACTTATTACACAGAACTGTGATGTGGGAATGCCCCCTAGGGCTGTCCAGGTTGCCAGAAATATCTATTCTCTACTTCATCATCATCATGATAGGCTGGAAGAAATACAGATTTTCAGTGGAAACCAGAGAAAGAAGTTTGAAGTAATGGGCATAATTGAATACAGAACAAAATTTAATTGAGTAAACTCTAGCCTGAAGATGGTTTCTGCCTTTCTTCTTCTTCTTCTTTTTTTTTTTTTTTTTTTTTGGTACCGGGGATCGAACTCTGGTCCTTGTGCTTGCGCAGCAGGCAGCAAAACCACTGAGCTAAATCCCTGGCCCTCTGCCTTTCTTCTTGAGTGGATGGGTTCTGTAAGGTCTATGAGAGCCACTTAATTTTTTTATTTTTTATTTTTTTGGTACTGGGGATCAAACTCAGGACCTTACACTTACAAGGAAGGTGGCAGAACCACTGAGCTAAATCCCTGGCCCAAGAATCACTTTAGCTGGAAGTGTAGCAGCACTTTTTGTACTTTTCTCAGCTCTCACTGCAAAATCTGACTGGTGTGTACACTAGCACACTGCCACCGATCTTGCACATGTCCACCACTGTTGTGCTGTTGAATGGCACCAAGACACTGTGCACGTCCGGCCCTCCTCCAGCCTCCAAGGGGCTGGCACTGGTTTAGTGGCTGTGCTGCAGCATGGAGATGTGACTCCTAATCTCTGATATGACTGACTTTTTCCCCAGACACAATCACTGTGAGAGGTGGGGTGTGGAATGTCCCCCAAAGCCCATGTGAGAAAGGCTTGGCCTCAGTGTGGCACTATTGGAAAGCAGCAGACAAGTCTACATTTTCAAACTAATTCCAAGAACACTGTCCCATGGGCTGTCAGACTGACACCATCCAGAGAGCCCTTTGCACTCTCCTGTTTGGTGTTGAGTCAATGATTGTAATTATTCCCAGCGTGCATTTGGATGTATTGTTTGAACAAAGGAATTTATGAGAGACCCTGACTTCAGAAATTATTACTTACATGATAATTACTGCCATGGTCTTGGTGTGATAATTAATTGATGTCTGTCTTTCTAAATGGTCTAAATAATAATTTTCTGGAACACTTACCCCCAAGATGGGACAAGTGGGGCTGAAGTGCCTCTGCATGCATCATCTCTAAGGCGACTGCCAGCCAGGAGCACAGTGCCAGCAGCCACGAGTTGCAGATCCCACCCAGCAGATACCTGAGATCAAGGTCCCAACAGAACAGCCCACTTGGGGAAAGCTCACTAAACTGCTCTTGTAAGAGGCTCAAGGTCTTCAGGACATTTTGCTGAACCCTAGGAGACAGTTGAATGCTGTGGACCTGGCTGTTCTGAGATGGTTCAACTCTGCAGTCTGAGAGAATTCAAAGGAAAAAACCTGGCCATGCCCATGGAATCTGAGCTGAATGGCTGCAAGACAGAGAGGAGGTGGGAGGGAGAAGAGGAGCAGAGAGATCCCAGGAGGGTCAGTGGTAGAAGAAGAACTGGGGTTTGGGGGTACAGCATCATTTCCCAGCAACATTAGTGGACAAGTCTTGTTTGGAAAGCACATGTGTTCACACGCCTGATGCTCACCTTTCTGCCTTGGAATAGATTCTTTGAGAGCCACAGCTTGGGACCCATCCGTCTCCAGAAGAGTGCAAATCACTGATCTGGAAAGTTCAAGGACTGCTTTCAGGAGATGGGGAATGGTCCAGGCAAAGACAGAGGCCACTAGGGTTTACTGTCAAGCCAGTGACTACACAGGGTGACCGCAGCTTCTCCCAGCAGGAAACTCTAGGAGGCTGGGAAGGACCCCACTCGAGGGCTCTGGACAGAAGCTTGCACACAGGCCTGAGGAGTGGGGTGGAGCACTGTTTCTGGGGAGGCGGAGCCACTTCCTGGGCCCCTGTGGGCTGCTGTAGGGGACTGTGTTCTGGAAAGTGGCCTTTGGGTCCAGAAGTCCTGAGGTGCAGCCCAGGCAGCTGGAAGTCAGCCAGAGGGCACCAAGTCAGTCCGGAAGGAGGGACGCAAGCAGGACATGGTGGCGTCTGGTACATTGCTAACCCCAAACGCACTTCCCACATGCTCAGTTTTCCAACAGAGCACCTGGGACAGGGATTTGAATCCCTCCTCCACCAGCATCATAGGGAGCATCTGTGAGCAAATTTTCTCTATTCTAAGGGGCTAGGAAGGAGATGGAATCCTTGCAACAGCAAGTTGTCAGCCCCTTCCTTGAACAACTGCTTCCCCACCCCCTTCCCCTCCCACTCCTCTCTTTCCACTTCCCCTCCCCTTTCTCCTTCCCCTCCTTCTTCCTCTTCTCTCTCTCTCTCTCCTTTTTATTTTATTTTATTTTATTTATTTTTTTATTTTTTTGGGTACCGGGGATCAAACTCAGGACCTTGCACTTGCAAGGCAGGCACAATGTCACTGAGCTAAATCCCCTGGCCTTTTTCCTCTTCTCTATGGTACTATGTGACTGAGGTTTGAACCCAGGGCCTTTGTACTGACCCACATCTCCAGTCAGTTTTTACTTTTTTTATTTTTTTCAACTTTTTTTTTTTTTCCCCCATACTAGGGATCGAACTCCAGTCCTTGAGCTTGTGCACCAGGCAGCGAAACCGCTGAGCTAAATCTCTGGCCCCTTTTTTTTCAATTTTTGAGACAGGGTTTTGCTAAGTTGATAAGCTGCCCGGGCTGAGCTAGAATTTGCAATCCTCCTGCCTCAGCCTCCCAGAATGCTAGGACTATAGGTATGTGCCACTATGCCCAGCTGAGTTCTTGTGTCCACTGTTTTTCTCCCCTCTTCTTCCTTCTCTCCCCTCCACCCTCTCTCCCATTCTCATATCTATGGGTGAGCAGGGTGTCTGTCTTCACCCACATTCCCCTTCTGTCATCAGATTCCAGCCTGGTGGAGCTGGAAGGCAAGTAGGTAATTGAGCTTGTAGAGGTTGTGAACAGAAGAGAAAAGAGTGGGTAGCCCAAGGCCAAGATCTCTTATCCACACCCTGAGAGCTCATCAGGCTCCTCCGAAGCCCTCTGGCTAAGTGTTGTGCTGGGACAAGCACAGGGTCTCGATTCTGCAGGCAAGCAAAGGAATTCATGTATAAAAATGCGCTTGCCTGCAAGACTGAGCCCCAGGCAGGGCAGCTTCCACTTGTAGCTGCTGCAGGGACATTTAAAGGAGCCAAAAGAGGCCATAAAGACTGGCTTTAATAAGGACAAGTGGAAGTGCTGTAAAGACTTGTTATAGGAACTCACAAGAGCGTGGCATGACTGCAGACTTTTGGGAGGTGACGGGGGCAGGCTCCCCAGGTAGCCTGAATGACACATCGGAAATAAGATCCCTTCCCTGCTCTGCTGTGGGTAACCACCCCCCGCCCCCGCCCCTGCTTTCCTCATTACAGCCACACCTACCAGCAGCATGGCAGTCTCCACAGTGTAAACCTGTCAGGTCCTGAGAATCCCCTTGCCAAGCACACAGATGCCAGGTCCCAGGCAGAGCTCCTCAACCCATGCCTCAGCCAAGGGCCTGGCATCTCTGGCCACAGCGAGCACCCCAGGCAGGTGACTGCTGTCTGCACAAAGGCAAATTTAGCCTGCTGACAGCTCCACCTCCAGAATGAAGGGAAGGCACCCAGTTTCCAGCTCGGCCACCTGTCAGGCTGCTGCCTTTCCACATGCTCAGCGGTCTCAGCAGGGCACTGGTGCAGGTGAACCCTGTCTGCCGCCCAGACTGAACTGAAGACCTAGCTGAGTGAGTGGAGCAGGTGAGGGAGAGTACATCCAGACAACTGTGTAGGGTTGGAAACAAATTCTTCACTAGGAATTGCTTTGTTTTAGTCAAAGGTAATTTATTTTGAAACTGGTGAGATGTTCATAGGGTATAAATTTTTTATTTTATTAGTATAGTTAGGGATACATAATAGTTACATTTGTTATGGGGAATTAGCATCTATATCTGTATCTATACTTATGTATCTTTGATCATCAGAGAAATGTAAATCAAAACAACACCGAAATTCCATCTTATTCTAGTAACTAACTCTTTCAGGAAGATTCCCTGGGAGAAGGAGAGCTGGGTCAAAAGGAATTTCTATTTTTAGTTTTTTGATGAATCTCATACTGATTTTCATAGTGATTGTACTAGTTTACATTCACACAAACAATGTGGAGGGTTCCTTTTTCCCATATCTTCATCTGCATTTATTGTGTTTTGAGTTTGTGATGATACCATTCTTACTGGAGTAAGATGCAATCTCAGTGTTGTTTTGATTTGTATTTCTCTAATGATAAAGATGCTGAACATTTTGTCATGAGAAGTATCTATTCACATCAATTCAATATTCACATTAATTGAGTCTTATTGGGGGGGTAATTTCTGAGTTCTTTATATATTCTAAGTATTAGGCCTTGCTCCTGTGAGTAGCTGAAAAAATTTTCCATTCTGTAGGATGTCTCTTCACTCTGTTGATTGTTTTCTTTGTTGTGCAGAAGCTTTTTTTTTTTTTTTTGCAGAGGCTTTTTAATTTGATATGATCCCATTTGTTGGTTCTTGGAATTATTTCTTGTGCAATTAGGTTTCCATTCAGAGAAGTCCTTGCCTATGCCTATGTCTTCAGGTATTTTACCTGTTTTATCTTCCAGTAAATTTAGTGTTTCTGTTTTTATATCTAAGTCTTTGGTCCATTTTGATTTGATTTTAATACAGGGTGAGAGATAAGGGTCTAGATTCATTTTTCTGCATGTGAGAAACTAGTTTTCCCAGCACCAATTGTTAAAGAAGCTATCTTTTCTCCAGCATTTGTCTTTAGATCTTTGTCAAAGATCAGATGGCTAAAGGTGCAGGGGCCTCTGTGTACTTCTGCTCAATTCCACCTGTCTACATGTCTATATTTGTGCCAGTACCATGCCACTTTGTTCACTGTAGGTTTGTGATATAACTTGATATCTAAGATTGCAATACCTCCTGCTCTACTGTTTTTGTTCAGAATTGCTTTGGCTATTCCAGATCTTTTCTGGTTCCACGGAGTTGTAGGATTATTTTTTCTAGTTCTGTGAAGAATGCTGTTAGCATTTTGATTGGAATTGCATTAAATCTACATATCACTTTTGATGAAGTAGCATTTTAATTCTGCTATCCAGGAATAGGGAATGTCATTCCACTTTCTAATGTCCTCTTCAATTTCTTTCTTCACAGTATCACAGTTTTCATTATAGCAGTCTTTTATCTCGTATAGGTTGATTCCTAGGTATTTAATTTCTTTTGGAGGTACCATGAATGGAATTGTTTTCCTGATTTCTTTCTCAGTATGTTCCATATTAATGGGCCAAACATATATAGTATGTATAGGAATGCTATTGATTCATTCGTGTTGAGGAGTTTGTATCCTGCTGCTTTGCTGAATTCATTTATTAGCTCTAAGAGTCTTCTGTTGTAATTCATTTGGTCTTCTAAGTAAAGAACCATTTTATCTCCAAATAAAGATAATTTGACTTCTTCCCTTGCTATTTATATCCCCTTTATTTCTTTCTCTTGCCTAATTGTTCTGACTAACGTTTTTTGTTGTTTTTGGTTTTTTTTGTGCTGGGAATTGAACTCGGGACCTTGTGCTTGCAAGGCAAGTGGCAGAACCACTGAGCTAAATCCTTGCCCTTGTTTTAAGAACTATACTGACCAGAACTGCTAAGAGTGGATACTCTTGTCTCACCCTGAGAGGGAATTCTTTCCATTTTTCCCATTTAGTATGATGTTGGCTGTGGGTTTGCTATGAATGGATTTTATCAGTTTGAGGTAAGGTCCTTCTATGCTTATTTTCATCAGAGTTTTTATCATGAATGGACATTGCATCTAGTCAAAGGTTTTTTCCGCATCTGAGATAATCGTGTGAATTTTATCCTTATTTCTATTTATGTGGTGTATTACATTAACTGATTTCTGTATGCTGTACCATCCTTGCATCCCTGGGATAAAGCCAATTTGATTATGATTTAGGATCTTTTTAATGATTTGCTGCTTCTGGTTGCAAATATTTTTTGAGGACTTTTGTTTTTATGTTCACTAAGGATATTGGCCTTTTTTGGTTGAGTTCCTGTCTGGTTTTGGTATCAGAGTAATGCTGGCTTCAAGGAATAAGTTGATAATGTTCTTTCCCTTTTAGTCTCATGGAAAAGTTTGAGAAGGATTGGAGTTAGTTCTTGTCTAAAATTCTAGTAAAATTCATTTGGGCATGGTGACGCATTCCTGTAATCTGAGCACTTGGAAGGCTGAGGCAGGAGGATCACCACAAAGTCAAGGCCTGCCTGGGCTACACAGTGAGTTCAAGGTTAGCCTGAACTACATAGCAAAATCCTGCCTCAAAAAACAAAAACAAAGGCTGAGGATTTAGCTCAGTGCCTGCCTCGTAAACACAAGGTTGTGAGTTTGATCCCTGGTACCAAAAACAAAAACAAAAACAAAGGTTCTGGTAAAATTCAGTGAATCCACTAGTTCCGGGGCTTTTCTCACTTGGTAGTTTTTATTACTATCTCAGTTTCATTGCCTGTAATTGGACTATTCAGGGTTTTTAAAAAATATCTTATTGATTCCATTATGGTAGATCACATGTGTCTAGGAATTTATCCATTTCTTTTAGATTCTCCAGTTTATTGGAATATAAATTTTCAAAATAGTTTTCTATGATCCTTTGGGTTTTAGCACTATCCATTATGATTTCTCACTTTTAATTTCTAATTGCATTAATATGGGTCTTTTCTTTCTTTTGGCAAGTTTGGCTAAGCCTCTATCAATCATATTTGTTCTTTCAAAGAACTAAGTCTTGAGATATATATTTTATACTTATATAAGTATAAAATATATAATTTTTTTTTCATTGATTTATGCCCTGATCTTTATAAGTTCTTTCCTTCTACAAGTTTTGGATTTGAGTTGCCCTTGTTTTTCTAGGACCTTCAGATGCATCAATAGGTTATTTATTTGGTAATTCTCTATTTTTCTTTCCTTTTTTTTTTTCAGTACTGGGGATGAAACTCAGGACCTTGCACTTTCCAGGCAGACACATCACCACTGAGCTAAATCCTCGGCTCTATTTTTCTAATGTAATCACTTAGAGCTATAAACTTCCCTCTTAGTACTGCCTTCATTGTTTCCCACAGTTTTGGTATGTTGTACTTTCATTTTTTTTTATTTGTTTGTTTGAGACAGGGTCTCACTATGTAGTTCAAGTTGGGCTTCAACTCACTATGTAGCCTAGGCCAGCCTTTAAGTCATTAACTCATAGTGATCCTCCTGCCTCAGCCTCCTGAGTGCTGGGATTATAGGCATGTGCCACCATGCCCAGTCTATACTGCCATTTTTGTTTGATTCTAAGAACTTCTAAATTTTTTCCCTGATTTCATCTGCTACCCGTTGATTACTCAGGGGTGCATTATGTAATCTCCATGTGTTTGCAGTTTCTGTGGTTTAATTTGCCATTGATTTTTTCTGTCATTCCACTGTGATCTGATGGGATGCAAGGGATTGTTTCAACTCTTTTGTATATATTTAAACTTTTTTATGGCCTAAGATGTGATCCACTTTGAAGAAAGTTCCATGAGCTCCTGAGAAGAATGTGTATTCTGCTGAGTTGGAAAAATCTCTATAGAGATATATTTGGACCATTTGTTCAATGATGTGTTTTAACTCTGATGTTTCTCTGTTGAGTTTTTGCTTGGTTGAGCTATCTATTTGTGAGAGTCAAGTGTTAAAGCCCACCACTATGATTATGTTGGTGTCTATCGGTCCTTTTATCTCAAGAAGTTTTTGTTGATAGCAATTAGACAAGAGAAAGAAATAAAAGCAATAAAGATAGGAAAGGAAGAAGTTAAACTGTCATTATTTGCTTTCGATATGATACTCTACATAGAAGACCCCAAAAATTTTGCCAAAAGACTTCTAGACTTAATTGACAGATTCAGTAGAGTATCTGGATACCAGGTAAACACTCAAAAATCAATAGCCTTCTTGTACACAAATAACAAACTCACTGAGAGAGAAATTAGGGAAACAATCCCTTTCACAATAGCATTCAAAAAAATGAAATATCTAGTAATCAATCTAACAAAGGAACCAAAAGACCTTTACATTAAGAACTACAACACTCTGAAAAAAGAGATCAAAGATGATATAAGAAAATGGAAAGACATCCCTTGTTCCTGGGTAAAAAGAACCAATATAGTGAAAATGGCCATACTTCCAAAACTGCTATACAGATTCCGTGTAATCCCAATTAAAATCCCGAAAGTATATTTCACAGAACTAGAGAAAACAATCCAAAAATTCATTTGGAACCAGAAGAGACCTAGAATAGCAAAAGCCATTCTAGGCAACAGAGACATGACAGGGGTAGCACAATCTCCAACTTGAAGCTATAATACAAAGCCACTGTGATAAAAACAGCATGGTATTGGCAAAGAAACAGACCTGAGGATCAGTGGAATAGATTAGAAGATCCAGAAACAACTCTAGACATACTCAGCTACCTCATCTTTGACAAAGGAGCCAACCATCCTCACTGGAGGAAAGATAGCCTCTTTATAAATGGTGTTGGAAAAACTGGATTTCAACCTGCCAAAGATTAGAACTAGACCTCTATCTTTCACCATGCACTAAACTAAAATCAAAGTGGATTAAAGATCTAAATATTAAAACAGAAACACTAAACTTGCTGGAAGATTACTTAGGTAGAACTCTCAAAGACATTGGCACAGGAAAAAAACTTTATGAACAAATTCTCAGTAGCACGGGAGCTACCACAAAGAATCAACAAGTGGGATCTCATCTTATTAAAAAGCGTCTGCACTACAAGAGAAAACACCAACAGAACTAAGAGACAACCTACAATGTGGGAAAAAGTTTTTACCAGCTGTTCCTCAGACAAAGGTCTACTATCTAGAATATGTAAAGAACTCCAAAAAAATCAGACCCCCCAAATATAAAGACCCAATTCAAAAACGTTCATCTGAAATGAACAGACATTTCTCAGACAAAGAAGTAAAAATGGCAAATAAACATATGAAAAAATGTTCAACATCACTGGTCTTTCGAGAAATGCAGATGCAAACAATGCTGAGATTCCACCTTACTCCAGAAAGAATGGCTGCTATCAAGAAATCAACCAATAAGAAATGCTGATGGGATTGTGGGGAGAAAGGAACCCTTCTTCATTGTTGGTGGGAATGCAGACTGGTGCAAATCAATATGGAGATACCTCAAACAACTAGGATTAGAGGTCCTATTTAACCCAGCTATTCCTCTGCTGGGGATCTTCCCAAAAGAATTAAAAGAATCATACCACAGTGATATATGCTCACCCCCATGTATAGTGGCACAGTTTGTAATAGCTAAAACTTGGAAACAGCCCAATTGCCCATCAACTGGAGACTGGATAAAGATGTGGTTTTTTAATAAAATGGGGTACTACTCAGCCATAAAGAATGAGAAGCTAGAGACATTTATAGCTAAGTGGATGCACATTGAGGCCATACTCTTAAGTGAAATAAATGGGACACAATACCGAATAGTTTCTCTGGTGTGAAAAACTAAAAGTGTAAATAAGGATCAAAATGTATGCTTGATATTGTGAAATAGGAAGAAAAGGTCTAAAGGAGTAGGGGAAGTTGGAGGGATAGGGGAAAGGAAAGAAGGGAAAAGAAAAAAATATGGAAACAAAGTCTTTCTAAATAGGGAAGGGTGGAGGGGGTGAAGGAGGGCAGGGGAATAGGGAAAAAATAAGAACCATGTACAACATGTACAACATCCGTGTACAACATCCCAATGATGAATGTAACTGTACTGTATACCTAAAATGTACCAATAAACTTAATGGAAAAAAAAGAGAAATTTTTGTTGTATGAAATTGGGTGTGCCAATATTTGGTGCACATAAATTTACAATTGTTATCTCTTTCTGCTGAATTGTTCCCTTTACCAATATGTAGTGACCATCTTTGTCTCTTTGGATCAGTTTTAACCTGAAATTCACTTTGTCTGAAATTAGGATGGCTACTCCTACTTGCTTTTGAGCTCCATTTGCATGGACTATTGTTTTCAATCCTTTCATTTTCAGCCTATATCAGTGGTGGCAAGCCTATCCCACACGTGTTACTGTGTTTTTTCTTTTAAGACAAAGCATGTTAATGTAGAGTTGTTTTTCCTAAATTAAAACCTCAGTAGTCAGGTTTAATTGTACTGTCGGCACTTTGTATGAATAAGTGGGTTTTGGGTTGCAGTTTTGCTCTCACTCTCTAAAAGGTTTGCCATCATTGGCCTAAGTGTTTCTTTGTGGACAAGGTGAGTCCCTTGCAGATAACATCTAGCTGGGTTTTGTTTCTTGATCCAATCTGCCAGTCTGTCTTTTCTTTGAGGAATTAAACCATTTACATTGCCCATTATCGCTCACAGGTATTTACTGATTCCTGTCATTGTATTATTTTTTCAGTGCTGACTCCTTTCTATTTTCCTTTAACTACTCTCCCAGTCAGGTGTATTATTTCCTTTGGGTTCTTTGGTGATGTTGGCCTTGCTGTCTGGGTTTAAATTCCATTGAGCATTTTCTGCAATGCTGGTTTTGTAGTCCTGAATTTCTTTAGATTGTTTTTTTTGTAAAAAGTTTTTATTTTTCTGTCAATTTTGAAGGACAATTTTGTAGGATGTAGTAACGTAGGTTGGCAATTGTTTATTTCTTTTATGGTTTGAAAAACTTCAATCTCTCCCAGCCTTTAAGATTTGTGTTGAAAAATCTGTTGTTAGTCTGAAAGGCTTGCCTTTATTATTTAGTGTTTTTCTCTAATGGCCTTTACTATTCTCTTTGTTCTGGGTTTCTGGGATTTTCACTTTGATGTGTCTTGCAGAGGTTCTATTCTGGTCATTTCTATTTGGGGTTCTAAATGTTTCATTTACCTGAGTAGCTACACAGTCTCTGGATTTGGAAAGTTTTCTGCAGAGATTTTGGTGAAGAAATTTTTTTCTACCTTTAATATTTTTCTCCAGCTCTTCCTTGACTCCTGTAATTCTTAGGTTAGTTCTTTTATAGTCATTAAGAGCTCTTGAATCAACCTTTTTTTAAATTATATATAATATTTTTGATTTTTTGTTTTTTTGCAACAGGGTCTTAGAGAGTATAGTTCAGGCTGGCCTTGAATTCATGGCTCTCCTCTAGCCTCAGCCTCCTGCATCCTGGAATTACAGTCATGTGCCATAATGCCCAGCTGAATCAACCTTTTTTTAGAATATTGCTAAGTAAGTGATATACTACATCATTCTTGTCCTATAGTAATGAAATTCTCTCTTCTGATTGGTTATGTCTATTAGCATACCTTTTACTTGTGTTTTTCATTTCTAGGATTTCTGCTTGATTCTTTTTCCTAACCTCTAATTCTTTACTAAAATGGTCATTCATACACTGCATTGTCTTCTTTAACCTAATCAGAGGTTTATGTCTTCTTTAAGCTCAATAAACATCTTACAAATTAAGTTCTTTATTTGCTTACATGCATCCCTTGTGAGCTCATTGAACATCTTATATATTTGCTTGTTTATTCTTCGATCTCTTCGAACATTTTAACTATTTTTTTTAGGTCTTTGGCTGAAACTTCCTCAACTTCTGTGCCTATGAAATCAGCTTTTGGGGTGTTACAAATTTTTTGCACCATCCAATTGCTGTGGGTTTTTTTCACAATTACTGTGTTTTTGTGTTGAATGCTATAGATCAGTTGGGCTAGGAAGCTCTGTCTTTAGAGTAGAGATACCTAGAACTGAATTGCAAGGAGAGAACAATTACTGGCAATATATCAACATGCAAAGAACCAATCGTATACTGACATATAGTTTAGACCTTGTTTAGCAAGTTTTCCACTCTTTCAATAACCCAGGAATACAAAGAATTAGAAATGGTAGAGAAAGGACTTGGATGTAGGATAAGTCAAAAGAAAAAAGGAATTTAAAAATACAAAAGAGATGGGCCGGGGATTTAGCTCAGTGGTTTCACCGCCTGCTGTGCAAGCGCAAGGACCCAAGTTCGAGCCCCGGTACCAAAAAAAAAAAAAAAAAGAAAAATACAAAAGAGAAAAATAGGAGGCTAAAAAGAAACAAAAATAGACACAAGAAAAAGGTTTTGATGATACGTTTATACTCATAAACAAGGGGGGGGGTTGAAAAGATCTGTGTGGGGCAGAGGGTTTGTTTTCTTTAAGTAACAAATGAATTATTTTATTCATCTTTGTAGATAACAGGCACTTGGAGGTTAATGAATGATGGAGACAGTTCACCCTTTCCTCTTAAAAAAGAGGCTGACTTTTAATAATACAAAAGCCAAACTTATGATTCTCAGGTAACAAATTAAAAATCACTGGATGATGAAAGTACTGTTTTTCACATGGAAGTTTTGGGTTACTTAAAAGCCTAGTAAACATTCATAGGGCACTGCAAAATGAAACAAAAAATTTCAATGTCTTTCATGAGTTCCAATCTAATTAGTGTATGACTGCATAAAGAAAATCTCTCACCCTAAAACCTACTGGTAGACAAAAATTAAACTTACGTACACACTATAAATGTGATTTCTTTTTTTTGTTTCTTTTGCAAAAGCTTCTGTTTATTTAACCAAGTGACACGTCAAACTGACAGGATGTACTAACATTACTTGTGTAAGATAAATTTAAACTCCCACACAATCCATGTATTAGAGCTTTAATGTTGATAATATTTAAAAGCTAGTATTTAATTACAACATTTACTGAGCTCATTTAGTTACATAAAAATGCTTTCAGTCAAGGTCTCTGGGTAGCTCGACCATTTAAATCATACCTCTGGACTAGCCATTTATCCTCCCCTATGTGCTTTGTTAAGGTCCATCCTACAACCATATCCCTCAGGTGACTCACTGTTCACTGCAATCACTGACAGAACAAAGGCTTACAGTAAAACCTTGAGACTAAATTAAGAGATAAGCTCTCTCTTTCCTAACAACTCTTTGGGATCTTGTATCACTTCATAAAATAGACGCTACATTGGCTTGATTTTTTTAAAAAGGACTTACCTCTCGTAAATAATGATCTTTCATGGCTGCAGCAAATAAAAACTTTTCACTTTAATCTTTATTATTTATCTTCATTTTATTACATCAGGGTTGGGGGCCTCCAAATTTCATCAACTTTTCTCCCTTAAAAGCATAGCCTCTATGCAAATCAAGTATGGCTTAATACCATTTTACAATTATGCACTAATTCCTACAGTATCCCAGAAAAAGCCCAATGAGTTTTTCCATTTTGATCAGCTATCTATTGTCTGTTTTAACTGGAGCTGAAAAAACAGAAGACTTAAATAAACTGAAAGTCATTACTGGTTTTTTGTTTTGTTTTGTTTTTGTTTTTGGTACCGGGAATGGAACTGTTACTTAGTTTTTTAAAAAGACATTTAAGTAATTCTACTTGAGGATATTTTCTTTTGACAGCCACTTATTTATACTCTGAAACAAGCTCAAAATATAAAATTAGTATTTAAAATACATACAAAAATTTAAAAAAAGAAAACCAGACAAATGAGTAAAGTACACTTCAGTTTAATCACTGCACACAAATTTGTGAAAAATATTAAGACATATACTTTAAGTTACAAAGGAGATTTAAGACTTTTTGTTCATTTCTAAATATTACAGTATGGTAATGTGGCTGCTCACTCTATTAGATGCATTTAAAATTACATACTTAAACAGTTTTTCAGTCTGGTTTTCCCTGCTAGGAAAAGACACAGTTCCTTAGAAATTTACTTCCCTTTAAATCTTAAGACACAAATTGAGGGTTCATACTTTGAGTGCTTATCTAGAAGAATAGATCACTATATCACATACTCAAGATTATTAATTTCATATTTATTTTTAAAACTGTGACTGCTCATACTAAAAAGCATGAGAGTTCACTGATTCACAATGTTCAAGGAGGAAACAACGTGAAAATCTTTAGACTCCATTGACATCACCTGAATGTGGCTAAAAACGAGAGGGACAGATCCTTGTGTCACACAGGTTAAGGACAAAACAGGGCATAAATTAAGAAATAAACTCAAAGGCTAATTTTTACTGGTATGCACGAGTCCCAGAAACCAGTGTCTCTAATCAAAGAGTTCGAATAATTTATGAAATAATACACGTGAAAACTTTATGCCTCAAAGAGAGCCCCATGATCAATTGGTCTGCATGACCTGCTTTGATGAACCCTCCTCCTTCCCAACTCAGTTAGTCACGAGTCATGCCAATGATAGCTTTAACAAGAAGAGAAAAAAGTTCTGGTATTTTAAATTATGTGACAATCAAAAGCAATGAGAAAAACCATTTGGCTATCAACTAAAAAGAAAACTTGAAGCCTTAAGAGTTTGTATTCACAGTTTATTGAGTGAAGGCCCAAAAAAAGTGAACCAGAGTAGGGGAAATGTGTGTTGGTAAAATAATCATCATTTTAATATTCCTAATGCAAGTAATATCCAAAGAGATGTAGAAATTCAGATTTCTCACCTCTTCAATCAGTCCAATTTCAGTTAATTTAAAAGTATATATACGGGGGCCCGGGATTTAGCTCAGTGGTTCCACTGCCTGCCTCACAAGCACAAGGTCCCGAGTTCGATCACTGGTAACAAAAAAAACAAAAAACAAAACAACGAATAATTATATATGGAAGTATAAAATAAAACTCATCAGAAAAGCATCTTCAAAAGAGATAGTTTTAAGGAAAACCATTTCCACTGTATTTACACCATTTATTATATAGATTAAACTGTGAAAGGCAATGAAACTTAAGCCCTTGGGCAGTTTCATATTAAAACGAGGATATCGGTCCTTGGCCTAAGATGGCGGCACAGCTGGTTGCCCATTGCTAGGGTCTCAGGCTGTTTGGAACTGGGACCTGGAGTTGCCTCGTACCTGTTGAGTCGTACACACCTTCGTGTCTAAGCCATGTGTGAAGTTGGCTCTAAGTTCTAGAAGATTGTGAGAGATTTCATTCTGCCTCTCCTGTCCAGGTGCCAGCCTAAAACTCAAGTCATTTCCATGTGGCAGGAATGCTCCTATCCTATTTGAAAGCAGAAAAATAGATACCATTTTACAGGCAAAGCATTGACCTTCTCATCCATCTTGGCTCTATCACAGGTCTCCTTTGCTGTTTTCTCTTGGCTGTGACAATCTGATGGTCATTATAATAGCAGTTTACCACTAGTATAAACAAAAGGATTATTTGTATATTTTGTGAGAGGTTCACCAACACCATCAAAAAGTTCTGTAGTACCACTGGCCTTCTATACTTGATCACCATCATATTTATGTCAACATCTTCACTTCTCATCTAAACCAACCAAAGAACCATTGCTGGTCTCCCAGGACCTACTGTGGTCAAGAGCTCATTTGCTACAGCCTTTAGTAATATTTTATCTGAGAGAATTGAAGCATGGAGCCTGTGTCAATTCCTGAACTGACTGGTGGACTTATTGATTGTGTAGCCCAGTTAATAAGAATCGCTGAAGAGATTTTACACTTTATCACACAACAGCAGCAAGTTCCTCGTTTAGAGCAGAATAATAGAGTAGAGCAGGTAGAAGCAGATGTGGCTCCTCCAGATAAACCCTCACTACCAGATCTTGCTAATTTCTCTGACTTAGAATCAATACTTTCATTAAGAGATGATTGAGACCTAGTCCTTGATATAGATCAAGCTTTGTTAGATATAGGCGTTATAAATGAGGATTTATTATCTGGGATCAACAATAATTTAAGAAGAGAATAAGTCTCAATTTTCCTTCACAACATGTGAAAACTGATCATTTCTCTGTTTCAAACATATTCTAATTTTTCTGGACATTAGCTACGCATTTTCATTGTTAAAACTTATAGCGCAAGTAAGATTTATTTTCCTTCCAGTAAAGACTGTTCTTTTCTTTGTTGTTATTCAGAAACTTCATTTTATTTTTTATTTTTATTTTTTTGGTACTGGGGATCGAACTCGGAACCTTGCGCTTGCGGCAGAACCACTGAGCTAAAGCCCCGGCCCTAGAAACTTTAGAAATGTTGTTTTTCCTTTACTTCTTCTCCTGTTCTTCTGTTAGGATTTCTGATGATAGACACAAATAATAGCAAAGAAAAGAATCTCTTTCAAGTTAACAATGAACTGAAGACCTTGGACCTCTCATATATTGGGACCCAGTTTCATTGTACTACAATGATAAACAAATTAAAAGGGGAATAACCCCCAAATGATACTATAGTGACTATTAACAGGTCAATTTTAGGATACTTGTAGTTGAAAATATATAATCTCTTACTGAATCTTTAAGAGAAGATTTGTCAAACACGATGCCATAGCAGACTAAGGGGGATAATTCTGAAAGAGTGACATCTACCAGATAATAAAACTACAGAAGGATATTCAGATGAATATTGCAAAGGAGAAACCTTTGAAAAAGCTGGGGCTTAGAGGTTCTAATGTAGGACTGTTCCCACAAATGCTGAACCATATTGCAACTACTCTGCAGTATTATTCTCCAAATGGAAATTGCACATTATACCAAATAACTAAAGAGAAGTACTAGAATGCCTAGACAAAGCCCTACAAAGACTATTCACCAGTGGAAGACAAACACCTATTATAGAAGCCTAGAGATGATGGTCCACACAGGAGAGTGTATAGAGTGTATCTTCTTGCTTGTATAACTGAATTTAAAATGAATACTTGATAGGCTTGCTACAGTGGACCTGCTACAGCTTCAACCTAGCAATATTTTTTTACTGAGAGGTAAGATCAGTAACGAATATAAACAAAATATGGACTGGTATTTAGTCATGATAATTCTCCACATACCAGAAGGGGAAAATGCAGTAGTTGAAGGACTCCCACATCAAAACAGAGGGAACAAATGTGAAGGAAATTCACTGAAAAAAAAATATATATATAATACTAATTCCACACCACAGAGTCCCTTTCACTTCTGATTAGAAGAATAGCTATCCTTCAGACAGGCCCATGGACATTACGGCCTGCCTTCCTAGAGACTGGCCTTTGCATCTCATGACATGGCTAACAAGCTAGGTAAATACATAAAGGTATACCATCAGCAATGTGGTGTGTAGAGATTGTGAGGAAGTGATATGTAGAAGGGAATCCATCCTGGTGGGAACCAAATTACACTGATTTATATTGAGTTCCAGAGCATATTATAATCAAAAGGATTACAATGGCATTTAATACAGATGATTTCAGGGCTAATCACATGACAGAGACTGCATCTAATATTAGATGAGGTCTGCATACATAGACAATGAGCTACCTTTAAAGATAAATGTAGAAGGCCAGGGATTTAGCTCAGTGGTTCTGCTGCCTGCCTTGCAAGTTCAAGGACCCAAGTTCAATTCCCGGTACCAAAAATAAATAAATAAATAAATAAAGATAGATGTAGAAAACTAGAGTATGTAACCAGGTCTTATTTGGATGAGCAGTAGTAGGAGAAACATGAGTCAGTTTGGACACTGACTTCCAGTGATTTAACAATTTTAATAAAGTGATAGTTATATCCAGAAAAGCTACTAGAGATCCTTTAGAAAAATTAGAACAGGCCAGGGATTTAGCTCAGTGGTTTTGCTGCCTGCTATGCAAGCGTAAGGAGCCGAGTTCGATCCCCAGTACCAAAAAAAAAAAAGAAAAATTAGAACATATAGAGCTGTTTAACGTATTAGTATGAAAGACTTCCAGCTGTGTGGATAGAATGATAAGAGTAGATGGGGATCCAAGAGACTTGGAGGGGAAACAAAAGGCACAAATAGGGAAAATAAAACTTATTTCCTCAAACAATGACTGTGGGTAATTACAAGCCACACTGGGCAGCAGATTATGAAACTTTGCTGCTATAAGAACTGAACAAATTGAACCTTACTTTGCCAGTGTAGGGGAGTCTATAGATACACCGTTAGGTTCAAAATGGCATATGATTTTTGCACTGCAAAAGAACTGTGCCAAAGTAACCTAAATAGAACAGCAAGAAACCAAAAAGAATCAGCTTATCCCTCCATCCCAATAGGAACAGTTTATAAGATTACTGATGGCAGTTAAACAAGGAAATCTATACACTTAGTGAAAATTTAGCATTCTTACATTGAGTAAATAAAACAAAGGACCTGATAAAAGTTGAAAACATAGAATCTATGCTTTAATTAAAGGTTTATGAGAGCCAAGGAAGATAGACACTCCCCATAGGGAATTTGGGATTTAGGAAATTGGTCTATAATTTATCTCAAAATAAAATTTAAAGCATAAATACCTGGACAAGATCAGGAAACATATCCAAAGAGAGACCATTAGTCTGCTATAAATTCTATTTGGTGAGCAATTTAGCTGAAAAAAAACAAAAGACATGTTCTTCTTCAAACACAGTAGATACTGAAGGACAGCTATCTGTCCAAGTAGAACTCTAGTATGTGGACTTTACTGAGCTTGTCAAAACTCGTAGGGTCTTCTGAGAAAACATAAGCAACTCTACTCACTCAAGCAGGTCATTAAAATAACATCAGGAGAAATCTGTAACACTACTCCAGGCCTTGAAAGAAGACTTGAACCAGCCTGGAAAACAGCTGCCAAAACAGTCCTTAAGAGTCAAAGCAGATGGGCTGGGGATTTAGCTTAGTGGTTTCACCGCCTGCTGCGCAAGCGCAAGGACCTGAGTTTGATCCCTGGCACCAAAAAAAAAAAAGAGTCAAAACAGGAAGATGCTACAATCTCATTGCATGAAGATCTGGCCAGCCTCTTCTATACCAGGATTCCTGGAAAGGTTAAACTGTAATGACACCTTGGGATTAGACACGCTTCAGTGTTTGTTTTGATTGTGTAATTATATGTGTTTAAGAATTGTTAAGATGTTATCCTACTCCAAAGAAATTGTTTTATTAATTAATATTTGCTGTGTGAAATAGAATTAGAAATAGTTAGTAGTGATAAGTTTTAGAAAATAAGAAAATACTTAGGGATAAGAACTACGGGGGGAGGTGTTTTTAGGAGAGAGCAGAACACTAATAAATTGTCAAAAGTTATGCAACCATTTAGGGTAGAAAGCCATTATACAGGGTTTGTTCCTAAGCAGGTTTATGAACCAGCCTATTTTTGTCTTATGCAAATTAGCTAACCCTAAGATGCTGATATAAATCTAAAAACTCATTAGAAAAAGAAGTGTTAACTAACTTAGCCCACTGGTTGGATGCTGCTGATCGAAATCCTGAAACTCCTCCAGAAGAATGGAGAGAGTAGCTTGTCCTTTATCCAGACTACCCCTTTTCTAGATCTTGAGATTAGGTGCCCTAGCCAGTTCTTACATACAGTGGAGGAATAGAGAGGTAGAGGGGCTTGTCCTTCTGCGACAAGCTTGAAGGGGTTAAACTTAAGGGGATTAGGATGATAGATGGCAGTTAGGTAATAGCACAAGTCTTCATCCATATCCACTTTGGCTACATACTTGTGTCCTTAGTGTCCTTACATGTGATGATTACTTCCAGTTATTAGATTATAATTGTTTATGATCCTTATTAAATGTTGGTCCAAACCATTTTATTGTTTTATTTTAAGAGGCTTTAACTAATAAAATTTCAGTGCAAAGCAGAAAAAAAAAAGAGGATATCTTGTAAAACATATTTTATCATCAGTTGATAAAGCTAAGGTTTTTTTTTTAAAGACAATACATGGGCCAGGCGTGGTGGGCACTCCTGTAATCCCAGCACTCAGGAGGCTGAGGCAGGAGGATTGCTATGAGTTCAAGACCAGCCTGGGCTACATAGTGAATTGAAGGCCAGCTTGAACTATATAGGAAGACCCTGACTAAAAAAAAGACTTAACACATGACTTTCAGGTAAAATAAAATAAAGATGATCTGTTTTCAGAATGGCTAATCACTATACAGTTTAAGCAAGTACAAGATGAGCTACTTTCATGGCTAGAGCATCTCAAAATAAACATAATGCTTAAATTAAAGAGGAAGAACCCATAAAGTCTAGTATCAATGCTACAGATCTGAAAGGATGCTTCACTTCAGGCTTGTACAAAGTTGTAGACTTTATTCCTCCCTCTTCAGTGTCTTCAGGTTGTATCAATATAAAAGCATAATATGTAAGGGTTAAAGAAAATCTCTCATGAATGGTTCAAATAATGAACTCTGTTATGGTGAAAAAAATGTTAATAAAAAATGTTAACATCTTTCAAAATCCCATTGCCTTTCCAAAAAAATTACTTGAGAAGTCTCACTAGGTTACTTGACAGGTAGTCAACTTTCATTTCAATATTTAAAAGTTAGGGGGGCTGGGGATTTAGCTCAGTGGTTCTGGGGCCTCCCTCGCAAGTACAAGTTCCTGAATTTGATCCCCAGTATCAAAAAAAAAAGTTGTTATTCTTAGTTCAAAGTTAAATGAACTAAGGGGTACAGCAACATTAACAGGTTATACTTTACAGAAAAAGATGAATAAAAAGTCATTATTTACATGTGTTACTAAAAGCATTTAAAATCAAATAAACAGTATAAAAATATTTTCTGGCTTATGATCACACATCATTTATCACTGCTAGAAGTGAGGAAACTTACTTTTTCTTAGGTTGATTCATACTGTAAAGTTAAAAGGTGAATATGAAAACCACCACTGGAGGGACTTGAATCAATGACCCTGGACCCTTTAAAGTCTTGGACACCTTATTTTATACCAACAAGGGCAGAACCAATTGGATCTTTGGCTCTTCCTTTTATGTACAATATATCTACTTAGGTACAAAGAAATAAAGTATTAAACCATGATTACAGTCACAGTTAGCAAACCTAGAAGTACTTTGGGCCAGAGGATTTATAAGTGGAAAGTAGGGCAATCTTTATAGAGATTGTATCCAATTAATAAACTAGCAGAAGCCCTCTATATGGAAGCCTATGCCATGTCCTTGGTGAGGGAGAACATGTCAGATCAGTGCAAAACACTGGAAACACTATCAAAATCTAGCACTTATATACAGTTTTTCATGAACATATAGCCCTCACATTCTAAATTAGAGCAAAAGGAAAAATTAAGTTTTTATAGTAGATTTTATATACAAGAAAAGAAGTGGAAAGGGTAGGGATACTTGTGTGAGAAGGGAAATGGAGGAAGAGAGTGAGGGGAACACTTTAAGGGGACAGTGAAAGATGACACAGGGAGACTAAGTCCAGTTAATGACCTCACAGAAACATTATTTTAGAAATATTATGAAACAGCTCTTGGTAAGGGGGAAACTAAGTGAGATGTTAAGATACTGTAGTATTTAGATTAACCTTAAAGTGTATGCATAATGTATGTATAAAAATGGAGAGAAATAAAGAAAAACTTAGAAAAGGAAGAAGAAATGTAAGGGAGAGGAGCTGAGAGACAGGAGAAACTATGAAGAGGGAAATAAAGAAGGTAAGGAAATGATAAGATTGTGGACAGCAGCTGAGAGGAGAGAGAGGCAGATTGCACCCCACTGCCGAACTAACAGTCAAGCAAGGTTACAAAATGCTCATAAACAACCTCTGGAGGGAGTATATGTGACTTGACTACATGGAATGTTTTACAAGCAACAGTAGAAAATTTATAGAAATGGCTATAACCACACACACATATATACAAAAGCCCATCACTCAAAAGTATCAAAGAAAAAGAAAGAATTACACACACACACACACACACACACACACACACACAATACAAAGGGCACCATCCTTGGGGCCCTCTGGTGTTAGGGTGTTGGCCAGCAGGGCTCCTTCCCCTGACTGTAGCGACATCAAGTTCAAGGTTGAGATTCCGCTGTTCGCTCTGCCCAGTTCACAGATCCCAGCTCGCTGTGCTGGCCAATGGCAGCTATGTTTCCAGTTCCACCCTGCCTTTCTCTGTCCACCACTTCAGCAGGCCCCTGTGGTCAGGGGTGGTGTCCCCACTCCTGCAGCTATTCTAATGGCCTTTCTCTATTCCTTTTACTCCCAGATCAAAGCACACTTCCGGCTTGCTGCGTTTCAGCCTGACGCAGGACTTTCGTGGCTTCTGGGGGCTGGCAGGAAGTAGTGTCCACAGGTGCTGATTGAGGTTATTGTCTCCACCCTCAGCCAACATGTGTCCCAGTAGCTCAGCTTCACAGAGGGGCTCTCTCCTGCCTGTGAATTCAGTGGCACTCAGGGCTTGGCAGAAGAGACACCGTCTTTGCAGCATTGAGCACCTTTTGGAGGGCTTCAGGAGGGATCCCACACAGGCCAGAGCTCGGGGCACTGGGGGTGGTGGGAGAGGGCCTGCTGTGCTCCTGCTCCTGGGTGATTGCTCCTTCTCCAGAGTGATTTCTCCACCCCTGAATTGCCACTGCAAGCTCCTGCTGTAACCTGTAACTGGCAGTGCAAAATGGAACTTTAAAAGTTAGATTGTTTTTTCTCTTAGAGACAAGCAACTTCAAGCTTCTGCCAGCTGAGCACATAGCCAACACCCTCTCCTCCTCTCACCCCAGATGAAATGACAGAATATTCAGAAATCCAGGGGGCCCAGGAGGCAGGGGCCCAGTTTCCTTTCCACAGGAAGGGGATGATGAACTGAAGATAGCTGGAGGTGAGATAGTAGATGTGGAGATTTGCAGTGACTCTCTGTGCTCCCTCCCTTCGGTTCCTTACTATAAAAGACCCTTCCCTAACTGTACATAGGGAGATGGTGACCTGAGGCAAATGGACTCCGTCATCTCCTTGGCACTAGCTTTGAATAAATCCTTTTTCCTTTTACCAAGATAAGTGGCCTCCTGTTAGCTGCAGTTGTACAGAGCTCATGTTTCCCCCACCATCCTGGTGCTTTTGCTATTCACCGGAAGTCAGTGTAGACACTTGTGACTAGATGTGTGTGGTCCATGACATCAGTTTTGATTGGAGCCCTTAATCATGGCACCTAAAGTCGTGCTCATTCTGCTATCGTTCTGGTGAGTTATGGAAGGTTTTAGAGTGCTTAGTTGTTTGTCAGTTATTTCTCAACATGGAGAATAAATGTGTCAAAAATTGTTTTAATTTAAACTTCCACTTCTTCATTAGATTAGAAATACTTTCTGTAAAAGACCGCCCCATATGTGTGTTGAAAGATAATAAACTGGAAAACAGTTTCCTGTCTGCAAAATATTATAAGCAGCAGACTAGTTGGTAATGTTTCTGTGTGGAGCCCCTCTGCCCAGGGTCCAGGTGTGAAGGGACCAGGTGTGGGAGGTGTCAGCCTTGGCCTAAACAAACAGGACAAAGCAAACAGGCTGCTTTCAACAAATAACAGCAGCTTCTCAGTAAATAGGACAAATGGACTCAAAACAAAGTATACAATCCCCTTGGCACCGAGAAGTCCAATGATTGTCTACACACCTGTGCTGACTGTACTTGGATTCAATCATAAACATAAGATTCCTTAGCCCCTTCAATATTTATACAAGCCTAATTCCTTTCCCAGTTAGCTGCTGATATCTCTCCCCTACTGTTAGCCCATCCAACCAAGGATGAATTCTGTCCCAGCTAGCTGCTGCTATTTCTCTCTCCCCACGTCAGCCCATCCACACGTGGATGTAATAAACTCCACTTTTCCCAGCTAGCTGCTAGAATCTCCCTGATTTTAGTCCCTGTTCACTGAAATAAACTTTTCTTTCAAAAGCCCATTTGAAAAAAGTAGATTCATGAGCCATCTATAACAGGAGGCAGCCCCTGAGCACTTTATCACCTGAGCAGCTTTGCTTGCTGTTCTGACTTCAAGCCTTTAGTTTCAGTAATAAGATTTAAAATGTTTCATAATTGTTTTATGTAACAGACTTTGAATTATCATTTTAATGAGTATGTGTAATGTAACTTTTTTCTTTAAATCATATAAAAC
The DNA here is from genome assembly GCF_053883595.1 of Heterocephalus glaber. Classification (NCBI taxonomy): domain Eukaryota; kingdom Metazoa; phylum Chordata; class Mammalia; order Rodentia; family Bathyergidae; genus Heterocephalus; species Heterocephalus glaber. The sequence continues at coordinate 3,689,401 of NW_028258454.1, forward strand.
TTTCTCTTTTTTTCTTTTTTTCTCAGTACCAGGGATGGAACTCAGGATCTTGCACTTGTGAGGCAGGGGTGGTGTCACTGAGCTAAATCCCCAACCCTCATATAAAACTTTCTTGATTTGAAAGCTTGCAATGGGTTCAAAATAAAAATGGTCTCCTTTGATTTCGTCAGTGGTGTGCAATCGAACCTGAGTGTCTGGTAACACTGCAGTTCTCACTGGATTCTCACTGTTCCATGGCTCTTCCAATGCCTGGTTCCAGACCCCTGATGAGGACCCAACTCTTGTTCCTCTCTGACCTGCCTGTTGTCCTAACCCTGTCACTGCCCTCTGAGTGGTTCTGCAGCTTGCACTTTTCTTGTGCTCTGATCTGAGGTACTAATATAGATAGTACAACCAGAACTACTGGACTACTCCCCTCCACTCCCCTGAACCTGGACAACATCCCACGGCCACCCCACCACCACCACCTTTGTGCTAAGGACTCATACCTGGAGGTAGAGATAAGAAAAACAAAGACTCCTGAGCCTGCCCTGGAAATACTGAAATCCCAAACCAGGACCCTGCATGCCAGATTCTCTTCCACGACCTGCAGCAACCTTTCTTCACTAGGAGCCTATTAAATGTTCACTTATATGGACTGCATCTCACACATCCAGTTATACCGGAGTGAATTATGGAAAGGACATGCGCAGTAGACACAGCCCGCACGCAGGACTTGGCACCCTGTCCATCATGCTGTCGATCACGCTCTAGAAAATACAATGGGTGGCACCCTAGACCCAGTTTAACACTTTAATTTTTTTTTTTTTAACACTTTAAATTTTTAAGCCCAAAACGTTCAGCACTCCCGTGCCATTCTCCTTTCTGCCCACATGTGCTGGCTCACTCTGAGCGTAGTGTCGCCCATTAAAACTTTTTTGCTTTTTCCTTACTGCTGTGTCCCATGTCCAGTTCTTGGTTCATGAGGCAGAGATGCTAGAAACCTGTCCAGGACCCCATCGCCCATGGTAACAGTAGAATAGAAATAAAGACAGGTAGAAAGGAGGCGAGGAAAATCATAATTTTAAAAATAAAAACTGCAACTTCGGGACACAAGCGCAGTTTAAAAAAAAATTGTGTTCCTTTCTCCCAAGATACAATAAGCCTGGGCCGTTGCCTTTTACCTACGAATGGACTTTGGCCTTTCCCTCCTCCCCGCAGGCGGGTTTGGCCTTTCCCTTTGTACCTGCTAAAGGGCCTCTCTCACCTGTGATCAGACCACCTCTTTTCACCTGGTAAATAGGCCTTTTGCTGTGGATGAGTTACATCTCTGTCACCAACAGAGTCACCTTTCATCTGTATATTGAAACCCCTCTTTCTGTAGATCAACAAATTCTACAGATTTCAACCCCAAAATCTTCCATAAATACACCCAGCCCCAGAATATGATGTGTGCCTCCCCCGCCCTTCTCTCTCTCTTTGGCCCACAATCCTTTGAGTGTGTGCTTTTAATTTCTGCCTAACAAGTCCCTTTATGTCTCTTATTGACCGTCCTGCGATGGGAGCCAGCGAACCTGCAGCTTTTTCTCTGGGTAGGGTGGATTTCAGTCCTCATGGCCACCTGGACCTCCCTGTGCACGCTGGGTGGTGACAGGGGAGGCTGTGTGCTGCAGTTATCTTGCTCGCCCAGAGTCCCCAGCATGAGGAGTCGGGCCAGGTGGGCACCGAGGCAGTGCTGCATGCTGGGTACCTGCCAGGGCCCTTCCCTCGGGAGACTGGAGTTTTTCCTGAGACTGAGTGTTCACCAGACTGAGCAGCAAGCAGTGGTGTGGCAGAGAAGCCACCTGCTTCTTGTGTAAAGCCTGGTTACTGGATTTCGCCTGATGAGCTTCTCCTTCAAGCTGCCTTCCTGTGACCGGGTTGAGGTCCTCCTAGCACCTACTGAGCACTGCTCTGCCTGCCTCGATGCTCAGTCAGGTGCCAAGGTTCAAGCCTCTCACAGAAGGAGGTTCCTGCCAGCGGGTCGACCGCAATCAGCCCAGAGCTGCAGTTGGACCATTGGGGTGGCCAGGCAGCTGCAGCATGGCAGGGATCTGCTGAAGCCCACCCTGCCTTGGGCCCTGTCCCCCAGGTACCCGTTCCCAGCCCATGCCCTCTGCCGCCTCTCTAAAACTCAGTGCACATCTAGGCTCACTCTCCGCGGGAGCCGAAGCCCGGGCAGCTGTGATCCTTGGCTGATATAGAAGTCAGTGTGCAGTCCTGGGCAGGGGCTGCGGCTCTGAGAGTCACGCAGACTTCTCCCAGCTCTGCCCCAGGAAGGCACTGTTGATGCGAATCTTTGTAACTTCCTCCTCCCCCTCCTCTTCCTTCTTCCACTTCTTCTTTCATTTTCCTTTCTTCCTCTCCTCTTCTTCCCTTCCCTCTTTCTTTTTCATTCCTTCTCTTCCCCCTTCCTTCCCTCCCTCCCCTTTATTTCTTCCTTGCTTCACTTCTTTTCCTTCATTTATCCTCTCTTCCTTCATTTCTTCCCTCTTTCTTCCACTGTTTTCCTTCTTTCTTCTTCCTTTTGTTAAATTTTGGTAAAATATATAAAGCATACAATGTCCCACTTTAAAAATCACTGGTTTTCAGTACATTCACTGTCATGCGGCCATCACCACTGTCACCTCCGAAACTTTGTCATCTTCCCAGCTGAAACTCCAGGCCCATTACATAATAGCTCCCCATTCTCTCCTCCTCCAGGTTCTGCTGACCACCTTTCTACTTTTATCCTTGTGAATCTGATTACTCCAGGTATCTCAGATATGTGAAACCAGGCAGTGTGTGCCCCTTGCATATTGTTTATTTCATTTAGCATGTGTTTTCCAAGGTTCATCCATGTTGCCAAATGTCTCAGAATTTCCTTCCTTTTCAAGGCTAAATAATATTCCATTGTACACACACACTCCATTTGGTTTTCCCTTCTCCCATTGTCAGACATTGGAGCTGTTTCCACCTATGGGCGACTGTGAATAATAACATTAGGCACATGGGTATACAAGTACCTGTTGAATCCCTGCTTGCAATACCTTAGGCTGTGACTAGGAGAGGACATGTGGGATCCTACAGTAATTCTATGCTTATTTTTTGGAGGTACCACCACACCATTTTGTATAGCAGCTGCACCGTTTTATATTTCTACAAAAGATGAACATTATCCTTGCCAACACTTTTTTTAAAAAAAACAGCTATCTTGGTGTGAAGTGATACCTCATTGTAGTTTTTGGCTTGTTTTTATAGTACTTGAAATTGAACCTAGGGCTTTTACACTGAGATACATCCACAGTCTTTTTAAGTTTTTTACTTTGAAACAAGGTTTTGCTACAAGTCGCTAAGGTGCTCTTGCTGGGCTCAAACTTTCAATCCTCCTGCCTCAGCTTCCTAAAATACTGGGATTACAGAAGTATAGCACCATGCTCAACTGTCATCATAGTTTTTTTTTTAATTAAAAATTTATTTTCATCAGCTGGGTATGTTGGTGCAGGCCTATAATCTAAGGAAGCAGGAAACTGAGGCAGGAGGATTGTGAGTTAGAGGTCAGCCTGGGCTACACAGCAAGATTCTGTCTCAAAACACCATAAATAAATAAATACTTCTTTTTCTTTTTGTGATACTAGGAATTGCGCCCATGTCTTCATCCAAGCTGGGCAAGTGCTCTACCACTGAGTTACATCCTCAGCCATCTCCCTGGAATTTGGGTTGCTTTTTGTTTTTGGGGGTTTTTTTTTTAGTACTGGGGATCGAACTCAGGAGCTTGCACTTGCACAGCAGGCGGCGAAACCACTGAGCTAAATCCCCGGCCCTGGGTTGCTTTCTCTAGTCACCAGTAGCATTGAGTCTTCTAAAAGCTTCCATTTCACTGAGGTATAATTTATGTACAATAAACTGCATTCACTGTAAGTTCAATGGACTTTGACAAGTGTGCACACCCATATAACCACAATCCAAACACATCTCATTTCTGGCACCCTTTTGGCCATTTGCAGTCAGTTCTCCAATAGCCTGAGATCCATTTCCTGTCACTCCAGGTGAATTTACATTTTCTAGATTTCCACGTAAGTGGAATCACACAACATATGCTTCTTTCTTGCACCATGGTAAGATTTGTTCCTGTGGTGGGTGAATCAAGAGCCTGCTCTTTTTTATGGCTGCACAGCATTCCATTGTACAAATGTATCATAATTTGTTTGTCTACTCAGTGATACAACTTTAGGCTGCCCAGAGCATTTGCTATTAGGAATAAAAACTATTATAGACATTATGTGTAAATCTTGCTACCTCACTAATTTGCTCAGGCTGAGCTCAAACTTGAGACCCTCCTGCTTCATCCTCTCAGAGTGCTGGGATTACAGGTATGTACCACTATGCCCAGCTTGCTTTGCATTCTTATAGGAAGGAGTGTTCTTCCATCTGAAAATCTGACTTCTGGCTGAGCTCAGAGGTCCACAGTGATAGGTCCTAAACTGTGCTTAGGGGTAACAGAGACAAGTACAAAGGTATAGGTTAAAGACATAGGAGAGAAATTTACACAGCATCTCAGAATATGTGGAGTGTTGATATCAGTGGACAACAATATACAATTCCAGTTCCTTCAAGTGCTCACATATGCCCCAAAACCCACCTCCAAACTGTGAGATACACATCTAGATTTAGTGAACTATGGCCTGAGCACAGAGAGCAACACTCCTTTCCTGCAGTTACTGCTGCCAACCAGGAGGACTAAATGTGATTGGGCCAAGAAATGTGAACTAAGTAATTCCACATGCATATAAAAGCACTGAAAATTCTAGTTAAAAGGGTATTAAAAAAAAATCAGGATGAGGCTACTGATAGTATCTGAGGCAGCATTATTTTAAGAAACAAAGGTTATTTATTAAAAGAAACAAAATAGCAATTGGAATTAAGTTAAATGGGAAGCAGAAACCAGTATCACACTGACATTTGCTTCAGAGACCTTTCTCAAGGGTCACTTTGCCACCCTAACTAGATTTTAAAAAGCCAGAGATTTTAATCAGTATGAGAACACCAAGAAGAATTCCCCCAAACATGTTGACAAAGAAGTGTGTAACTCCACTCCATCCCCTTTTCTCCAAGGTGGCAAGGAGCAGGCGGCACCCTGGAGTGGAGCGCAAAGCTTCACCAGCCCCACTCTTCTTTGGTAGAACTGCAGCTATGCATTTCCTGTTTCCTCAAACAGTCGGCTGGGGTCAGTACTCACCTTTTCTCATTTTGAATACCTGGTCGTTAATCTGGATGTCCACTTCCCTGGGTTAAGAAACGCCTCACAAGGGCTGAGGATTTAGCTCATAGGCGCCCGTGCCTGCCTAGCAAGCACCAGGTCCTGAGTTTGATCCCCAGTACGGGGGGGGGGGGGGGGGCTTACAGTGAGTAGAGTGCCCCTGGTGTGTCCTGGGGTGTGAGGGAGCTCAGGCCTGGTCCTTGGCCCTTCCCTCTACTGTAGGGTTCCCCCACACTGCTTACTGGCTTCCACGAGGTGGCCAGCTTTCCTCTGCCATGGCCTTCCCCATACCATTTCTGCCTTGGAGCCAGCTGACCATGAAGTCCCAAAACTGTGAGACAAATTGAACCTGTCCTCTTGAAGTCGTGGGTGTTGGGTACCTTGCAGCAGTGACAGGAAGCCTGACAAACAACAGATGACCCCGATAAGGCCTGGGCTGACTGCACTGCACCCAAGTCCAGATGCTTCTACAGTGTTTGTGTTGACATTAAGCAGTATTACAGGGAGGGGGAGGGAGGGCAGGGAAGGGGACATACAAAGAATTGAGATGTATTATGTGTATGCACCAACTGTCCACAGTGAATGCCATCAGTGTGTATTGTAAACATGAACACATAAAAATAAAAATTAAAGATAAAATAAAAAGTAGGCCAGCCATGGTGGTGCATGCCTATAATCCTAGTTCTACTGGAGGCTCAGGCGGGAGGATTGCAAGTTCAAACCTGGTTTAGGCCACTTAGTGACTTAGTGAGACCCTGTCTCAAAGGGTGGGGTATGTAGCTCAGTGCAAAGTGGCCTGGGTTCAATCCTCAGTACCCCACGCCACACAGACTCATATGTTCAAACCACTGGAAAACTTCAGAGATCTTGGCATGTTTTTATAAAAATACTGGGCTGGGGATTTAGCTCAGTGGTTCCGCCACCTGCCTCACAAGCGCAAGGTCCTGAGTTCAATCCCCGGTACCAAAAAAACAAAAACAAAATACTATACTTCAACACTAAGCCAAAAATTGCTATTTCTATAATCAATTTCCAAGTCACTGTATAAGGTAGGTTTCAAACACAGCTTCAGTTCCTTATCTCCTCTTCCCCCCCCACCCCGCCCCAGTCATAGCTTTATTCTGTGGCTCTGAGATCCCTCTCACCAAAGTAGCTGTGTTTATCTGCTCATCCTTTGGCCTGTGTCTGGTAGACAAGGGAATGTGACCACAGTGAGCATGTGCCGGTTCTGAACATGTGTGTCCAGGGGTTCCACCCCTCTGCTGGTGCCAGGACTTTGTGCTGCGATAGGTGTGCTCCAAGATGAGAGCACATGGAGCACATGTCTGTTGCCCTAGACACCTCAGGCTAGGCCTTGAAATCAGCTCAGGGATCCCCAGATGCTCCAGCAAGGCCGCCTGGGCCACTACCCAGAACATCAGCGACAGCTGCTTGTTAGGTGCTTCTGCGGGGTTGTGTGGCTTGTTACGCAGCAATACCTGGCTTGTCCAAAGAAATTGTTTTGTTTTTTTTTAATTTAAAAAAAAGATACAATGCAAAAATAAAATGGCCTATTTTACACTGTTTGCATTCCCTTCCCCCCATGATAATGAATTTCCAGATTGTTTTAAAAATATATCCAATGTTAGACTCACAAAAGGGTTAACTGTGGCTGTTCTAGCCTCTGAGGAAATGATGGGCTTAAGAGAAGACTTTCCCTCTACATTCTTTGGTTCTTGTGGAATTTGAACCGCAAGGGTGTCTCCTATTTGAAAAAGACAATAGGGCCAGGGATTTAGCTTAGTGGTTCTGGCGCCTGCCTCGCAAGCAAAAGGACCGGAGTTCAATCCCCGGTACCAAAAAAAAAAAGAAAAAGACAATAAAATCCCACAAGGACACACAGCATTAGAAGAGAGAGAAATCAAGGCAGGGAAAAAGATGATTATTTGTAAAGCTAAATCTTTCAGTGGGTAAGGTCAGATATTTAGGGGGATATAGTTAAAGAATATAATACTCTCACGACTTTATATAGAGGCATTATCATCTATATATCAATCTTGAAAGTCTTGAGCATTTTCACAGATAAACTATGGTTTTTCTCTTGCTGATCACAAAATATACTAGGTCAAAGATTTTTTGTAAGCAATTGTTCTGCGGTTCTCAAAATCTGATGTGCATGGCTAGGGATTTACCTCAGTGGTTCTGCTGCCTGCCTTGCAAGTGCAAGGACCCAAGTTCGATCCCCGGTACCAATAAAAAAAAGAAATCTGATCTCTATAAGAAACAGCTCTAGCTCGCTGGGTGTGGTGGCACATGCCTGTAATTCCAACACTTGGTAGGCTGAGGCAGGAGGATCTCCATGAGTTTGTGGCCAGCCTGGGCTAGTCAGTTCAAGGCCAGCCTGCACTAAATAGTGAGACCTTGTCTAAAAAAAAAAAATCTGTCTATCTATCTATCTATCTATCTATCTATCTATCTATCTATCTAAGTTCATGAACTTGATTCTTTCCAAGATTCTGGTCCCAAACCAAATTGGAAGATAACCAAATCAAATTCAGTGGTTAGGTTCAATGTTGCCATTATGGAGAAATTTGATTTGGTTCTTATCCACTTCAGTTTGAGACTAGAATCATGGAGAGAATTGAGTTCATAAACCAAGGTACCACTGTATGTCACTGCATCTAGCTTTTAAAAAAGTAAATATTATAAACACCTTTTTGTGCCTTTACATGCATCTTTATTACATATCATTTTTAGTGAGTGTAATAGTATTTGGAGGACTCTTTAGGACTGAGTATCTGGAGAGTTTCTAGTCTTTTGCCTCTGTGACTGTTAATCCTGATCTGTCAGCTTCATTGGATTAAGAAGTACCTAGCAGATTAGTAACACATGCTCCTGCATGTGCCTAGGTGGCCCATTGAGCTGTGAGTTGGATACTTTATATGGTCCCTACCCTTCCTTTCTGGTCCCCTTGCTCTGCTTCCTGGCTGTCATTTTCTGCCATGATGTCCCTGCTTTGGAGCCAGCTGACCATGGACTGAATCCCCTAACCATGAGCCCAATTAAATTTCTCCTTGAAGTTGTGGGTATTGTGTCCAATGATTGGAAAACTAACCAATAAATATCATCACCATACAAGTAAGGCTGCTAATATCAACTGCAATTCCATTGCTTTTGGTTGGTGGTGTTACTCACATATTCCTTGAGAATAGATTACCAGAAGTTATACAACTGGGTCAAAGCTATGAACATTTCTAAAGATCATGACATATGCCAAATTGCATGCCTAAATCATGTCCATCTTTATTTTACCTTTGCTGGTATTTATATTATTTTCCTTCTTTCCTTTATTCCTTCTCTAATATTTACTAAGGAGCTATTTATAACCATCATAAAAAATTGCTAATTGACTAGAAGCCAGTGTTCTTTTTTTTTTTTTTTGGTACTGGGGATCAAACTCAGGACCTTGAGCTTTTGAGGCAGGCGGTAGAACCACTGAGCTAAATTCCCAGCTGGAAGCCGGTATTTTATTGATTATGGATGTAGTACATTTTTTTCCATATGTTGGTTAGTAAGTTATATATTCTCTTTCATCATTTAGCAGTGTTTTCATCACCTGGTAAGAGGGCTTCTATAATGAAGTGTCGGGAGCAATTCTACATGCTTTGGGGGGGGGGATCGTTTCATGATTAAATCATGATTAGGGCCTACTTTTCCTGTCTTCAGGCTAGCTATTGCATGTCATTTGCCTCTGGTCAGTTAGACCTCAATGGTCTGGTGATGCTTTGATGCTCCAGGGCAGGACAACACTAGCTGGAGACTTCCTGGGAGGAATCAAATCTTCACCAGCATAGTCCCTCATTGTTCTAGCACCCTGGACACCAGTCCTCTGAGTCATTTGCTACTTTTGTTTTGCTGATGTTCTGAATAAAGGTGTGGCAAGCTGGTGGGGCGGGGAGAGGTGTCCGGGGTCTGCTGCCCAGAGCAGCATGGATCAGGCCAAAGCTCAGCTTCTTCTCAAAGTCTCATTTCTGTCTATATATTAATAAATTCACCTTATGGTGTCATGGCTTGCAGGAGACTAGGACCTGATGCAGAGGTTCTAGTAACGTCCCCTTTCCCTGTTCCCTACAATGAAGAATTATGCCAGGTTTACTGCACATACTGCAAATATGTATCCTCCGCGTTGACTTCTTGGTTTTCCCCCTAGACCCAGCAGAGCCATCGATCCTCTGACCACAATCCCTGAACTGATTCATCTAGGGTTTGCAGAGCCCCTTATTCAAGCCTCATCCAGCTTGACCCCTCCGATGCTAACTGGTGCCCCAGTATGTCTCTGAGGTCACCGTTTTTCAGTCAGACCGAAGACAAGAAATATCCACATCTGCTTTCTGGGAACCAAGCCCTACTGCTATCTGCTGGGCACTATCTTTTCTAAACAGGGGTGAGTCGCCACTCTAAATCTCTAGTGTCTTGTGAAATGGTTTCATGTCTTAGATTAGAGCCTTTTAAGCTATCTTCCCGAGAAAAGAACTAAAGAGACCAGGAAGCATACAACAAAATAGATAGCACCTAAAACAAACACGAAGCAAGCATTTATGCTTCTATACATGTAAAAACTGCCTCAGTGTTATCAGAGTTTTAAAAGTTGCCCCAGAAAAATGATTTCAGAGATAGGAGAATTGAATATCTGTCAGCCTGGACTTTCACCCTAGCCAAATTTTACCTCAGGATTAGCTCCTAGTGTTACCCACCACTTAGGCTCATACCTTCAGGCTCCTTTGCTCAAAGGGGGACATTTATTTTGGTAAAAAGGAAAAAGGATTTATTCAAAGTTAGCTCCAAGGAGATGGATTTGCCTGAAATCACCATCTCCCCATGTACAGGTGTGTTGGGGTCTTTTATAGCAAGGAACAGAGGGGAGGGAATATGATGAGATGGTAGACATGTCCGGGCTTGTTCCCTCCCTTCCTGGGCCCAGACCTCTCACACCTGACTGAGGGAACAAAATTGGACTTGACTTTCCGGCACCAGGATCTGCATGTTCTGAACATTCATCTAGGGTGAGGGGAGGTGGGGGTCGCCATATGCTTTAGGCCTGTGGAAGGCTGGAGAAGCCACTTGTCTATACAGGAAAAAAATGGAACAACATTTAATTTTGCAGTACCACTTGCAGTAGGACCCTGCTACTCAAAATATAGTCCAGTGACCAGTGACTTCATCATTTCCTGGAAAGTTTTAGGCAAATATATCCCAACGTAGACCTACTATGTTATACAGGACCAGCAGATTATTGATATCCAGGTGAAAATTGAGAAGCACTTTCTCCCAGCAGTGGCTATGAACCCTGACTTACACATTAGAATCTCCCAAGATGTGTGTGCAAACAGTATCAGACATGTGCAAATAGTATCGATGCTTCAGTCCCTGTCTCCAAAGATTCTGATTTAAACTGGCTGAGTGTAGCCTTTGGCATTGGACTTGTTTAGAAGCTCTCTGGTGATTTCTTTGTGTAGCCAGAGCTCAGAAGTAACAGGGTTTCTAATACTTCCTTGTGATGTAGCAGAGCTGGAAACACTTTTACTAGATCTGAGAAGCTTTTCTCAAATCCATGCTTCTTAACTATTAAGTATTACGATTAAAATTGTTAAAAATCAGTTAGCTCCTAACTGGTTTTGTAAACAGAAATATATTTGTCTAATTTTTCTTGGAGAGGGACATTGTCTTGGGGCAGTTTCAAGAGCAACTAGATATCTCAGGGTAAGAAATAAAACAGACTTACATTAAGCTTCAGAATTCTTTCTTTGTGTAGAGTGATGGAAGGGACCATAATGTGGTGTCGGGATGGGATGTATACACTTCTACTCGGCTGGAACATGCAGCTGTCTGGATGGTAAGCTCTCAGCACCAGTAAAGAATTAAAGAGGCAGAGTTTAAAATAAAGGAAGATGGGCTGGGGATTTAGCTCAGTGGTTCTGCCACCTGTTCTGCAAGCACAAGGACCCGAGTTTGATATCCTGTACCCCCCCAAAAGAAAAGAAAATAAAGGAAGATGATTTGTTTGGAAAATGGCGGAAAAAGAGAAGATAGACAGTTAGTTACTCTGGAAGGGTAAGGGGACTCAGAAAGGCGAATTATCCTGTCAGGTAAAAGGCTGAAAACCAAGATCAGACAAGGTCACAACAAGCCTTATTGTAGGGACAATGTGCTGGGTTGTCTCTGAACAAAAGAGAGACAAAAGCAATATGGCCAGGACAGGAAGTGCCTTTTATAGGAGCAGGGGTGGGGCTTTGTAGGAGCTGAGGTGGGGTTGAGTGAGGTAGTGGCTGGGGACTGGAGGAGCCTGTGATGTCACTAGTTGCTAGGAGGAGAGCAAGTATTAGGTTACTCTTTTGGTGGGAGTAGGGGCATGTTGGAAAGACAGTAGCTATTATATACAGCAGCCACCGTAAACTGGATAGAAATCTATCATACCTTCCACCCTCAGCCCTGGTCCCTGGCTACTTTTACTTAGGACTAGTAATTCTTCCCATCCCCCATGTGGGCACCTGGACATTGTCGTCATCTGATTGGTCGTCATCTGATTGGTTCTCTGGCTGTCTTTGACCCTAAGCTCTGGGGACCTCTGTCTGTATTCTTTCCTGTCCCTTTGTGATGGTTAAGTGTGTGTGTGTGTGTGTGTGTGTGTGTGTGTGTAGGGGCTTTATAGAAAGGTAGAGTTAATGATTAAGTAAAGGGGACATGTGTGTATCTGGTGTAATAATATAGTGATGCTAAAGTGAGAACATGCATACATGTGTAGAAGTATAGGTATGTGTGTCTTTTACATATTAAATAAGTCTTTAGGTGGCTGGCCCTTGTCTCCTTTGCATTTTATCAGAGGTGGGTGAGAGGGGCTGGACTTTGATGTTTTGTTAATTCTTTCTGATAAATTCTATGGTAATTGCATTACTTAGTGCCCTTCTGGGTCTGATTTCTTGCTCATTTGTTTTTCTAATTGCTCTAACTGCAGAGTCTAACTGTAGAGGCAAAAGCTGCTTTTGGTAAGATTCTCTAGTAATTTGGTTTTTTTTTGGTACCAGGGATCGAACTCTGGTCCTTGTGTTTTTGAGGCAAGCGGCGGAATCACTGAGCTAAATCCCCGGCCCCTCCCTATTAATTTTTAATAAAGCCTATCCTTTCCCTGCCTAGGCCACTTTTCACTACAATGTAATAATTTAAAGGCAAAAGCATTGGGAGAGATCAGGTTTTATTTTTATTTTTATTTATTTATTTTTTGGTACCGGGGATCAAACTTGGTTCCTTGTGCTTGCGCAGCAGGCGGCAAAACCACTGAGCTAAATCCCCACCCCGAGAACAGGTTTTAAATATCAAAGTATTTTTTCTCATGACAAATTCTCAAAGCTGTTTTGTCACAAACCAGATGTTTACTTTTCAAAAAAGGAAACTTGGCGGTGTTTAAAATCTAGAAACACCATCTTGCAGTTTCACTTATATTGCTTTAGTTGCTTAGTATTTAAGCTTTGTTCCCTTTGTTCTATCTTTTGTCTGTACTTCAGATCTCCATAAGCCTATTTCATTTTGTAGACTTGAATAATAAAAATCATTTCTCATCCTAAATATGCTCAGAGTTAAATGTTAAAGAATGTTGTGCAACATCCAATAAAGTCTTTAATTTAAAAAAGTATGAAAAGAAAGAAAACAAAAACACATGCATAACAATTGTGGTCTTGGCCATAAATGCATCTCAGCAGCAGCAGCCCCTTTTGATGGTGTTCTTACTTCCCAGATGGGTGACACAGAAACACACTACAAAGGTCCAAGGATGTGGTCACTAAGAGGGCAACACAGCCAGGCTGGCTCTGCTCCCTCTCCACATCTTCAGCCTACTAAGCCTGGAGCTTCTAAAGCTAATCTCTCCACTGGCTGAGTCATGTCCACCTGGGTAGAGTCCCATACAATCCATGTTATCTGAATTCTGAGATGCCGCCGAGTCTGACCTCTGGTTCCTCAAGTGATTCTAGACCAGCATGCAGTCAGCGTGCTCCTGGCCACAAACGTGCAGGCTGATCTTCACTTTCTAGGGTTGCCTGCATGGGTAGAACCTGCTGCTGATTTGAACTACCTCTTGGCCTGATGGCCCCAAACCATGACAGCCCCTCTTCCCTTTAGACATCAGCTGGCTGAAAGCCAGGGCTCACACAGGGCTTCCCACCCTGTGGGCCACATCATATCTGGAGACTTGAGTCAGTTTCTATTGCTTCAAGACCCGTGGGACATCAGGAAAGCCAATATGGTGGCCAGCAGCCATCAATCAACTCTTTCCTCCTGTTTGCTTTATCATTATTACCAGTTTCTCTGTCTTCTGTAAGTTGGGAAATCTTGTATAAGAACAATTACTCTCAAGCTTCTTTGTTTGTTTTTTGGCACCGGGGATCAAACTCGTCCTTGCGCTTTTGAGGCAGGCGGCAGAACCACTGAGCTAAATTCCCGGCCCCTCAAGCTTCTTTGGCCTGGGTCACCTTAATATACTTTAAACTACTGAGAAGCACAAAGAACCTTTGTTTATGTGTGTTATATCCCATGGTGTGTTGGTGTCAGCTTGTACTTACACAAATTCAGTGTCCATGAATTTTTCAAGCCAACGGTTAAACTGTTAGAATCTTGAAATTGGCAATGTAAGGAGTATTTACACCACTGAAATTGGTGAATGCTACAAATCAGGGCTTTTTCTGGTGCCCCAACTTACCAGGATACCACTGATTTTATCTAACAACATTTTCCGTATTTGACACTAAAATGGAGAAGTTTGGAAAATATTTTAGCTTAAAACAATAAATTCCTTACTTTTGACAAATACTGTATTTTCTTAAATATAATTTATTCCCCAAACCATGATTTAATAAGGAGTTGCAGTGTTTACATTTTTGCACTCTTTAAAATAAATTTTCCTGTCTGCTTCTGTATTCACCTGGTTGTACTATCACGTCAAGTAGTTTCTGGAAAATTCAACCATTCACTTGTGAAAACATCAGACTAAAAGAGACAAGTAGCATCTTCATGTTTCAAGTTGGTTTTAAACTCTCACAGATGTCCCAAGTGGGTCTCAGAGTTTTGCATTGGGTCATCTCTCTCTCCATTTTTCTTTTTTTTTTGGTACTGGGGATTGTATTTCTCCTCTTCCTCAGATGTAGTTCACTCAATTCCAAGCCATCCTAAGGCATAATTAGCATTATCCTGTGGTTAGTTTCTCACCAGGTACATATTAATCTAGTAATCAGAAAGGCCTGGCCACACAACATTCTAATAACTTCAGGAAATTACTGTTGGTGGTAATGTTTTTTCTGTAACTATCATTATTGCTCCAGGGTAAAGGTAAACTGCTCTCAGAAGCCCTGGCCTCAGAAATTCATGAAGCTGGTCATAAACATTGCTTAACATTTTCCACTTGCTCTGAAACTCAGGGATTCCTCCAGGATGTGCTGCCAGCTTTCCTAATTTCTTAAATTTGGAAATATAACTTAAAAGTTTCCAACTGTATATTTGACAGCCATATATTCCATTTCCCCAAAACAGCTATTTTTGACTTGGTGCGGAAAAACCCAAACATTTTTTTTTTTTGGTTTGTTTGTTTGGTTTTTGTTTTGGTACCGGGGATCCAAGTCAGGACCTTGTGCTTGTGAGGCAGGCGCTGGAACCACTGAGCTAAATCCCCAGCCCCTAAACATTTTTGTTTTAATAAAATTCAAGTGTGTTTTTCAACTCAACTATAATTTGAAAAATAATAGTAGAAGACTTTAAAGGTTACTTTTTGGCTGGAGAGAGGATTCTGTTTCTTCTTTCTTTTTTCTTTTTTTGGTACTGGGGATCCAACTCGGGACCTTGCGCTTTCTAGGCAGGTGCTGAAACCACTGAGCTAAATCCCCAGCCTGAGAGGATTCTGTTTCTGGTGGTCATGAGCAGAAATCTGACTTCATTTAATTTATCTATGGCCTCAGAAACTTGAAAAGCTTGTGTTAAATTTAAGAATTTTCTGTTATCAAAATTCTTGTTTAGCTAAAATAATTTCTCCATTGACTATGAATCCAGAATTTTTTCTTTTTTTTTTTTCTGGTGGTACTGGAGCTACATTTTTAAACTTTAACTTTTTTCTTTTTGAATCAGGGACTTGCCCAGTAACTTTTGGATCCTCCTGCCTCAGCCTTCCAGGGTGGTGGGATTACAGATGTGCATTAGCTATCAAGTCTAGAAATACTTGACTGAAAACTTTTTATTGATTTTCAGTTCTCAGAGGTTGAGCCATCTTGCTTTCAATTTCCCCTGCTCCCCTCTGCTGAGGGCATGCTAGATGACAAAGGATTGTCCCACACACACAGGAGGCAGGGCAGCTCTTCTATGTGTTTCCTCCCTGTTCTTATATTTAATTTCTTTCTCTCTCACTAGAAAAAAATGATAGTTATAAAAGCCAGGAATCTGAATATATGTTCAATGTTATAAGCCTAAATTTTCCTGAAGAGGGCTAAAAAAACCCAAACAAAACTAATCACTCAATGCCTTTACTGTGCTGTATTTTTTTAAAATCTCGATTTATTCTACCAGATCTATTCTTCATGCCTAAGGAAGCAGACCTGTATGAAGTGTGTTCCCGTGGCCTCTGGCTTGGGGGAGGCACCAGCCAGAGACCGGAGGGCAGTGCCAAGGTCAGCGTGTTCCTCCCTCCAACCTTCTGGGTCTGGGTGGTAAGAGGCCCCAGAAATGCCTTCTGTGACTTCACCAGTCCTGTGGTTCCCTGAAGGCTCCAGAGACCTCTGCAGATCACCCAGTCACCAAATGTTCTGCAGCTATACGTGAAAGTGTGTAAAAGTGTGCTCAAAGGATATAAAGATAATTTATTCCAGAGAGATACCAAGTGCGTTTTCATGTTTATTAATATAGGTTACATGATATTTTTAAAAAGAGTGAATATAAAAACTGAAATTATATTTTATAAGTACTGTGATGATAGGTGTTTTAATATATACAGACTAAACAATGACAGTAAATCTCTGATTTAGATAATATAGTAACTCAGTTAATAAAATCAGTACTAGCTTCTACTCACAATAGTTATATTATTCTTATGTAAATTATTCTGATATTTGGAAATACTTTGCTCTTTTATTTATTTATTTATTTATTTTTTGGTACCGGGGATCGAACTTGGGTCCTTGCGCTTGCAAGGCAGGCAGCAGAACCACTGAGCTAAATCCCCAGCCCTTTGCTCTTTTAAATAGATAAACGTTTGCCTTGCAACTTCCCCACTTTCTTGCTTTTATTTTTGGTTGTTTAAAATACCATCACTTTTTAATCAGGAAAAAAAAAGATTTCAACCTAATTTTCAAATTACTTTGCCAAACCTATGAAGATTTTCTATGTGTAATACTTAACTTAGGGTTAAAAAATGCTTTAAAAATCATTTCATTAACTTTAAAGGAAAGTGAAAAATACAGAATTTTCCTAGATTTCAATGACAAATCCATTTTCTTCTGTTATTTCTAATCAGCCTGACATAAATGAGTCTTAAAAGAAAACTTGAGTAACTTATTGAACAAAACATTTATAAATAAATACTGTCCAGTTGATGTAGACTGAAGGACTTATTTTTTAAAAATACACATCCTCTGTTGTTTTCATTTTAAGTAATAACCATTGGAAGCAGAAACCCAAAGGTTCAAAGCTCTTTAGTGGACAGATCTTGCTTATGTGAATACCCTGGGTGACATCTGGCTTGAAACACTGCTTCGTGTTTAGTACAATACATCGAGCGCTATCCCTGTATCGTCCCCTCTGCTCTGCCGAGGGCAGGGTTCAGTCCCATTCCACTCTGCAGGCCCTGAACCCATTGGGGACACCTGCAGGACAGGAATACGCCTTCCTCTCTGTTCCCAAGATAGGCAAAGAAGTCTCTCATGGCTGTTGCCTCCTGGACGTCACATTCTGTGTTGCCAGTTTCTAACAGACATGATCAGGTCACCACAAGCCATCACAGGGAGCCCAGATGATGGCGCCAGCTTGATGGCCTGGTCTCGCTGGTTCCCAGGAGGCTCAGCAGGACACCTCTGTCTTGGATCCGCTGTCTGGAGTCCTCATGTCCAGCTCTCAAGGTGGGTTGCTCTGAAAGGCAGTCTGCGGTCACTAGTGGGGTCCTGCTCGGTCTCAGTTCATGTATACAGTATGTAAAACATCACACTGCTGACCATAGCAAATGGGCTTTTCATTTGTTTTGACAATTTTCAAAATTGAAACTTTGATATGTTTAAAATGCGAAACACTAGAACTTTTTCTACACACAGATACTACCAAATTTCATCCTTCCATTAGTGAAACATTGCTGTCAAACAATTTCAAAATATATTTATTTGCAAAATAAGTGACATATATATGTATGCCATCATGTGTAAGTCATGGAATCTGTCACTGCTGTTGGACATCTTCAGATGTTCAGGGCTAAACTTCACCAACCTAGACTTTGCATATAAAGTCAGAGAATCAGAGATTTTTTTCTATAATTTCCAGGGGAAAAAAGAGAGGGTCTCAAAGTGCCTAATCTATACTGTGCTGCAGATAATACACGTGTGTGTATACACACACACACACACACATATATATGTCACCTGTATCTATATATAAAAAGTGACATTCAGTTATTGTAGCACTGGCAATCCTTCCCTGGAATACCACTGTTTTCCATTCCTATAATTTTTTCTGGTAATTAACCAATATTTGTGCTCTCCTAAGAAGTAGGCATGCAAATCATACATTTGTTATTTTAGATGATGAAGTAGTTTTGCCAGAGACAAACAGAATCCCTGTACTTTTCACTTTTTTAACCTTTCTTTTTAATGGACCAGCAGTCACTTTTCCTAAGTTAACAGCTTTTTGTAGATACTATTATTCATGTTAGTAGAGCTGGTATCCATCTTACTTGCCATCAACTGACCGCTGCTGTTGTAACTATTGGGATCTACATTTTCTTTGCAACACAAGATACTGTAGAGGTGCCGCTGGCACTCGGAGGAGGCATAATAGTAGATCAAGGGGTCGATGCAACAGCTCATGCTGCTGATGCAAACGCAGATGAGGTAAGCAAAGTAGGCGGCCTCGGTGGCAGGACTGTGGGACAGGAACAAGTAATGCGTAATCAGGAGGACATTCGTTGGCCCAAAGCAGATGAGGAAGATGCAGAAGACAGTTGCTGATAGGAACACAGCCCGAGACTTGTTGTGCTGACTGGCAACAGTGGAAGAGCTAAGACATCGGATGACAGACGCGTAGCAAATGGTGGAAATGACCAGGGGCACGAAAAAGAAGACTGCGGAGAAGGCCGAGAAGTAGTAGGAGTAAAAGCCCTCAAGCAGTGTTTCATTGAGAACATCGTGGCAAGTGGTGATGTTGAGCCCTGGGACCTGGGCGGTCTGCTCTCTGAGGAGAAGCGGCAGCACCCCAGCGATGGCCATCACCCAGATGGCCAGGCTGGTGAAGGAGGCCCTCCCCATGGTGCGCCAGGACAGGGCCTGGATGGGGTACACCACAGCCAGGAAGCGGTCCACGCTGATGGCCGTCATGAGCATGATGGAGGCATACATGTTACAGTAGAAGGCCGCGGTGATGAAGCGACACATCTCAGAGCCGAACTTCCAGTCGCTGCCAGAAAAGTAATAGCTGATCTTAAAGGGCAGCACGGACACAAAGAGCACATCCGCTGTGGCCAGATGTAACATATAGACCACGGCCGGCTTCTTGACCTTCATCTTCAGAACGAACACAGCGATGGCCAGGAGGTTCAGGGGGAGGCTGATAAGGACCACACAGGTGTAGACAGAGGGGACAAAGATGGTCAGCCAGGAGCTGGTCAGGTAGCTGGAAGCATCTTTTGAGATGAACACCGGGGGTGGCTTCTGGAGAGGTCTGCTCTTGTTGAAGGAGAGGCTTCTGATTTCCGTCAATGTGCTTTCGTTTCTCTCCTCTTCCTCCCCCATAGGGAACTGTTCAAATACATCATTGGAATTCCTGAGAAGGAATGACCGGGGATTCAAGGTGGGATTTGTTGCTTTGGACTCTGGAAAATTAAAATTTAAAAAAACATATGATTTAAAAAGGCAAAAGAGGGCCGGGGATTTAGCTCAGTGGTTTTGCCGCCTGCTGCGCAAGCGCAAGGACCCGAGTTCAATCCCCGGTACCAAAAAAAAAAAAAAAAAAAAAAAAAAGGCAAAAGAGACATGTAGAAGGTATATTTTTACTTCTGCTTGTTTCTCATTTTCTTCACAGGGGAATGGTTGGAGAAACCCAGATCACACATGGACAGACTGCAGAGAATAAGCTAACCCAGGACACTGTGAAATACTGTTTTGATACAAGCAGAAACTTTTAAACTTGCTCGTCCAAGGGACAAAAGTGAGCAATATACTTTCAGAGGTCTGCCCAGTGGATGACAGGAAAGGCTCAGTGACAACAGGAAGGAATAAACAAGGCTTTCTCTTTCCGTCCCACCCTGTCGGTGTACACAAACCACACCTCTCCACCAGGTGCCTCCACACACACGCTTCTGCCAGTTAATTTGTGCCATCCTGTGAAATCCATCCCTCCCCATAAGAAAATCCACACAGAAAGTGAAACAGAGCTCTTAAAGGCTCTTGAGCATGTGGCACCTTCAAGTAAGATCCAGGCCTCCCAATTCAATGAACCTTGTCTCTGTCAGTTTTCCTCTACCATCTTTAGTTTACATGTTTAGAGTACAAGTCCCAAGTCTACATATCTGAGTGTGAACCAGTGCCTCTGGTTACCTCCTGATAGAATCACAAGGTACCTATCATCTCAGTCTTCTTGCTGCCTGCTTTCTGAGCAGGATGGCACATGCTCTTGACCACTAACACCAGGCTGATGGCCTTGGCTTTGTTCTAGAATGCGCCCTGGCTTATCTCAAGGCACACGTCAGCCCAACCAGGCTCTGTGAAGCATCAATCAGATTCAAGATAAAGGTTCAGCTATACACTTCTTCCTTTTATTATCCACTTCCATCAAAAAGAAATCCATTTGAAATGTAAATCAGATAAAAAGCAACATTTAGCAGCAGGAATTCAATCATCTTTTCCTTCTAAGGAGTTCTGCTAAAATCCTGCCATTGAGGATAAGAGATGGGGACATAGAGTCTTTATTGGGTCTTGGAAAGATGAGTCAAGAAGAAAAGAAACTACTTAGAAAAAAGACGAGGTGTCTGATAAGGAGAATGCTCACAACAAAGGCTGGATATTCGGGTCTCAGAGTGCTGTCAGAGGATTTTAAAACTTGGCCGGGAGCTGGACAAGTATAATGGATTTTTGAACTTTTGGTTGTTTTTCAGGAGTAGAATCCTTCCTGCAAAGAACTTAAAACAGAGAGATGTATTGCTACAAAAGGAAAGGTTCTTCTCCCAGTACCTGACCAGCCATCCCTTAGATAAAAGTGACAAACTGGGTATACTGGCCGGACAGCTGTCCATCCACGCCCAGGAGGCATCTAGGTTCACAGGATGGAAGAAGGGGAGGGCTGTAGAGAGGAGGGGTGAATCCTGGAAAAAAGGATGACACTAGATTCTTGTTTTCGGTGGCTTTTGGCTTCAAAGTGGCAGAAGTCAGTCTGTGATATTGTGAAAAACATATTTGGTCATGTTCTTATTTTCTGGCATATAGGTCCTAAAATTCTTGGAATCTCTAGAGTGAAAAGAATTTCTTTTGTACGCTCATGAGCTAACTAGGGGTTAGTGGTCCCTCCATAGCTCCAGGATGGGAGCTGCTCACAGGAAAGACCAAGGAGAGATTAGAGAGAGAGGGTACGGGGCACCACACCCCTTCCCACATGTCTTGTCCTATGCACCTCTCCCATCCTGGTGTTCACAAGTATCTTTGTGATTCCCTTTAGACAACTGGGAAAGCATAAGTAAAGTGTTTCCCTGATTCTGTGAGGTGCTGTAGCAAAACAGACTCAGAGGAGAAAGCCCTGGAGGCCTGTAGTACACAGCCGGTTGGTCGGAATTTCTGGAGGGCCAGACTGAAGTGGAAAATGGTCTCATAGAACGGAACCCTTTGCCTGTGCAATCTGATTCTACCTCAAGCAGACAGTGTCAGGATTGAGTTAATTTTGAGGATACTTAGCTGGTGTCTGCTGGAGAACTGATTGCATGGGGTATAGGACAATTCCTCCACATAGCAGGTGTCAGTGTTGTGTAGGAGAGGAGAGAAGTTTTCCCTTTATCAGAATAGTGCCATAAAAGTTGACTAAAACTCAGACAGAAAAAGAACAGCCTATATGACCCAAAGAATGAGAAGACAAAGTTCTGTGAGCCACTCTAACAAATTAATTGAGTTTAAGGAGGAGGCCATGGGAACCCTCAATATGTAGCCAGCTGGTCAGAAGCTCCTACTCATTGGAAAGTTAGGAGACCAGAAGCCAGATGTTGTGGCACACACCTGTAATCCTAGCACTTGGGAGGTTGAGGCAGGAGGATTGCTGTGAGTTTGAGGGCAGCCTGGAATATAGAATGAGACCCTGTCTCAAAAAGAAACACAACACCACACACACACACACACACACACACACACACTCACTCACACACACAAAGTTTGAAGACCAGAAAAGAAAAAGCCAGAGATAGGAAGCCCTAAATCCCAGTGTAAATTCTGCCTTAGAGTTTGGCTTACCCTTAAACCATGCCTGTACAGATCAGAGGCAAAGAACCTCTACTAAGGAGAAAAGAACTGGGGTGATATTAGAGCTTTGCTCAAGAGAGCTTGCAGTTTGGGTCTAGCCAAATTAACTGACTACTAAGGCAGCTAATACTCCCTGAAGGAATATAACAAGACCCAGAGTCTTTGTAGCGCAACAATGTCCAGGGTACAATCCAAAACCATTCAGTATAAGGAAAATTGGAAGGTTTTACCAGATCTAACCACCTTTTAAATGAAAATGTTGAACTCTGGACCCCCCCTCAACTCACACCATATACAAAACTCAACTCAAAATGACCCAGAACTATTTTAGAAAGGACTAGAAGAGAACACAGCAGAAAAGCTCAATGACATTGTTCTGGGAATGAGTTTTTAGCTATGACCCTAAAAGCACAGACAACAAGAGCAGAAATAGACCAATGGGATCGCATTAAGCTAAAGCTTCTACATAGCCAAAACAACTATCAACAGCAAAGAAGACAATCTACAGAACGGAAAGGAAATATTAAAAAATCATATTCCTGATATCTAATATCCAAATCTAATACCCAAAACACATAAGGGTCTCAAGTCACTCAACAGTAAGGGAACAACCCAATTTCAGAATGAGAAAAGGAACTAAACAGACATTTCTCCAAAGATAGCGTATACAGACAGGGCCAACAGGTATATGAAAAAATATTTAGCATCACTAGTCATCAAGGAAGTGCAAAGTAAAACCACAATGAGACTGCCTCGCAAGCGCAAGGACCCGAGTTTGATTCCCTGGTACCAAAAACAAAAAAGACACAATGAGAGACTTCACATGTACTTTAGACCTGTCATGAGTAAATGAGGATAACGGGCATAGGCAAGGATGTGAACCAAAGGAAACAAGTGAATAACTCTACACTACTGGTAGGTGTTAGGGTAAACTGAGGTGCAACCAAGACCACTGAGTCAGACGAAGTTAAAGCAACAAGCAGAGTTTCTTTTATCCAAGGTGCAGGTGGGCCAAGAATGCAAAGATCCTTGGCCCCCAGGGCAGGCAAGAGGAGGTTCTTATAAGGTGGTTTAGGGAGGGGGAGGGAGGTCATGGGGGAAGAGTGGAAATTTCTGAAACTTGAGGGGAAGGTTGAGACTAGGGGAGGGGGAAGTTGAGAGGGGATGGGGAGGTTGAGACTTGGGGAGGGAGAGGTCTGCTGGGAAACAGGATGTCTTTTGTGGCTGCTGGGCATCTGGGCTTGCAGGTGTTTCTGGGTGTGCTGGGTACATGTTTTTTATTCTTCTGAAGCTGTGTTTTGGCTTTCTGTTACTGTACATTTTTTTGTAGGTGTGAAGAGCTCAGTGAACAGCTGCTATGAGATGTTTTTTTGTTCTGCCTGGGTAGGGTGGGGTGGGGGGCAGACAGGAATGTAAATTAGCACAGCCATTTGGAAAACAGTATGAGGTTTCTCAAAAAATTAAAAAATAGAACTACCATGATTCAGCAATGCTACTACTGGGGATGTATCCAAAGAAAATGAAGTCAGTGTGTCCAAGAGACATTTGCACATTCATGTTCATGCCCATGTTGCAAACCCATTATTCACAGCAGAAGAGACACAGAGTCAGCCTCGTGTTCACCAACAGAAGAATGGATAAAGACAGTGTGATGCACCTAATCAGGAGCATACTAACAGGCCTTTAAGGAGACTGTGTCATTTGCTACCACATGGATGAAGCTGGAGGACACTGTGTTAAGTGAAATAAACTAGGCACAAAAAGACAAATACTGCCTGATCTGACTCAGGATGTGGGATCTAAAAAGGTTAAACTCATAGAGCAGAGGAGGATGGTGCTTCCCAGGGGCCCAGGGATGGGGTGGGGGATCAGATGGGGTTGAGGAGTCAGTGAGCAAAGGTACAAAATTTTAAGCAGGGCACGGTGGCTTGTGCCTGTAATTCCAAACTCTGGGAGGCTGAGGCAGGAAGATCACAAATTCAAGCCCAGCCTGGGCAACTTAGTGACTTAGCTAGATCCTGTCTCAAAATAAAAAAAAATTTTAAAAGGTTTGGGTTGGGGATGTAGCAAAAAAAAGTTACACAATTTCAGTTAGGAAGAACAAGTTCAAGAAGTCTATTGTACAGCACAGTGACTGTAGTTACTAACAATGAATTGTACACAGGAAAATTACTAAAAGAATAGATTTTAATTGTCCTCACTCCCCCAAATTGATAAGTATGTCATGTGATGCTTATAGTAATTAGCTTGATTTAGTCATTCTACAATGTGTACATTTTTCAAAATATCATGTGGTATACAATATATAACTTTTTGACAAGGAAAAAAAGAATCAGTAAAGTGTGACTCATTCTTAAGTAAAAAAAAAGACAATCAACAAGAACTCAATCTTGAGTTAATTCAAATGTTGAAATTGGCAGGTAAAGATTTTAAAGGATGTATTGCAACTACGCTCAATTAGGTAAAGGAAAATACTCCACTGAAATGCATGAACAAATAGCAACTAACTTGTTAGTAATGAACTAACAAGTGGAAATTCTGTAAGTAGAATATAAAATACAGTATGTTAATATCAATTTCCAGAATGAAGCATAAAACTAGAGTCGCTCCAACTCAGATAGGAGCCTGGCGTCTCAGCAATGAGATGTCGAGGTGCAGAGTCCCCAGCAAGGTCTGGGTCAATCAACAGTTTTTCTGAGCGTGAGGGGGAAGCCTGGGGAGATCAGTCACAGGAAAAGACTAGCTGTTGCCAAGAAGGAGGCCGTGGCACAGGTGTGTTTAGACTGCTCCCTAAGGATGCAACTGTTTCTGGTAATTCTGAATCTCCAGGATAGTGTCCTGCCCAGGGCTGGTGCTCCTTACATTACTCACACGTTTGCATTCTAACACTGATTCTGCCAGGAGTCACTATACCTCTCTGAACTGAGCTAAGAATCATTAAAGTGGGATTCTAGTGCCTATCTGGGCTACTTTATACCTGTTAAAATGGCTGCTATGTTTGCAGCTGGAGCAACCCACGTGAGACAGACACCTATGCATTTGAAAACTAAAAATCGAGCGGGGTAACTCAGTGTGAAGGCCCTGGTTAAAAAAAAACAATCTAGGCTCTTGTAGGCTCCTCTTTCTTTCTGTTTAGCAACTGCTCAGTTTTTCCGTATGGTAAGGGACATGAGCAGGCTGCAAAGGGTCATGCCTGCTGCCTAGGGTTCAGAGCTGTAAATCATCAGAGTGCAAATTTAGTCTTCTCCAGAAGCATCTTTTTTTTCCTTGTGTGATGTGTGGACTTTACTCTGCATTCACCTTCACCCAATCACACGCAGGGTGACACTGGGCAGCCTCTGTGGAATGTGGAACACCCTCAAGGATCTGACAGAAAAGAACCCCTGGATTCTGCACTTGAATACCACAGAGATACAGGTCTGTGCAAATACTGACCCAGCGGGGCTCTAAAGCAATGTGACTCAGCTCTGCTGTGTCATGAGCCTGGCCAGATGGAGGACTCTGTGATGTACAGAGGGGAGAGAAGTGCTCATGAACACGTACACACACACACATACACACACACACACACACACACACAAAGCAAGACCATACCTGGAAAACTGATGTGATTTGAAAGCTACTGAATACTCTTAACTAAGCTTCTTCAATACTATTACTTGCTGTGAAAATAAAACTGCCAGTCTTTACTCTGTATTTAGTCCTTGTTTTTAGTATTTGTTTTCAAAAATGTCTTTCCTGACTAGTCCTTTCTGACTAAAACTACTGTGCTTTTGATAGAAACATTATACTTGAGAAAGCATGCAATTTTTATAAACTAGGAGCCAAGAATGCATAATCCCTTGCTTAAATATCACTGCTGAAGGCACTCCTTTTTCTTGCACTACAGGTTTGATTAAAAAAAAAATGTATATTTTTATATTGATGTGAACCAGCATCAAAGAAACATCCACACTAAGTTAGGTGACTAGGTATTTCCAACTAGCTCAAGTCCCTCAGGCTGAAACTGTCTTAGTCCTAGCCCGGCTCAGAGATCAAGGAGAAAGTGCTTGTCACTTTGTCAAAAGTTCTTGTAATTCATCTGTGCTTTTGTTGTTGGGCTATAGTTTCAGAAAAAGCAGCACAGTCTTTAAATCAGTCATCATACTTCTTGCTAAATTTCACTGAACCTAGGTTTCCTAAATGCCTCTGGGGCAGTTTTGTTATTGAATACAGCATAATCATGAACAGATTGACTGTGGACTCTGACTCTGGAGACTTAAAATGAATGAGTCAGGCAGTGCCTTTTCTGACTCTGATCTGGCCTGGAAGCAGAGGGGTGATGAGGTGCTCAGTGTCCCACTCGATCCTGGGATTTATGCTATGGCAACTTCCCACGGAGCTAGCCATGGCTGTGACTCAGAGTGGTGCCCCATGGGGCTCATGATTTGGGGGAATTAACCAAGTCAGCCAGATCTGGTATGTAGGAAAGTCTTTAAGATAGATATTTCAGTTTCCTTGACAAATAACAATAAAGTGGGGGGGGGGATGTGGAAGGTTAGTGATGGCAAACCTTTTATAGACTGAATGCCTGAACTGCAACCCAAACCCCACTTATTTATTTATTTTTGGTACCAGGGATCATACTCAGAACCTTGCACTTGCGAGGCAGGCAGCGGAACCACTGAGCTAAATCCCCAGCCCCCCATTTATTTATTCCAAAGTGCCAACACTGCAATTAAACTTGAATAGCGAGGTGTTATTTTTAAAACAAATTTAAAAAACTCATACATTAACATCTTTGTTTTAAAAGAAAAACTAACAATGTTTTTGCTGTGAATTTGACACCATTGTGCTAGGCTCTGGATCAGATCTCCAGCACCACACACACACACACACACACACACACACACACACACACAGAAACTGTGGGTGAGTGAAAGAGTTATAGATTAAAAGTGTCTTGGGAGACAGCAATCAGAGTAGTGAACTTTCTTTGATTCTGATTTGAACAAACCAACAGTTAACAGCCATTTATAAGACAGGAAAACCTGGACATACAGTGAATATTAGGTGATGTTAAGGAACTGTTTATTCTTTAAGGTGTTCTAATGGTATTGTACTTATATGTCTCTATGGATATATACTGATTAGTTAAGTATAAAACGTTATGGTGTCTGAGATTTGCTTTTAAAATTTCCATTTAGGGGAAGAGGAAAATGGGGGTGCAGGTAAGATAAGACTGGTCATATATAAATAATGCTGAAGTCAGTTGATGGGCAAAGGGGAAGGAGGATATACTTTTCATCTTGACATATGTTTATTATGTTCCATAATAAAAATTTTTAAAAACCAAAACAAGTATTTTATGCTCTTTACTTTCTAGTGGAAGTTAAGGGTAAGGGTTTTGGTTTTGTCATAATTCTGAAGGGGAAAATATTCTTGAATGTTTATATGAATACTCTTTTACATTTAGAGTTCATTTGATATTAACTCTGCAAAGGCCTATATGGAATATGGAGAAACTAGTGTACGAAAATAAAAGGAGAGGATAAGTAACTGATTCAACATTACACAGTTAGTAAAGAAAGGATCCAGGACTTGAACCTCAATCTGCCTAGATCCAAAACTTTGACTGACTACACCAAACCATTGTCTCTTTAAAAATTTGTGGTTCATAATCAACTCCTAAAACAGTACCATTTTTTCTCTAATCATTCCACCAACCATGTATTTGCCCATCCCGTTAGCCATACCAGGCAGTGTGTGGACACATGGATGTGTAACTTCAGGTGACCACACACATGAGTGTTGCTTGGGGTCCTACAGACCTTGGCTACATGCCAATCACATGCCAGCAACTCAGCTCTTCTGCTGAAAGATGTATTAGGGAGACATTCAAAGATAGGAACAATGAAAAATCTTTAAAGTATTGTTCTAAGATGATGCAGAAACACGACCATCAAGTGAATAAAAATGTCCTGTAGATAAAGCAGGATTAAAGGTAGAATACAGTGAACTCACCGAAGGGCCAGGAAAGGGCTGTGACCTGGAGCCAGCCTCTCCTCCCAGCCTAGGGCCAGGAGCCAGCTCCTTGGGACCTATAAGGCCAAAAGCCTGGGAGGAAGCTGGGAGCAGAGAGGTGACAGGAAGGAACTGTGGCTGTACAAGGCCACAGCAGGCAGAAAAGAAGTGTGGGGGCCTCTACCAGGAGTGCCTGCCACAGGGTCAGGATGCCTCCCTTGGAATCCTCCTCCTCCCTGGCTTTCCTCACCCTTCCAGGTCTCTTCTCCCCTCAGGTTATCACTCCGGGGATCTCTGGCCAGGAAAGGCTGCTCTCCACCCTCCAACACACAGCAAGATAAAGCAAAAGCAAATTCAGTCAGGGATGTCACTGAGCACAGATCCCTCATTAGCCCCACTTGTGTCTTCTTCCAACTCTACCCAAGTCCTGCACTTTGTAAACCTGAATTCAAATAAATTAGAACCTCTGTATGATAGAAGCATCATAAAAGGCCCTTTAATGAAAGTAGACATCTTCTCACAAAGCTAATAAGACCTTTTATTCTGCCAAAGGATAATTTATTATACGTGCTGCACTGTTTTAAATTATGGTAGATACTTAGTGAAACGGGACTTAAAGAAGAACAAGTTCTTCCCAGCCTTGGGTGGTGTCCCAGCCCCCTTTTGGATCACTCAAGGCTATTGATAATCAGCACATGGTAAATGCTGCCTTTGTAAGACAAACCCAGGGAGATATCAGGCACAAACTACAAAAGTTAGAGGGTTTTGTCAATATGAATGCAACCCAGCTTATAGAGGTGGCCACCAAAGTGTAAACTGACCAAGACTGGGAGGCAAGATGAAAGGCTAACTGAAGGCTCAAAAAAAAAGAAAGAAAAAAACAGATCTGATGGCAACAATGCTCACAAAGAAAGACAAAGATCAAAAAGGGGAAGGAAATGACAGAGATGATGAAAATTCCAAAGTAGGAACCACTTGCTAAAGGCTATCTATCACCCACCCCCAGAAAAACCAATGCTTACTTCATTAGACTGACAAGAACTAAAGATTCCAGTACAATGAGAGTAGGAAGCCAACTGATAGACTTTAAGGTAGATAGAGGAGCCAAGCACTCAATGATGATGCAACCTATTAGGCCATTATCCAAAAAAACCCCCAAATATGACTATTATAAGAGCCACTGGGGTACCAGAGAAGAGACTATTCTGCCACCCTAAAAGATGTGATATAGGGGGTGAAAAGTCCACATGGACTGGCACATGAGATTCTCAGTGTGTAAACTGAAGACAACCCACTGGGGCTAGCTGTAAATCAAACACGGGTAATAATAGATCTAAAGCCAGGAGCAACTACAGTTCAAATTCACCAATACTTCCTCCCCCGGGAAGCCATACAAGGCATTCAAGGACATTTAAAGTGGTTCATAAAACATAAAATCTTGGCTAGATGCCAGTCATCCTGGAACACCCCACTCTTGCCAGTACATAAGCCAAGGACAAATAAATACAGACCAGGACAGGCCAAATCTGTACACACTAATGGGACTTATTCGACCAAGAGTTGTCTGCCTTACCTGCTTGGATTTAAAGGATGACTTTTTCTGTTTGCATCTTGCTGCTGTAGGCCAGCTCACCTTTGCATTTTAATGGGAGGATTCTGTTACAGGCACAAAGAAAACAGCGAACCTGGACTAGTCTTCCTCAATAGTTCAAAATCTCTCCTACCGTCTTTGGAGGGGCACTAGCTACCAACTTCAAAGCTTTCATCACACCAGGAAACAACTGCACCCTGCTGCAGTATGTAGTTGACCTCCTTCATTTGCTTTGGAAGGCTATATAATAAGGTATCCAAGAAAAAGACACAAATTTGCCAACAACAGGTCAAATATTTAGGCTTCATAGTGACTCAGGGAGAATGCCAAGTAAACACAGAACAAAAACAGGCTGTCTGTGCCCTCCCAGGCCCAACCACCCAGCACCAAATAAGTTTCTGGGAACAATGGGATTCTGCCATATCTAGATCCCAAATTTTTCACTTATGGCTAAGCCTCTATATAAAGCCACAAGGGGGGAAAAAGGAGCCCCTCCTCAGGAAAGCTAACCAAGAGAGAAAATTTAAACAAATCAAAGAAGCTTTGACCCAGGCCCCAGCCATAGGATTGCCAAATATAATCAAGCCTTTCTAAACAAAAAAGAATGGCCATAAGAGTTTTAACCCAGGTCTAGAGATCCTGGCATCACCTGATGACATTCTTGTCAAAACAATTAGACTCTGTGGCCCTAGGATGACCTCCACAATTCAGGGCACTAGCTGCCACTGCCCTGCTGGCCCAGGAAGCTGACAAGCTAACCTTGGGACAACAACTGACCATTCAAATACCACACTCAGTCATAACCTTGATGGACCAGAGAGGGCACCAACAGACTGGACCATTAGAAACCACAGGAAACCAAAAAGCAGACAGAGAAGTGAGGCAGGCTGCTATGGCATCACTCCCTCCCCGCAAAAAAGAGGGGCCCTAGCCATGATCCTCATCCTGGAGCCTCCTCTCCCAGAGACCCCGAGCTACTCCTCAGATAAAAGAGCCTGGTTTGCCAGAGAAAGTAGAGAATATGTAAAGGGGGAGTGATGGAAGTTTGCTGATGGGTGGCTAGCCATCCCCAAAATGTTGAGCCTGGGTTCATAAGACAATTCCATCAGGAGTCTCATACGGGAAAGTCAGGTCCAGAGATGTTACTGGGCCAACATTTCTATGTGCATGGCTTGCTGCCATTGGTCGAGCTGTTTTTGTAAGCAATGCTTAACCTGTTCCCCAAACAACCCAAGACAATGGCCCACCTGGCCCCCAAGTATCCAAGAAACAGGAGCTTCCCCATGTGAAAACTTGCTTATGGACTTTACTAAATTGCGTTGAGCCAGTGTCTATCAATATATATTGGTGCTTGTCTGTACCTTCTCAGGATGGGTTGAGACCTACCCCACCCAAACAGAAAAGGCACGAGAGGTGACCAAGGTGCTGTTAAAAGACATCATCCCAAGATTTGGACTACCCTGACAGTGTCAGAAAGTGGACCAGCATTCATAGCTGAGATAGTCCAGGAGCTCACACCGATATTAAAGATAAAACGAAAGCTTCACACACCTTACTGAACACAGAGCTCAGGAAAGGTGGAACATATAAACTGGACAATCAAACAACTGCTAAAAAATATTTTCAGAAACCCATTTGAGATGGGATAAAGTCCTGCCCATGGTCCTCCTCTGAGTCTGGTGCACCGCCACCAAATAAACTGGGTATTCTCATGTGATTTTGTCCAGCCAGCAACACCCAATCATAAATTAAGGGTGATCTTTGTAAACTAGGGAAAATTGACCTTGAAAAGACAAATACAGGCTTTGAGAGTAGTCCTACAAGATATTGATAGCTGGGTAGAAGAAAAAATGTCCATAACTATAACGGCCCAATACACTCCTTCAAGCCCACAGACTTTGTTTGGGTCAAAAAATAAAATAAAATCCAACAATTCTGGGGCCCATATGGGAATAGGATGGGCCTCATACTGTAATCCTGTCCACCCTCACTGCTGTTAAAGTTGGAGGAACTGTGTCTTAGAGCTACCACAGTTGGCTAAAGCAAACAGCTCAAGCCAAGTGGACCAGCCAGCATGATTCAGACCGTTCAAACCAGCTGATCCTGCAATGAGATTGGGCTGTCACCAGAAAAAACACTCCTACTCTAGTCACCCTGGAAGCTGACTCGTCTACACACAGCAGAAGCCTGAGGAAACAGCAGCCCTCCTCTGGTTACTCCAGAAGCTGACCAGTCCATGCATGGCCAAGCTTGTGGATCAACATAGAATCACAATAACAACATAAATTTCTTATCATCTTTTTTATAATTCTCCCTTGTCTATTACCCCTACTTGTGAAAAACATTCAGTTGGCCATTGAGACTCTGATAGACAGACACACCACCACTCAACTGATGGGCTTAACCAAGTACCAAACTCTGCTCAATAGGTTATACTGAGCACCCAATTGTGATGAAAAAATTGATAATAATGATGATAAGATGATGCTCTCTATTAAAACTTGTTATAGAAAGCATCAAAGTGGGGAATGAAGCAGGATTTAAAGAAGAATAAGTTCTTCCCAGCCTTGGGGAGTTCCCTCCAACCTTGGATCATCCCCCTCTCCCTATAGCTTAACTCCTTGTTCTGGTACAGATAAAATCAACAACTATGTCCGGTAAACAAAGTTTATGACACTCTGCACTTATACAATTTATAAGGCTCTGTCTTCTTTTTTTTTTTTGGTACCAAGAATCAAACTCAGGACGTTTGTGCTTGCCAGGCATTCACAGTGTCACTGAGCTAAATCTCAAGCCCAAGGCTCTGTCTTCTCACCAGGCTAAATTACAAAGTTACCTTTGTCCTGTTCTGTTAAACTCACTTGCTACATTACTAGAAAGACCACTCCTCTCCCATCAAATGTATAAAAGCTTTTCTTTGTTCATGGCTCTTCCTTTGGACAGGAGTCTGTTAAGCCAGTGTTTCCCTAAAACCTGAAATAAAGTCCTTCTGATTCCCATTCGTCTCTCCTGTCTCTTGGAATTCTCCCAACAGGGAGGCTGAGGCAGGAGGGTCACTGAGTTTAAGCCCAGCACGAACTACATAGTGAGTTCCAGGACTACCTTGTCAAAAAAAGAAAAAAAAAGAATAAGGGTCTATTAACAGCTTCCTTATCATCTGTTAGCCAAAGTGAAAGCAGAACAGCAGTCCTTGTGGGAAGATTTACCAGATGACTGTCTTCTCTGTCCTGGTCTGGTGCATTTGGCTGATGGGGTGCAGACTCTGCTCTCCTCAGGTCCTAGAGAGCACAGTGGGGGACTTCAGGGGATCAAGGTGGCTCCCTCTCTACAAGAGTGGGAGAGAAAGCTTCCATTTAGGAAAGACTGACCTGTGGTCAAGTTACAATTCCACCTCTTATGACACTTGTGACTTACCAATTCTGGGTTTCAGTGTCCTCACCTGTAAGGGGATGACATCTACCCAAAAAGCAGGTGTGAGCAGTAAGGAAGGGAATCTACGTAATGTGTCCAGGCAGCTGCCAGCTGTGACAAGCGCTCCATATAGGGTAGCAGGTTCTAATTAAATGGGACTGTATGAGGGACATGGAGTTCATTCTGGGCAGAGGGAGTGACACGGGTACAGAAACCAGAGAAAGCAAACTCCTTAGGGGAGAAGTAGAAGGCGGAGCTGAGGAAAAACAGGGGAGGTGTGATGGGGTGCTGGAAAGAGGCCAGGGACCCTTTGCTCCTTGGCCCCTTGTTCCTTGCTAAGGAGCTGGGCTTGACCCTGGGGGCAGGAGGGCCCTGTGTGGGATCCCTCACCCAGTGGGCTCCACCACAGTCACCACCAACTCTTCTTGAGCCCTCTCATCCTCTAGGTCCCTATAAAATCTATACTCATCACCTGTTGCTCTTGAACACTGGCCCTCTTTAATGAATATTAAGTCATCTCACTTAAATTTCTGGGTCAAAGGAATGCAATTTAATTAATGAATGCGCTTGCTAGTTCCTCAATAAATGTATGCAGAGTGAACACCTGTTCCAGATGCCATGGGGAATAAGTAGAAGTTTATAATCTTGGCTGGTGAGGGGAGATACCCACAAAATGACAAGGCAGGAAGTCTGAAAGTGCTTCAGAAAAGCACAGGTCAGGGTCAGAGCCAAGCAAGGCCACGTGAGGGCTGGGAATGCAGTGGTGACAGAGGGACCATCCCAGCACCCGCACACCCGGATATACTGTTCCGAACTGCCAGTGCAGGGCGATCAGAGAAAGCAGACCTGCTTTCTTTGATTAGTGATTTAAAACTCTCTAAAGACAAGGCTCTACTTATTGCCTGCCAGTCATGTGGGCGGGCCATTCTCATGGCCCCTTCCCGCATTTTGCATGCTGTGGTCCCTGGGCCTTAGTTTCAGAACTAGCAAAGGTGATGAACCCCTCCACCTTATGGGGCCTTTTGAGAGGGTGAAATGAGACCATCCATGTGGTAATCACTCCAGCCCAGGGCTTGACACAGAATACTGCACTTAACACACACTCCCTTTTCTCCCTCCCAAAGTGGCTTCTGAATACAGTGTGGACAAATAAGCCAGTGTTTGGTCAGTTGCCTTTCTGTCCGTCTTAGCATGCACCAGCCCTTCCGTGAAGAAGGAAAAAGCGGGGCAGAAAACAACAGCTTTTACATTAACTTCACTTCCTACAGGGAGCCCAATAGCTCCCTGGGGTTACTGTGAGCAAGGGTGGCTATGTGACCGTGGCATCTGTGTACACCCCTCCTTCGCCTCACTACCAAATCTTAGACAAAAATTCATATTCTTAAGCACTGTCCCCCAAATGAAACTGAGCAGTCACACAATGCCACATGAACTCATGTACCACCACAACTTTTCTGTTCTCCACATACCCTCCAGACAGCACTGGCGGCAATGGGTTGTTAATGCTGCTGGACTCGGAGCCCTGAGCTTCCCAAAACCAAAAGCATCTCCTCGAACTCACCCTGAACAAAGAGGCCGAGCAATGAACGAGCTATGTCTTTGTCACCTCTTAATCTGGATGTGTGGGAGTAAAACAGAGCACACATTTTTTCACTGATAAGAAGAAAATCTGCAGAAAAAAATGGCTAAAAGTTACTAAAGTAATCTTGTTATTAAAAAATTTTAAAATACATTTTTCTCCCTTTCTAATTAAAAACTCCATCTGCTCGCTTTCGAGGAAGGTGAATGGATAATATTTGACCAAACAGATGGGCCAACGCTGTTTACTTAGCAGCCAGATACTCAAAAACACACTATCGGCCAGACTCCTCTCACTGGAAGAAAGACTTCGCTAAGAAGGGCAGACCAGTCTCCCGGATAGCCTGAGGGAGCCTGGCCCCGGGGAGGGGTCTCCTTCCAAGGCCCCAGGAGTGGGTTCCTGTGAACTAACAAAGCGGGACCCTCTCCAGCACCCGGTGGAGACACTGTTACCACCGCGCATCCCGCGCCCAGCCCCTCCAGGGAACCAGACCGCGCTAGGGTCTGCGGGTCCCCTGTAAAATGTACAAGAACAAGAAAACCCAACAAAGCACAGCTTAGCGGAAGCGGCCCTGTACCCCATGGGGGGCAGACCTGGCTGTTTGCTGGTGGAGCAACGTGAGACCCCTTCTTTCGGGGGACGGCCCTGCGCGACGCGGGTCACATGAGCCCCGAAGCCCACCCACCCAGCCGCCGGGGCAGGCGGGCGCCGAGTCCAAGGGGCACCGCGCGGCCCGCGAGGGTGCTCGGTGGCTCGGCCAGAACCCTGCGTGGCTTCTGGGGCCACCGAGGTGGGGCCACCTCCAGGCCACCCGGACCCCACGGCCCCTCGTGCCCTTCTGTCCCCGACCTCACCTGGCTCGCGGGCCTGGGCGCTCGCCGGCAGCGCGTAGCACAGGCTGAGGCCGGCGGCGAGGAACAACAGGCGCCGCGCCCCCATGGTCCCCGCGCGGCGCGGGGTTCCGCTCGCCGGGCCGGCCTGCTCGGCGCCGCAGGCAGGAGGAGGCTGCCGGGAGTCCCGCGGGCGGCGTCAGTGTGGCCGCGGGTTGCTCGAAGGGCGGGGACACGGCGGGGGCGCGGACAAGGCGGGGGCGCAATGGGGACTCCCGGGGCGCGCAGGTCGTGCGCCCCCCCGCGGCCGCCGCCGCCACCACGCATGTGCGCCCCGCGCCCTGGGCGACCCGGCGCTTTGTCCCCGAGCTGCGCCCAGGCTGTCTGTGCCCACGGCGCCCATCCCGTCCGGGATGCGCCCGGGCCCCAGCGGGACCTCGAGCCTCCTACCGCGCTCGGTTGGGAAGCTCGGTGTCAGTTCCCACGATGTAGAGAAAATGGATTTAAAAGTGTGTGCAATGGCGACGGGGCTGTCCGAATGTTTGGACAGAGTTCTTGGCATTTAAACCCCGTTTCTCTTTATTTCTCTAAGTTAGAGGATTCATAGTAGGGACTCCCAGCCGCCACCCGCGGGAGTCCCGCGCGCCCCCAACTCCTATCGCCCGGGTCGGCCCGAGCTGTCACTGCGCTGACCCGGGGTGAGACCCTGAAGGCGACGCGCCCGGGGAGCTTTGGAAGCTATAAGTCTGGCTGAAGTCGAGCCTCCAGGAGGGGACACTGAGCAGCGCTAAGAGGTTCCCAGGGGACTTCGCGGCTCAGGCTCTGTGGATGGAAGCGTTGCTTTGCTTTGCTTGGAGTTTCTGGGGAGCGTGGCTCTTGGACCCCAACAGAAATGGGACCTTCTGATCGGCTGTTTATAGGAAAGTTCAGCCACAAACTCCGAGCCTTTCACGCGGGGCGCTGATGGACCAGGCTGTTCTGCAGGCCATGGCGAAGGCTGCCCCGACAGTCACTGGGCAGGCTTCTAACTAAGGCTTTGGAAAAGAGAATTTTGCATAAAGAGTATAATTCCCCAACTAGAGTCTCGGCTCTTCCACCAGTGGAAAAAGCATCACTTTGCCAGGAGAGAAAACACCTCCTTCTCTGCATTCCCCCATCACCTTCATAGCTGAGTGCCTTGCTATTCACAGAAGTTGCTCAATAACTTACGAAACTACTCAGCTACATAATGCTATTTAAGATCTTTCCCAGTTCAGTTCTCTTAGGAAAAGATATCCACGAGTATGTGCGAACCGTTAAAATTATTTCTGCACACACTATTAACTTATAACTTATTTTTCTTTTCTTTATTTTTGGTACCGGGGATCGAACTTGGGACCTTGTGCTTGCAAGGCAGGCGCTGGAACCACTGAGCTAAATCCCCAGTCCATAACTTATTTTTCATTACTCCTAAAATGCCATTGATTTATCATTGTTAGCCAGATGTAGTGGTGCACGCCTGTAATCCTAGCTATTTGGGAGGCTGAGGCAGGAGGACTGCAAATTGGAGGCCAGCCTGAGCAAGTTAGCCAGACCTGTCTCAAAATGAAATCAAACAGGCTGGGGCTTGTAGCTCAGCACCCAGTGCTTGCCTAACATTCCTGAGGGTGTGGGTTTGACTCCCATACTGCAGAAAGATCCATCCTTTTAACTTGAGCAAGAAAAAAAAAACGTTTCCATAAAACTGGGACATACCAGTGATTGTAACAAACACTCCAATTTCAGCATTGTTTACTCACAGAGGACATCTTAGAATCAAAATAAAGTTTGAAATATGAAAGTATATGAAAATATATAACAAACATTTCTGACAGTTTAAAGATATAAAATGAAAAGTACAGTTTTCCCTCTTTGAGTCTCTGGGAGTGATTCCCCAGTGATCACCCTATCTACAATGTTCTCTGTGCCCCCTCCCATGTCCCTTGCAGTGTTGCCACACTGGGAGTTGGCCTGTCCTTTGTGTTTCATGCTTGGTGCCTCCTTTGCATCACTATGTTTGTGCTTTGGGGCCATTATTAAGTAAAATAGGGGTCACTTGAACGCAGATGGGGGTACTGGGGATACAAAGGATACAGGGACAGTTGGCATGATGTCTGAGGTGGCTACTAAATGAGAAGGTGTGTAGTGTATGTAGTGTGGATACCCTGGACAAGGGGATAATTCACAAACACTGGACAGGATGGACTGAGGTTTCATCACCCTACCAGAATGGTGTTAAAACTTGTTTATATTTCTAGAATTTTGCATTTAATGTTTTTGAACACGGATTGGCTGCTGGTAAATGAATCCCCAGTAAGTGACACTGTGAATAAAGGAGGACAGATCTCTTGTCTCACGTCTTTGGAAGGTGGCTGATACATGGGGCTTAGTTATTAGAACAAAGAGGTACATGAAATGGTTAAATTATATGTGCATATTGCTGAACGTATCCTTCAGAGTGGGGCTGAAACACAGCAAACAAGGGGATTGTGGAGCAGAATGAGGCATTTCTTCCTCACTTTAGTATTTGCTAAAGATGTGAGTGGCTAACAGCAGCCACTAAAAGCTGAATGTGCTTTAAAAACAATGGTTTTAACTTTTAGCATGCACAAGTGTGGATTCCTGGAAGAGCTGTCCCAGACCTATTGTATTAGGTTCTACATATTTGACAAACATCCCAGGTGATAGGGAGATAGGAAGATTCCCAGTCTGAAGTTTTGAGAAACAGTATTTGAAGACAGTGGTGCTCAAACAGTAGTGTGGATCAGAGCCTTCCACGGGACTTGCTAACCCATAGTTGCAGGCCCCATCTCAGCCTCTGGTTCTGTGGGTCTGGGCATGGCCTGAGGATTTACATTTCCACAAGTTCCTAGATGCCGCTGACACTGCTGTGGGGTGAGAGGAACATATTTTGCTGAAAGAGAGCTGGGAAAAGAACTGAACAAGTTTCCATACAGTTGGCCCTCAGTATTCAAAGGGAATTAGGTCCAGGACCTTCAAGAATAAATACCAAAAACTGAGGATGCTTCGTGCTCCTCTTATAAAATTGCATAGTACTTAAATATAACCTGCACACATCCTGTACTATGGTTTTTTTTTTTTTTTTTTGAGACAGTTTCACTGTGTTGTTCAGGCTGGCCTTGAACTCACAGCCGTCCTCCTGCCTCAGCCTCTCAAGTGTTGGGAATACAGGTGTGCACCACCATTCCAGGCTCCTTCAGGATATTTTAAATCTTCTCTCAATTACATAAACCTAATACAATGTAAACACTATATAAAAGGCTTTTATACTGTATTTTTTAGGGAATAATGACAAGAAAGTCAATTTTTTTTTTCTTAATATTTTCCACCTTCTGTTGACTGGAGAACATGGAAGCCTTGAATATGGGCGGATGACTGTAGTTCATCACTTCCTTTGTCACACTATTTCAAGCATAGAAAAGCACAGCACCTAATGAAACACTCACAGGCCTCCCACCCAGGGTTAACACATATATGCACTATATGCATGCTACTATTTAAGCCTTTTTTTGTACTCTTTTCTGATTTCACTCTCATCCCTGACCAGAAGAGTAATTTTCTCATCCATATTTGTACTTCTAGTACATTTGTGTTTCCGAAAATATTATTGCTCTGTATGCTTTAAATATTTATAATACCTCTTAGGAATTCTGCAACTTGCATTTTTCTAGACTCCCTTGTTTCATGTTGGTTGTATGTATATATTACATTTTATTCTTCTAAATCTATTTTTTTTATTTTGGCAGTACTACTGATTGAACTTAGGGAGTACTGAGCTACATCACCAGTCCTTCTTTTATTTTTTAAATTTTGAGATAAGCTCTTGCTAAGTTGCCCAGGCTGGCCTTGATTTGTGATCTTCTTGTCTCAGCCTCCCAAGTAGCTGGAATTACAAGCATGTGCCATCATGACCAATTAAAACTTTTTTTTTTTTTGGTACTGGGAGGGGATCGAACTCGGGACCTTGGCCTTGCCTGGCAGGTGCCGGAACCACTGAGCTAAATCCCTGGCCCACAGTTAAAACTATTTTATCTGTAGTTTTGTTCCAAGTTTTATTCCTAATATAGCTAATTTTTATTTTTTCCTGGAGTAATCAGACCAGAGTTTGGAAGTCACTATTTTTCAATGCTCACCTTTTTTGTTTTGTTGCTTACGTTATTTTCAATGTCGTTAGTTTTCAGAGAGTTTTAAATTTTTTCTTTCTTTCTTTTTATTTTTTTAAGTTATTGAGTCAACTGCTCAGTTTGTTAATCTTCATCCTTTTTCCCTAAAGGACCACTTCAGCTACTTTTTGCAAGTTTTAGTATGTACATCTGTGCAGTTTAGATCTAAAAAATATTTTGTTAATTTCATTAAGTATTCAACCCATAAATTACCGGGAGTTTTGACTGGATCTTTAGATTGACTTCTAATTTTGTGTTATGGTCTGCTGGTGATGTTCTCTTAATTTCTGTTTAGTCCTCAGAGTTTAAAAAGTCCCTATACTGTTTGCATACTTGTGGAAAATGTATCAGTCCCTTTACTGCTTTTGTTTCATGTCACCCATGACAAGCCCTTTGTCATCTTTAGAGCAAATGTGCCTAGGTTGCCAAGAGTAGAAAATCTCCCTAACAAGAGATGATTATCATGTTGAAAATTTTCTTAACCCGAGTTGATAAACATGTTCCTCAGAAATGAAATCTCAATTTTTCAGCAGCATTCATTTTGGAAGTACTTTGTATTAGCTCTTGGTTTTCATTTTGTCTGTTTTAACTTGCCTGGCACCAAATAGTATGAGCTATTGGCATACCACCCTCCCATTTATGGTATTTGGTAGTGTTTTAGAACAAACAGGGCATCGAGATGGTGAAAGTTTTAATCCCAAGATAATATGAAAGCCTCCTTTTATTGGTTCATCTAATGGTTATTAGATGATCTGCCAGCTTCAGGTATTCTGGCTCCCCTACCTCTATTCAAAGCTGTCCAAAAACAACAGTACTGTATATTCTAACAACTTGCCTGGTAATTTACTTCCTTGTATTCAAAGTAGGTGTGAGTTGTTCCAAATTCTGTGTAGAGAGCTCCACATTTGTTTTCCAAGAAAACAACAGATTGTAATCAAGTAAGGAGCAGAAGTCCTGTTTCTGTCTTTTTTGTTGTTGTTGTTGTTTTTATAAACCTATAGTGGCACTTTGGGCTTAGAAATAGTTAATTCTCTAATGGATCAATACTTACCCCATGGAGAGAATGGTAGCTGATTCTGATGGCTTAGAGTGCTAAGCAAAGGTAAATTCAGCATCTGTTAAAAGCAAAACAAAACAAAAAACCCTTCTTCATTCTAGTTAGAGTAAATTCTATATCTTTTAGTTCTCCTTACTGATTTTCCTTCTGTTTTATGTTCTAGGGAGTTCAGGACCAAGGCAACCTATTAAATCAGTATGAGCTATTTTGTTTGGAAATTGAAAGGATTTTTCACTGGTTGTCTTAAATATTAAAGATCTGGGTTAGTCAGTTTTCCATCACTGTGACAAA
Organism: Heterocephalus glaber; assembly: GCF_053883595.1. Classification (NCBI taxonomy): domain Eukaryota; kingdom Metazoa; phylum Chordata; class Mammalia; order Rodentia; family Bathyergidae; genus Heterocephalus; species Heterocephalus glaber. The sequence continues at coordinate 3,730,325 of NW_028258454.1, forward strand.
ATATCTGGGAAAATCACCTAAAATGAGGAAAGATTAATTTTTGGCTCACAGTTCCAGTCCATGGTCCACTGGGTTCATTTCTTTGGGCCTAAGGAGAGACAGAAACTTTATGGCAGGTGGGGCATGTGGAAGAAGAAACTGTTCACCTCATGTTGGCAAGGAAGCAAAGAGAGAGAGAGAGAGAGAAGCAGCTGGGGACAACATATAATCCCTAAGGACATGCTCCCTGACTCACTCCCTTCAACTAGGTCCCACCTCCCACTAGCCCATTCCACTATGAACTCATCAGCAGATTATTCATTTATAGGGTCAGTGCCCTCATGGTCCAATTACTTCTCTAGACCCCACTTCTGAACATTGCCACATTGGGGCTCCAGCCTTCAATAGATGAGTCTTTGGGGCTCACTTCATATTAAAACTGTAACAAGCCCTATTCACACAAGGGCCATCCTATAAGCAGTACTGACTCCCGAGGGGCAGTGGATGGTGGGCCTGGCTCGTTTTCACTCCCCTGCTAGAACCTGTCTGTGCTTGCCGCTTACGAGGCACTGCAGGCTCTGAACATACAGAGACTGAAACACGCCACCTGTCCTCTGGGCTTAGAGGACTCCATTTGAACCTGTTATCAAGTCCTGATTTCAGTAACAGAGGCAAAAGCGTTTTCACAAAGCTTGCCCGAGTCTCACCAGAGTTTTCACCATTTAGAGTCCTGTGGTTTGCCTGTCGAGATGTTTGAGGAATACCACAAGTCACTACTTAACCATAAAGCCATAAAAATCACATCATGAAGAGCATCTCTAATTAGTGTCCAACCATACATCCACATCAGAGCACAGGAGACAGTCCTGATCTTCACACCAGACAACGACCACACTGAGGGGCCTTCCTTATTGGCCACCAACTGCTGGAACAGACCGGTCTTCCTTCCCAGGAGTGTGGCTAGAGAGCTGCTAAGTCTTTTTTTCCCTTTTTAGGTTCCAGGCACCACAGAAAAGTTTAGGGGAGCATGGGTTGGCCCTCTCAAGCTTCCAGATCAAAGACTGCTTTTGTAGTGGTGGAAACATGATCAAACATACATCAACATACAGGAGCGGAGTCACTTGGCAAAATTAAGTTAAAGCTCAACTGCTCAATGTTCTGAAAGAAAAAAACAAGTTTTCACTGAGTACGAAAAGCTCTAAGCCCAGGGGAAGAAGCTGGTCAGGAGCCCTCTGTGGCTCATAGTTGCCCTGGCTTAGGGGTGGGTCAGTCCTTCTGAGAGTAGCTCAGGATGTGGCTCCAACGGTCTCTACAAACTTAGGTCTGCTAAGTCAACACATCATTAGTTTCTTGTTCTTGTTTCTATTTTTCACCACACTCATCCATGTCCCTTAAAGATCTCAAAGAGCAATTGGTATCTTTTTTTTTTTTTTTTCGGTGGTGGTACCAGGGATCAAACCTGGGTCCTTGCGCTTTTGAGGCAGGTGGTGGAATCACTGAGCTAAATCCCGGGCCTTCAGTGGGCATCTTTGACTTGTGGACCAACGGAAGAAAGCAGTGGGCTTTCCTAGAGGGCACTGGCCGGATACACACATCTTCACACAGAGCGCTCAGGCAGGTTATTTGGCATTGGACTAAGACTTGCTCCTTCCAAGGATGCTGGGAAAGGCTGGATTTTGCTTCTAAACACTGCTCCCCATTTTTGGCTCTTCCTCTATATTTCTACTATAAATTTTTCCTAGAGCAAGAAGGAGGAAGTTAGTACCCCTCCCTTTGCCCTGGCTCCTATTGCCTGCGGTGCAGTATTACCTAGCAGCCGGTGTGTGTGTGTGTGTGTGTGTGTGTGTGTGATTCTCAAGGTAAAACTTAGCTGTGTGTTTGATTCCTTTTATAGGAGTCCATGTTAAGACTAATGCATTAAAAAGCATTCCTACACCCATACACTGTTGAGATAGCCTTGTCTTGAGGTAGTCACCTCTTTGTCAAAACCATAATAATTTGAAATAGTCACTAAAGTAGCAGGTTCTACTTTTCAAAAAAAAAATTGTATTTTTCCAAAGTTCCATTGGTCTTATTCTTAGGTTCATTTGTGCCAACTCAGCTTATCGTGCAATCCCTAAGGTGACTGCAGTTTGCTGAATGGATGAATGAAGTGTCGGGGGCTCTAGCCTCAGAGTTTGGGTTGCAGTTGTGATGGAGATGGCCAAACTGTCCCTTGGGTCACTTTCCCTTCTTTCTTTTCCGTAACAGAAGCACTTTCCTCTTCATCCCTGGTCTTTTTTTGGTGGTGGTGGTGGTTACTGGGGATCGAACTCGGGACCTTGTGCTTGCAAGGCAGGCGGCGGAACCACTGAGCTAAATCCCCAGTCCCTTCATCCCTGGTCTTATTTGGACATGTGGCTTCCTAGTTAGGGACTACTACAGTCTGGATGTGGATTGGGTCATCAGAAATCACCTTGAACATTGGTCCCTATAGAGAAGGGGTGGGATCTCTACGAGATAATGAGGTCACAGCTGTACCTTCAGGAGTGAATTAATGTCCTATGGAGCCTGGGTTAGGTCTCAAGATTGGATTTGGTCTCAAAGGAGTGAGCTGGGTCTTTGGGGGAAGATCAGTCACCACAGAGTGGGTTGTTACAAAGCATGTTACCTCTGATGTTTTGTCTCTTCCACATGTGGGACCATTTGCCATGAGGCTCTTAACAGAAGCTCAGAGGCCTCTGTGCTACACTCACAGACCTCCAGAATAAAGAGCCATGCACACAGCTTCTCTTTATAAAGTACTCGGCCTCAGATACTTGTTATAACAACACAGAACAGACTAAGGTAGAGACTGTATTTAACTGGCTGTAACCACATGACTAAGTTTTGGCCAATAGAATGTAACCAAATGTAACCTGTATAATCTACAATGGTTTTCCTAGACTTCTTCCTTTATTCCTGGTGGTTGGGAATTAGTGCAAGTACAGAGCCAACTGGCCCAGCTGGATCCTGGGGTCGCTTTGGGGATCCCTTCATTTGCCTCTGAATTGCATAACTTGAGAAAAAAACACTCTTTTTTTAGCTATAGGATTGTGCCCTAACTATACAGATTCTGATACATTATTTCTTTTTTTCTTTTTTTTTTTTTGACATTATTTGTTTTTCTGAAAAGGGCCCCCCAAAATCTGATACTCACCAAATGATTTAGAATTGAGATAACTTAAAAGTGACATGAATGCAATTAAGTAACATTTATTTTACATAAAACAATTTTCAAAGAATACATTTAAAAACCATCTAGATACTGATTTTGTTGCATTACAAAAATTGAGAGGCACAATTGAAGTATTCAAATAAATTGTGAAGGGTGGGTGGGGGCTATGATTGCTATCTGTGTTGTTCCTTAATCACTTTCAGACTCTGTACAAGAGTCCTAACATGAGGCAGTAGTGCACTTTCATTTAGTAGGAACATATCACATAAAATATATACTTTTATACAGAAAGTGTTATTGTATTGTCACTTTCAATTACTTATAAAAACTTCATTTTGAATTGCACAAAAGGTTGCTTTAAAATGGGTAATTCCCAGAGACAGGGCTTAGCACTATATGTCTAAACAATTCGTTACAAATTGATTAGGTTTCTATTTCTCCACAGATAAAAAAAAAAAAATCTATGAAGAATTACATTATTCAAGTGGGACACTTAAAATTTTTCATAGGAAAATAGGTTTACACATTTGTCCCTAAATCAGCTAAACTTTTTCCCCTACTTTAAAACCAATCACAGGGTGTCCAGAGTTTCAAATCAGAGTACCTACACCACAGTACAAGGTGGATGTGTTTGTATTAATTCATTCTGCATATCATTCTACTGTAGCATCAGGGTATCAAAAAGGCACGTGGGTACATTCTTCGGAACAGTTTTGGTCTTTAAAATAAATCACACTTTTATAAGCGGTGATTTCAATCATGTTTAAAAACAAAAATACTAACAAATTCATTTCTCAATCCAAGTGACATGGAATCCACGCAATCTCCACAGGCACTTTACTTTCCGTAGAATTTCTTGTTGAGCAGGTAGATGAGAAGGTTCACATTCACTTTTACCTTGTCAAACATTTTCATCACGGCTACTCCTTCATACTGCATCTGAAGTAAATCCTGAAGTCAGACAAAACATCATTAAATCTCATCATTAAACTTTAGGATTCTGCACATTTCAAAAACACACTAGAAGAATGTATGTGGTGACAAAGTAAGACTCAACAATCTAATGACCTAGGTGGGGGTTCTTAAACTTATGTGCAATTAGATTTATCTGTTTAAAAACACAGGTGAGGGCCAGGGATTTAGCTCAGTGGTTCTGCTGCCTGCCTCAAAAGCACAGGGTCCTGAGTTTGATCCCCGGTACCAAAAATAGCCCAAAAAACCAAAAAACCAAAAAAACCCCAAAGAACAAAAAAAAAGGTGAGAATAAAACAGATTTCTGGACCCCATCCCCTAGAATTCCTGATTTTTGTAGCTCTGAGATGAATCCCATGAATTTGCATTTTACCAATTTCCCAAGTTATAATGAGATGGTCGTCAGGGTGGGACACTTTGAGAATCACTGACTAAGATGAAAGAAAGCTTTTAAAATACAAGAACTGCTAATATCAAATATATAATTATAATTTCAACTTTTTTTTTGGTGCTGGGGATCAAACTCAGGACCTTGCGCTTTCGAGGCAGGCACAGTGCCACTGAGATAAATCCCTGGCTGTATAATTTCAACTGTTTTTTTTTTGGTACCGGGGATTAAACTCGGGTCTTTGCGCCTGCATAGCAGGCGGCGAAACCACTGAGCTAAATCCCTGGCCCTATTTCAACTGTTAATTGAGAAATTCACAGCTCAAATGATCCAGCAAAATAGATGGGGTACTTTCTTTAGAACAGCAGTGTAATCTTTTTTTTCTTTTGTGTGTGGGGGTTGAAGTACTGGGGATTGAATCCAGGGCCTCTGCACTGAGCTACATCCCCAGTCTTTTTTTTTTTTTTAGACAAGAGTCTCACTAAGGTGCCCAGGTTGGGCTTGAACTCATGATCCTCCTACTCAGTCTCCCAGAGTGCTGGGATTAAAGGCACATGCCACCACATCTCTTTGAACTGTAGTGCTTTTTTTTTTAAAGAGAAGAAAGACAACTCATTGAGGGTGAAAAAATACTGGAATTCCTGTTTATTATTTATTCTTATTTGTTAAACATTTAACTTTTGTATACATTTTATAAAGCACACTTAAGGGTATGGTGATAGAAATGTGTGGTTTATAAAATTTATAGTTAGTTGATATATATGGGGAGAAGCACTTACACTATTTATTGATGAAATCCTGTAACAAAGCTTTGAACACTGTACAAACAACTCCCTCCTGATCCAGACCACTACTGTCTCTCATTTGCAAGTCAGCCTTCTACTATGTCTTTCATTGTCATTATATTAACAAAGAAAAACAAGTTTCTAAAACCAAGAGCTATGTCTTACTAGCCATAGGCACGAGACTGAGTAACATTTCTCAATAACACAGGACAGGCAGATAGAGAAGATATCATTCAGGAGCTGTCCTGGACTAATCCCTAGGTCTTGGTACTTTGTTTCTAGCTCTAAAAATTGCTTGGTTGTTAATGATGATGTCTGAGGATTCTCTTAGGCAAGGCCACCTGCAGAAGTTAAGAGTCATCATCTTGGAGAAAACTTGCTAGCTTCGTCTCCACTCAATTACATCCAGCTGTGTGTGCTCAGCTACACCCCCTACATTATTTAGATCTGTTTCTGGGCCCACAATTCCACGGAAACTGAAGCCCTTCCATCAAGAATGCTTTACTTAGCAGGGTGTAGTGGAGACTCACTTTTCCTCTGGCAGGTGCCATTTCAGTTATCAAATTCTCTTGGAAAAGTATGAAACCAATACGGTGAGGCTGAGAAGGAATGGTGTATGTCGGGGAACAAATGGGCCCCCAAAGTAGGAAGCAGAAAAATGTGGTAATTTCATGGTTGGAAAACCAAATCTTAGTCTTGGTTCTACCATCTGCTAATGCGAGACCTTGCAACATGACCTAATCCTCTGAAGTTCTGTTTCCTAGGGTGTAAACTGAGGATGAAGCTGCCACCCTTCCTCGTGGTGCTAGTGGACAATGGGTACAAGATCACAGTGCCTGCAAACCTTTTAACCACATTTTTTATCACATCTGGTAATTCTGTTTATAGACTTCTTTAGGAAATTAGGGGAAAAGGGCTAAAGATGACCTAGGATCACGGAACTATAATGTGACAAGGGACCTGCTTTAGTCCTATCAGCAACATCTCTCCTGCGCCCACCCCAGACTCAGACACTGTGCTTTCTATGGTAATTTACACACTCACCAGATTATCTAAAAGCCACACAGATGAACAGAAACCTAACTTTACCTGGACAGTGATCACATGCTGGGCCAGCTCATGGGCACGTGACCTGTGGAGCTCAGAAGGGCCCTGCACTTGGTTTAATGCTCTCCTCTGCCATCCTTAAATCTGGCTTAATTTTGAACCAAGGACCCTGTATTTTTGTTTTGCACTGATCCCTGTAAATCAGGCAGCTTGATCTGATAATATAGTAATAAAAACCTGGGGCATATTGGCCACCTGCACCAGCTGAGGAGTAACATTTCACAATCAACTATGGGCATAAATGAATGGTGTGAATAACTAATTTGCTGTGTATTGACTCTTTCATAAAGGCGCAAATAAGGCTCCATTTCTGTCCCAGTAACCAAGGAAAGTCCCACAGGACTCCTGAGCTCTTTCTACACACAAGTAAGGTGTCTCTTCACTCACTGTGACTCACCCATCTGGCAGCTACCGCCTGGCAATCCATCATGTCTTTGCCATCTCTATAGAAGATCAACACAGCATATTGTTTTCTCTTCCTATACTTATCTAAGCGTTAGATGAAGTACCCGGAGACTCTCATGAACTAAGCTGCTACACGAATACATGTGGTGATGCATAAAATAAGCTGGAAAATACCACTTACTGAAGTATTCTTTTCCATAATTACACATAATCTTTCATTCAATGTCCTTATGGAACCCACTGAGGTCCCGTTTTTCTTAAGGCTACAAGGACTGCAGGGAGAAAGGGCTCTGGCATCGGCTCCCATAGGAGATGGTGGTTTCAGGGCGCCCAGCCAGGAGCTGAACCAGAAATGAGCTCCTGGGCTCAGCAAGATGATTCATACAGATCTATGCAGAGGACTGGGAAACCACTGCACAGATTCCCCCCACCCCTTTTTTTTAGGGATAGGCTGGAGTGGTCATCACTCACTAACTACAATATTGGCTATTTAAAAATATATTTATATATAGCTCTGGAAACTATGAGACAAACTTAATATAACACGAAGATGCACTTGTCACAATGAACTCAGTTCTCGGCTTGTAGGAAGGGAGAGAGGGCTGCTGCAGGTGCAGCCAGTACATCCTTAAATATGTCACATAATGCAACAGTCAGATTACCCAGTTACTCCACATTACCACCATAACATGACAAATGTCACATTGTCACTTCTGGTTAAAAAAGAAGACAGTGTTTCTTCTCAGAAGTTGGCCTAGGAATCTTAGAGGTCTAATTGCTTCTGTAAATGTCTAAAATTTAGCTTTATTCTTCTCAGATTGGAGTGGCAAACACAGAAAATTGACATCGAGGTATCTGTGTCATTTTCACCTTCTCTCTGAGGGAAGGGTAAGCTGCAGAAAGGGATTCTGGCCTTTCTCATTTCAAATGACTGCATTTGATTTGAGTGGGCAGAGATTCTTCACAAGCCTGTGGTTTTTGTGTCTTCTATCTCATGGCAAACAATAGTTTATCCCATCAAAAATAAATGTAGAGTCAAAAACTAAAGGACTAAAATAAAAAAGGCTGAAGGATACTTGCTACAAATGTATTTATTTTTTATCAAGATCAATATGTGAATTTGTACCTTTGCTCTGGCACTTTTAAAGCAAGTTGTTCTGTTTGCCTTTGTCTTTTGGCCTTTGCCAACATTATAATGAATTTCCATTAATGTTCTTTGAAAAAAAATCTATTAATTCCATTAAACCATGTTGTATTTGGTGTTGCACATGACTTTTTAAACTGCTGTTTCTAAGGAATTAACAAAGCCAGGTTTCGTTTTTGTTTTCACTTCTTATAAAATTACCTGGATAACCATATCCATAATTAGCTGACATTATGTACACACTGTGACCTGAGTGGTAATCTGAAACATGTCATAGGGGAGAAAGGTCAGCAGCTTTTCCTTGGAAACAAATTGCAAATTCTACTTCACATTTAAATGGAAGGAAGAAAATATACAAGCCCCTATTTAATTGTATTTTTAATTGAGAGCAACAATAGCTTAGATACTCATATTTGCTACTATCACGATCCAACAGATGAACATAGAATCAGCTCTATACCGTGAATATTGCTGGGAGTGATGTTATAGAATTATCAACTCACTACTGCCATTTCTGTAATAAGCAAAAGCGTCTTGGAAGCAAATCCCAAAGCATAAATCTTTCAGTACATAATAATGCAACCACAGTGGCTAAGTACATATTGTATACAAGTGCTATCAGCAATTTACCTACCCAAGATGTAAGATTCCTCTTTAAACACAAAGCAGAAAGCCAAGAAGATATATCTCTAAAACAACTCTAGATTTTGCTTTTCCTTTTCCTAAACAGTTTGATCACAATGTACCTTTGATATAAAAGCATTTTAAAATTTATTATTAATAATCAGCACATTAGGAATTTCCAGATTTTTCAGTAGTATTTGAAGAACCACTTTTGGTATCAAATACAGTAGTTAGGAATATGCATCTCATTCAGAAAGCGTAATGTTTATCCTGAATCATTTCTGGATAAAAACAGGGCTGGCACTGTGACGAGATATAGAAGGAGACTCTACAAAAACCACTATAACATGTTTGTTTTTTCCCAGAGGCTATATCCTCTTTTGCTGAAATATTTTATAAATACATACTAAAAAGTAAGGCAACAAATCGAAACAGTCCAAGCTGCTTGCTCAACTCTTTTCCCAATTACACTCACAATCCTGGCGATCAATTTCATGGTTGTATTGTTTAGGGTTTGCCTTTCTTACATCATGTGGTCCAAAAGGATGTTTTCTTGACATTTCTAAAACATCTCTAGGGCTGGGGATTTAGCTCAGTGGTTCTGGCACCTGCCTCGCAAGCCCAAGGTCCTGAGTTCAATCCCCAGTACCAAAAAGCAAAAACAACCCCCCCCCCCAAAAAAAACCCATCTCTGGTATGTATTTTCAATGATGTCTGCAACTGCTACTGGTCAGGAACTGAAGCTTGTGATGTCCCAGTGCCTGTTTTCAAAGGATTCAAGACATTGATTTGGATTCACCACAAACTGACACATGAATCCCAAATTCCCTTTCCTACTATGTTTATCACCTCTTCTCTTTTAAGTCCTAATTTTAAACCTAGAAGAATACCAGTACTACCTGGTTACTGCAAAGATGTTCACTTCAGTAGACAAAACTTTCATCAGGGACTGTTACAGTTCATGGCCCTTTTCCACATGGACATTCAACTCATGAAGATGTGCAAAAGGAAAAGATGTCAAATTACAGTCAAGTTATCCAGAGGAGGAGTTACACAAACTCATATGGAAATGACAGTCATTTTCCCCCCTTGTTTTCCTACAAATGCACTTACCAGTTTAGCAGAAAGACAAGCTAAATTTAAGATTGTTATTTGAAAATTGCATTATACTCTCTGCTAGTGATGAATAAGGAACTCCCAATAATGGAATTTTAGCATAGCAATTTCATCAACAGATCTTTGAAGACTGCTTTTTCTGTTTGTTTTTTTAAGAGGGGTAGGACAATGATTATGATTGCAAAGTTCTGTGAAGTCCATCTAACTGTCCAAACTTTGGATTGAAATCTTTATTTTTTTTCTTTTACTTAGAGACAGGGTATCTACAGTCATTGCACAGATTTCTTGGGGTCCAGGAAAATAGTGGTTATTTTAAAAAGTGTTACATGAAAAAGAAAAACTCCATTATTTCTATTAACCCTTAGGTTAGAAAGCGAGAGTTAGAAGATAAGCATTTTTGTTGCAGAGATCCCTGCCCTTTGGTTTTTCTTTTTCCTACACATAAACTTGATTTCTCAGCTTCCTTTAAGTGTGCTTGGCTGAAGATGTACTTTTTATGAGAAAACAGTGATAATTCACATTGCAAACACCATTTTTCTACTTCTAGGTATGTGTTTTAGACCATATCTTTCATTCTTATGATCCAAAACATTTAACAAATAGATTCCAGAAGTGGATGTAAAAACTACTCTAGGAAGTAGAAAGAAAAGAAGGAGAAACAGGAGAAGGAAAAGTTCCAATTTTGGGCATAGAGTCTTAGAAAGAAGTGAAGTTTCCAACAGAGGTAAGCTTTCCAACCTTTATTTAATATCTCTGAACACTTTTATAATATTTTTTCGTCTAAACCTAAAATAGAAGCATGACTTAGAAAACTTGACTGAGATGGTTTACCCTCTTAAAGTATTTTAAATTCCAGTAACTTAAAAAGTTTTTTAAAAAAAAAATCATCAAGCTGGGCATGATAGCACATACTTGTAATCCCAACTATTTGGGAGGCTGAGGCAGGAGGATTTCAAGTTTGAGGCCAGTCTGGGTGATTTAGCAAAACCCTGCCTGCAAATAAAATCTGTACATGTACTAACTCCCCACAATAACTATAATCATTATGTACTACAAACATGTACTAAGAAAAAAGTAAAATTACATATGTGGCTTATAAACATTTTTTTTTAAATAAAGGGTGGGGGAAATAGTGGGACAGTAGAGAGCTTGTCTAGCATGCATGAGTGCCTGGGTTCAATCCCCAGTACTGCAAAACAAAACAAAACAACCAAAGAAAAAACATAAACCCTCAACACTTAAAGATGAACACTGGCACACAAGGTTTGCACTGGTTGTCTGTTGAGCTTCAGTGATGTCAAGAACAGTGAGCCAGGGAAGTCACAGATGGCCTCCATACAAAGCTCACCCCCAAACCCAGCCTACCTGTATATTAAGCTGTACCGTCTCCATCTCAACACCAAGGAATTTTGATCTGACATCAAAGATGCCCACATCTTCCGTTGCTATGATATCGAAGGTAACATTCTTAAACCTAGTGAAGAAAGAACATTCACACATGTGTAATTACAAATGTACTCTTAAATCACAAACAATTTATCACTTAGTGATAAATCACTTGGAATCCCAATTTACCACTTAGTGAATGGCCTATGGCAAGAATCTTGAGGAAGTAACCAAAAACTTCACATCATTTTTTTTTCCCACTCTGCTCCCCAAGGTCAGATGGCTACTGTTGAGACCACTAAAATAGGTGCTCTATTGCAAAAGAAATAGTTCTTGCTCTTGAGGAGCATAAAATATAGCTGAAAATCTATAAAAATCACAGAAGATGAGAATTAAATACGGACCTATGGACAATTAAGCTTGGTTGCAAACTTGATTGGTGTGGGAGCCACCCAAGGGATTTGAGCAGCACACTTCTGGGTGTGTCTGGTAGGTCTTGGAGAAATGACCTTGGGCACTATATTTGGTTCCTGGCCTCTTCCTTTCTGGTACTGCTCCTCTGCTCTGCTTTCTGGCCGCCATGAACTAAGCAGCTTTGCTCCACCATGCCCTTCTGCCATGATGTTTTTCCTTGCAGTCAGCCCACCATGGACCACAACCCCTGAAACTATGAGCCAAATAAACCATTTTTTCCCTTAAGTTGTGGCTGCCCAAGACAGCAGCCAGGTACTCCAGACAGTAGCTTTTATAGAAACTTCAGAAGACAAAGAAGCCCTTTCTCTTGAGTTTGTGCAGTTGAGAGGTTGCATGAGATCAATGGAACAGAAGGCTTGATGGAAGGTGGGAGCTGGAGAGGAGGGAAATGGCAGTCTGACTTCCTGTGAGACAGGGGACAAGGGAGCGATGGGGCACTGGGTCATGATTCCTTTCAAAGGAAGTAGTTCTTGTGCCTGCTTGGTCTGGGCAGGTGGTTTTCTGTTTCCTCCTCTACCTTGAAGTCATACAGCCACAGCATACCGGTGGAAGTGGCTCTGACCCGGGGCTGCATAGTCTGTGGTTTCGAAAAGAGAAAGGTGTTGTTCTGCAACTGTACACAGCTCATCAACAGAGACTAAACGACAGCTGTTCATTCTCACTGCTGTGACACAGTTCTTCTGGAGAAAGCGGGAGGCTCACACATCCACATGTTGGACAACTATGGGAAACACATAGGCTTGAGTAGGAGCTGGTGATCCCAGCATAAGTGTCAACCCCTGTCATCTGGAATCAAGAGAGAGTCTTGATAGATCACATGCAGCTCTCTCCAAGGCCAAGGAAACCAAGGAAGTGCTGAGTCAGATTTTATGTGCATGGATGGCATGCGTATTCTACATGATTCCAGTCACACTTACTGGTTAGTTTGAAGGTCATCAATTCCTAGCAGGACACCTTTCTCATGCAGCTTTGCTGCCGTGTATCTCACGGGCTTTGCTCTCTTCATGCCTTTGGGCTCTCCTTTTCCATCCAGTTTGATGGACCTCCGAGTATTTCTGACAAAATAAGAAGAGACCACCCATTGCCACACTGTCGCATACTTCAATTTATTTAAACATGAGGCTAGTGCTGTTCTAAAAGCCTTATAGATATTACTCATATTTACAAAATTAACATTCCCAACATGCTTTGAAATTAACCAGCTCCTCTGCCATCTGTTATTTCATTTAGCTTCCATAACATAGTTGTGAGGGTGGCATACCTAGCCTCATCTTAAAGATAAGAAAATTGAGGCTCAGAAAAGTTCATGGGACCAGATTTAAGATCACATGCAAGAGCCAATCAGAACCCACATTCAGATTGTCTGCCTGCAGAGCTGGTGTCGAATGCCTTAAAGTAGCTGCAACTCTACAACAAATCCCTAACAATCTCATTGCTACTGGAAATTAGCCTGACCAACTCCTTTTTCCCCAGGTACACACACATCTAGCCCACAAGCAAATGAACCAAGATCTGGAACTAGGGGTGTGCCCAAATAAATGAGGTTTGTGTTTGGTTATTTTCCTTCACCAAATCTTATATGATTACTGCAATTAAATTTTCCACACATCATTTGCTACTGCCAAATGTGAGGGCTAGGGCTATGTGAAAATATTGTATTACATATTTTAATGGGTAATTAAAATGTGATTAACATCGACCCTAGTCTAGTGGTAAGAATAATTATGAGCAAAGTATATTGATTAAAAGTAGCTATATTGTGTACAAAAATCTACAATAGGTAATGAATAGCAGAGAGCTGCAAAATAATGATTATTAAAACCATTAAGCAATTTAAAATCATGATGTTGCTCTGTGCAATTAGCAATTATCTGGAACTTTCTAATACTATCAAGTATATAAAATCCTGTTTATAAGAAACATTCAAAAAACAAATTTTTTAAAAAAATAGTTTTAAATGTACCTTTGATTTAAAAAGATAAAAGGAATAAAGTGCTTCCCCAAATATTGTTATCTGCTTAAAATACACCAGGGTAAAGTACTTTAATTCTAATGAAGATAGATAATTCAAAGATTCTATATTCATTCTTGACATTCGTGGTCACAGTGGCCAATCATGAAACGAAGACTCCAGTTTTCAGTTAGAAGATACAGCAAAAAGTCTGCTTCTAAACCAAATCCAGCCCTGTCAAGCAGGACTTGTAGCCTCCCCATATAGACCAGGATGTTACAAAGGAACAGGACTCTTGTCACTTACTTCCTTTTTAAATTGTCTAAACAAGTCTTTATGTAGGTGTCATAATAATTGATTTGTTCTTCGTAAAATGCTGCCTTCTCATTAAGCGCCTTTAGGGTTTGCTGAAGTTTTGCCAATTCGGCTTTTCGAAGCTTTCGATGGATTCTTTGATTTCGAATATCCTAAAACGACAAGGAAAGGCAATAATAATAGGTCAGGGCAGAAATCTGCTTTATGGGATCGTAACTTGGGCGAGAAGAACAAGTATTAAGTCACTGTGACTGTTAACTTGTAGTTTAGCTCAGGCTCTTCATTATAGATAGCATCTCAACACCAAAGCATTTTTATCTTTACTTTACTTCAGAACTGGAAAGAGTGTCTACATTTCACTTTAAAAGATTGCTAAGATTTATTTTTCTTTTGATGAAAAAAAAAAGAAGTAATTTTAGAATAACCATACAATTTTTTACGGAAAAACAGTGTTTAAAAGTGGGTACAGAGATGTCAGCAAGGTCTCTTCACACTATTTTGAACTTTCCTTTGAAGAATATTTTAAATTGAAAAGATGTGTTTACTGGTTGGTTTCATTTCAGTAATAAGTAAAAAAACTTTCATCTGGTAAGTATTTCTTGAGATTTATAAAATAACAACTGAGCTATTAAAACTAAAGGATTCAACATTGACAACTATTACCATCAGCCTTCCCTTTCTCTGGGTTTCACATCCAGATTCAACCAAACATGGATTAAAAATATTCAGGGATAATAATGCCTCTGCACTGAGCATGCTGACGTTTTTTCTTTTTCTTTTGGTAGCAGGGATCAAACTCAGGACTTTGCCCTTGTGAGGCAGGCACAGTGCCACTGAGCCAAATCCCTTGCCCTGACATTTTTTCTTATTATGACTTCCAAAACAGTACAGTATAGTATAGATTTACATAGCCATATTTCCATTGTGTTATAAGTAATCTAGAGATTATTAGTATGTGGGAAAGCTGGGCATGGTGGCGTTATGCCTCTAGTCCCAACTACTGGGGAGGAGGATCATTTATGGCAGTGGTGGGGGAGGGGGGCAACATAGCAAGACCCCTGTCTCAAAAAATATGGGAAGATGTCTGTAGGTTATATGCAAAAACTGCCATTTCATATGAGGAACTTGAGCATTCAGAGATTTTGGTTATCACTGGGAAATCTTAGAACCAATTCCCCAGAAATATCAAGAAATGACTATACTTGTATTTAAATTGAATTCCTAGAACATAAGTAAGCTATTTATACCTTACAAGAGTTGCACTAAGTTTTTTGTTTGTTTTTTGGTGGTACTGAAGATTGAACCCAGGGCCCTTGCACTGAGCTGCACATGCCCAGCCCTTTTTAAAATTTTGGGACAGAGTTTTGTTAAGCTGCCCCAGCTGGGCTTGAACTTGTGATTTTTGTGCCTCAGCCTCCCATAATGCTAGGATTTATAGTCATGTGCCATCATGTCTGGCTGAGTTGCATTAAATTTAAACATGTAGTTTTTTTGTAATCCTATTCAGTAAGTTATGAAAATGTTTTATTTAATAAAATGTTATCTGTTTAATGTTATTTTCTTTTGTGAACAAGTTAAAGCCTATTCCTCCAGGAATTCATAGCGGACTTCCCACACATTCTCCCTATGTAAAAATCTTCATTAAACAGAATATTTTTGTGTGTACTTTCATAATAGCCTTTTAAAAAATCCAAAGCATTGATTTCTCTACCTTATATTCTCAGAGAAAAATATTTCCACTCCAAAGCTATAGAAAGAAATGCTATTTCCCTTGTGTAATGCAGGCTTGTAATAACCTTACTCTCAGAACTGACCATAATTTTCCATCAAAAAATGAAACCATGTATTTCACTCCCAGGAGGTGAAAAATTAGTTTTTTCCCAGAGTTCAACTGCCTTTAACTTCTAGACCAGTATTAACTGCAGGTTTGGATAATAAGACTGAAATGTGCTCTTTATCCAAATACACACTTGCTTATCCTTGACAAACAGATGTCACCACTTCCTGTGATGTTTCCTTGCACTAAGTTGAGATCCTTTTCTCAGGAAGCTTCTCAAATGTGAACACACAAGATGAGAAAACAAACTTTTAAGTCTGAACTGTATTTAGGTTAAACTTCTTGGAAGCAAATCTCAAGGACACAGAATGACCATCACAATGGCAGGTCCTGAGTAACTGGGCTATGTGGCCACTACCAATCTCAGAAGAAAGCTCTCCTAGTAAGTAAGAATTGTGTACAGGTACAGACCTAACTTGTCTATCAAATCTCCCAGGCATTTATTCTACTGTGTTTCAACTCTCCTAGTGGTTTGGGGAACTGTGGTTATTCTCAATTAAAAGACACCAACTGGTTTGGAACCTCTGAACATCTGTAATTTGAGGAAAGCAGAACTGTGGCAAAGGTAACTACAAGTCCCTCAAGTCACTGCCAGGGTGCCCAGCGTGCAACCAATGATGAGCAAATGTCTGCTAAGTGAAAAAGAAAAATACTGTTTCCAAACACCTTGGCGATCTCATTGAGGATGTCCTGGTACTTATTTTTGGATGACACATGTCCAGTCTGCTCTAACGTCCGCAGGTTCCTCTGGATTTTCCTCTTCTTCTGCTCCAGAGGCAGCTGTGCATCTTCCATCATTGCCTGGCTCTGCTTCCCGTCTTCTGGACTCCTGGAGTCCATAACTGCGCGGCTCACCATGTCTTTGGCATGATCTTGTTCCTGAAAAGAGAATATTGAGTATTGGCTTTTCTTTAATTCCCTAATCTCAGATTTAGGATCCAGACAAGGCAAATTATGTCAAAATGAAAGCTGCCCTAAAGACAAAATCCAAAGACTAGCACCAGAACTTGTCCTTCACAGTTCTGGAGCAGGACTTTGGAAGGAATTACATCCTCCTTTTATAACACAGTAGTGATAGCAAACTTAATTTGGGCAAAATTCTAAGTAGCTACTTTCTTAGAAAAGTGCCAAATCACCTTAGTAATGGACATGTTTTAATGGATAACTCTACTTTTTCATTCCCTGGAGGGAAGGATTTCAATCCCTAGGTAGTCCAGTTGAGACAATTAAAACTAGATTATCTACTAAAATGTGCCTTTGAGAACTTGCATGTCTGGAAGGCAGTGAATCTCTCACACACCAGCCACAGCTACAGAGATCCATAAAGAACTCTACACTGAGGCAGAGAACGTCACTCTGATAATGGGCTCACTCCCAAACTACCAAAGTTAAGAAGCCGTCAGGGTTTCTTTGACCCAAACGGAATAAGGGTATTCTAGCATACAACGGGTTCCAAAATAGACTAGGAGTAAATGAAATAAATACTATCTGGATAATTTGTTCAAGAAATGAATAGAGAAGTAAAGAGAGAATGGTGATCTTCCCATTTCATTGTGTTATTGAGTTGCCTGACCTATTAGATGAATTGTATAGTCATGATTGCTATTAATTAGATCCTGCAATGTTAGACATGGTACATTGGGCAACACTCTGGATACAGGAACAGTTTGGCAGGTTAGCAATAGACAACAGAGGCAGCAGTTAACATTATTGAACACTTAATATTTGACAGATACTATCCTACCCATTTAACATGTTTTCACTCATTTAATCCTTCCTGTGAATTAGAAATTGTTCCTCTTCCTATTTTACAGTTGAAGAAACTAGGCACAAAAATATTCGCAGCTGTCCAGAGTTACAGACCAAGCAGGCACGGAGCTATATTCTGTCCCAATGTCTGCATTCTTAGTCACTTAGACGTGATACTTTTGGGGAAAAATGAAACAATAAACTGAAAACGTCTCATATTAAATTAGGATGATATTCTACCCACATTGTTTTTAAAAATTCATACATTAACAAACATTAAATAATTTGAAGTTTTGTTTCATATTTTTAAAAATTAAAAACAGACAGAATGGTTTCCTGGCAACCAATTAAATTTTTAAAAATTCAGGAAAATGGATTGTTTCATTAACAAATAACTAGATGATTTGGTTAACTTTTGTTTCAGGAGCAGCAATTCTTGGTACTAAAATCCTAACACTGGAATTAACTTATTTCAAAATGAACTATTTTAAGAGACATTGAGAAGTTTAATGCCAGATAATCATGAAACTGTAACTACACCAGTGCTGCTTGGACCCTATACACTCAGACATTTGCCTCTGAAGCGTTGGAAAACAGCCTTCATGTTGCGAGATCCTTCTCCATTTATTTCTTCATGTCAGCAAATACATAAAATAGGAAAGGTTCTATACTCTATCAAGCAGAACTATCTCTTGGCTGACTTATCCTGTTTGATAAAGTTTATGATGAACCTTCTGAGGCCTTGAAAGACTCAGAACTATCTTCCTGTCATAGAGTAAAATTAAATTCAGTGTAACTTTGATGCTTCATTTTCTATTTTCATCCATCGATATTCTACATGGATTTTATAATATGATGAACTCAGTTGGCTACTACAATAGACTCAAATCCTTGCTTCCATGCCACATCAGAAAGTTTCTCCCAGATGCCAGTGAACAGTTGGCATGAGATTTATTAGGAAAATCAAACCCTATTATACTTATTTCAGACTTATAGACAAATTACCTGCTGTTCAGTTGCTGGGGTCTCTAAGATTTCAGTCAGTGTGGCCCCTGGCTGGTTTCGGATCACATCAATAATCAGCTTTTTGGTCCTTACAAAGGAGAAAAAGAGGAGAGAAACTTTTAGACAGCAGTCCTGATGCACAAAAGTCATTTCTCTTGAGTGACTATGGCCCAAAAATAAAGCTTCAAAGATAATCCCTCAAAATAAAACATTCTTGCTGGAATTCATTGGTCTGCTCTATGGCTCCTGAGAGTTCATGAATGTTTGATAATTAAAGCCTGGGCTTCACACACTTGATGTTGGAGGATTAAACTATCACTAATTGGGCACAAGTATGTCATAAGATTCCTTATCTAAGTACTTTTTCTTCTTTTTAGACAGAGACAATTTTTTGATGGCAGCAGGGGCAAGTGCTGCTAGTGTGGCCTGCTATCATTGAGGGCAGAGAGTGTTGTCTAATATCCCCCTTTCTTGACTTTAGTAGCATTTATACTTCTGAGCCTCTTAATGCATCAAAAGCCTTCAGGAGCCAGACCAAGCACCACTCCTCCTGCCATGAGAGAGTCAGGGAGCAGGCTGGGGACAGGTGGGAGTCCCATGCAGCCTGTGGAGGCTTCGGGATGCTGGTGACACAGCTGCTAGGATGATGGGTGTTCAAGGACCCAGGGAGCTAACAACAGGGCCAGGTCCTTGTCTTCAGCTGGAGGAGGACAGAGCAGTGACAGTAAAAAGTGTCCAGCTGGAGAACAACCCTCTGCGGTGTGAGAGCCAGGTGATCTTACTACTTATTCTTTATGGCAATTGGCCACTCCTTTCTAATTAGGGACCTGGATATGTTACTATGAAAGAAATTTAACATAATGGTCAATGATCCAGGCTTCTCAGTCTTATATGAAGTGGGAACAGTATTATTGGAAATAGCCTCCCTTCCCAAAGCAGCAAACAGGGCTGGGGATTTAGCTCAGTGGTTTCGCCGCCTGCTGCGCAAGGGTAAGGACCTGAGTTCGATCCCTGGTACCAAAAAACAAAACAAAACAAAAGCAGCAAACAAACAGAAGTTGACTAAACTATACAGGTCAGGTTTGAAGTTACACTTTCTTGGTAACCCCATTATCCTATTGAATTTCAGTTCTGTCAAAGAACAGAATTTCTTGCTAACCAACAGCAGGTGATTTCTTGCACTTATAACATGAAAACCAGAACTAAAAATAAAAATTTTACAGCTTGAAACCTAAAGGCAACTCTTCCTGAATGACTCCTTACAGTTAACTCCCAGTATAAGATTTTTGAAAATAGGAAAGTCCACCAGGACCTCTGTAAACAGGATTTTTCTCATTTCCGGTTTACCACACATCTGCATGAGAAGAGTGATCTCTGGGCATCTTCCTTCCCTCCCTCCTCCCAGGCCTCTAATGGCCATTTCCTCTGGCCCAGAGACCCTGTGCTGCCTGCCGGGGATTTTCAGGCCATCTGGGAATGCATGCACAGCGAAAGACGCGCCAGAGTCAAAGGTGGCCACACAGCTAATTATAGGCCCGTGGGAGATGGCCCCTGTCCCTGAGGCAATCTGTGGCTGAGGGGGCCACATGCCCTTTTGTTCATACACATTCCTGTTCTCTGGTCACCATCAGAAATGAACTAAAAAGAAACACTGAGTTAAAAATAAAACTCTAGATGATTTCAAACATGCCAGCAGTGACTGTTTGCTTTCTGATATAATGTTCTACGAGCTACTTGTGATACACACTTCCAAGAAATCCTAACTCATCCTCTTCAGAGACGCTGTCTAATAACCCAGTGATGGGTCAGTTATATGTGCCCTGCCAGGGACAAAGAATGGCTTATGTGTTCAGGAGCTGTTGAAGGACAAACTGGCTATTGGAATTCTACTTCACATCAGGCCTGTGGGATTCATTGTTGAAGGTCTACTCAAGACATCCTAAATCCAGGTAACTACCCAGACCCAGGACAAGGAATTCAATTCTTGCTGACCCCTGTGTGCCTAAGGATCAAGGACACTAGGGTCATACAGATCTAAGGTCATATCTGGGTTCCTGTTACATATTATTATATGTTACCTATTGTGTTATGTGGACTTGTATACCTTATGTAATTCCGATCAGTTTTATTATTTATTATTATTATTATTATTTTTGGTATTGGAGATTGAACTCAGCTCCTTGCACTTGTGCAGCAGGTGGCGAAACCACTGAGCCAAATCCCCAGCCCTGGTTTTATTATTATTTATTTATTATTTAAAAAATGGAAATCTCCCAGAGAACTGATATAGGATTGATAAAAAAGATGTGTATCAAGCATTACGTGGTCTTGAAAGCTGTTCTTCCCAAGGTGCCACTGGCCCCAGGTGGCAGCTGAGCCCATAAACAATGCCTAGACCAAACTGAGTGTGTGCAGAACACACACTGGAGTCCAGGAGTTAGTATGGAGAAAACAACAACGCATTAACAGTTTCTTACATTGATACCTATTAAAATGAAAATACTTTTGATATACTGAGTTAAATAAAATATATTAATAGAAATAATTTAAACTTCCAACATAACTCGGACAGCTGTCTGAGGTGATAGATATGGCAATTATCTATATATTGTTTGTATACATGTATTAAATTTCACACTGTACCCCATAAATTGTACATAAATATGTACAATCATGATGTGTCACTTTAAAAAATTCATAACGTAAAATTTCTCACTGGAAAACTTGAAAATAGTATTTTTTTTTACCTGTTTCTTTTTAAAATGTGGCTTCTAGAAAATTTGAAATGACACGAGTGGCTCCTATTAAATTTCTTTTGGAAAGTGCGGCACTGGAACATTCCATTCTTCAACAGGAAGCAGGCCATCTAAGAGGCCCACTCCCTGGACACGGTTAGTCATAGGACACATGAGCTCTGAGGGAACCTCAGGAAAACCCTCTGTCTGCTCTCACAAAGGAGGCGACAAAGACCTAAGAGGTTTAACAGGTAAACATTGGTTTCCTGCTTCTTTACTATTGCACAGGATGAGGCAAATTTCCCTTCCACATCTTCAGACCCCACAGACTTGAAGAAGGGTGACAGGACTGTGTCCTTTTATCGTATGTGCGTGCGTGCGTGTGTGCGTGCGTGCGTGCGTGCGTGCGTGTGTGTGTGATGCTGAGGATTAAACTCGGGGGCTGGCATATGCTAAGCACAAACTCCACCACTGAGCTACACCTTCAGTCCCTCTTCTAGCGCATTTCCTCTTCATAACAGACTCACAGGGAGTTCGTAGTCTGGTTCATGTTTCCGTTGCCAAATATTTTCTTAAGATGCCTGCCTCTCCCCACCCCAGGGCAAACACAGCATTCCAGAAATGTCTGGCCACATAAATCTACCGGGGAAGAGTGTTGGCCCCATGGATTTTCAAACAAGCTGATCCAAACCAAGGATCCTGCCTTCCTGCATAGGGAGGTCTCTAACTCTGAGAGAGAATGAAGACAAATGAACACACCAGGGAGTTTGTTTGCCTAGTTGGGCTCACACCTGCAGTTGGGAAATGGGACCGAGGTGCCGGGAGCTCGTGCGGCTCCCTGGGCTTGGCCATGCCAGTCCTACAGCACCTGTTATTGCACTTCGACATCAGGGTGCCGAAGCTGAAAAGGAATTCACAGTTGTGGAAACTAAGGAATATTTCTGGTTGCTCAAAATTCTAATGACATCATCACACATTTTAATCAACAGATCTAAAATTTCATCTTAGCCACTGAGTGCTCCTGCCAGTATGAACCAAAAGCAAGGAGTTCTTTTGGGTGGGATAATGGATATCCAAAATGAGTCATGTGAAAGAAAAATTCTTAAAGAGATGACAACTTAAGCACTTGAGCAGCTAAGTATGATTAAAAAACACAAATATCACCTTCGACTTACACATGCTTTTGTGGGAAAGCAAGCTTAACAGAGACCATAAAGGTCACATATTTTAAGATGAATCATAGGGTATAATAGAGATTTACAATCGTGTAGTCCTTTATAATTTATATGGTGTGAATGCAGGCTTTTGTAGGATTACCACAGCCCCTGCCCCACCTCTTCTTCCTTTTCCTCCTTCCCCATTTATAGAAGAGGACACAGATGATTAGGTGTCTTGCTGAGTCTTTGTTAACAAGTGACAGGTAGAGGCTGTAACCCGGTCACCCTTGGACTCCACCGCCAGGCTTTCAAAATATGACCTTGCTTGGTAGTACTGGGAAAATGGCAATAACTGAACTGAGGATCTGTATTCCACAAACGTAATGAAGAGGGAGAGAACCCAGTGGCTCTTCCTAGTCCAGTATGTGTCCTGGATGTTCCTCAGATCTGTCAGCTGCTCCCCCTTGGTCCAAAAGATGACCAGCACCACATAATCCTCATTATGTGTTCTAGGTGACAATGACGGTGCCCACACAGAGGTGGAAACTCTGCTCGAGGGTGCAGGCTCTGAAGGCTCTAGCATCACCTGGGTTTGAGTCTCTGCTCCACTTGCTATGTGTTTTTCCCAGGAAAAGGGTAACATCTGTTTTGAGCCTACTTTCCTCCCCTGTAAATTACTGAGAATATTCTCCATCCTTAAGGGGTTACTGGATCATATGACATTTTACATAGGCACACATGCTCTTCATTCTCTCTCCATATTTAACTGTGTGTGTGTGTACACATAAAAAATGAGAATTACAGTAAATATCTTTGTTCCATCTGTGGGTTGTCTTTTCTTTCTTGGTAATATCCTTTTCTGCACAAATATTTTTTAACTGTACAAGAGTGTAAAAATATAATCCACAGAAGGGACAAAAATATTTGCAAATCACAGATCTGATAGAGGCCTAGTATCTGGAATATATAAAAAACTCTTTCAACTCAGGAAAAAAAACCCAACTCAATTTAAAAATGAGTGAAGGATGGCTGGGGATTTAGCTCTGTGGTTCCACCACCTGCCTTGCATGTGCAAGGTCCCAAGTTCGATTTCCTAGTACCCCTCAAAAAAAAAAAAAAAAAAGAAAAAAGAAAAGAAACACAATATTATTGAGCACATGGAGAAAGTGGACTTCTCAAACCTTGCCAGGAGGAATGTGAAATGCTTTAGCTGCTGTAGAAAAGTTTTAATGCTTCATCAAAAGGCTAAACACATGTAACCCAGCAATACCACTCCTAGATATACACCCAGAGAATTGAAAATAGATGTTCAAACAGAAACTTGTGAATGGATGCATCTTGGGAACACAATGCCAAGTGAAATAAATCAGACACAGAAGGTTAAATATTGCATGGTTTCTTTTATATGAGAAACTCAAAATATAAATAATTTAAAGAACAAGATAAAAGATGATAGGCAACAGGAAGATAGACCTTTTGCAGATGGTAAGGGATTCTAGAGATGGAGAGAGAGGGAGAAGAAAGAAAGGGGAAATAAAAAGACTAAGATATAATATATGTATATCAACTCCCAAGATAAATATATTCATTATCACAACCATACTAATAAAAACTTGCGCACAAAAGTACAAGGCAGCATTATTTATAACAGCTTAAAGGTAGAAACAACTCAAATGTCCATCACCTGAGGAGTATGCAAAATGTGGTATAACATACAATGAAATATTATTCAATCATGAAAAGGACCAAAGTACTGATTCAGACTATGACATGGAGGAGCCTTGAAAACACTGTTGAATAAAAGAAGCCTGAAGAAAAAAGGTCACATATTATATGCAGTGGTGCCTCAGTTCACAAACTTAATTCTTTCCACAATTCTAACCCCAGAATTCATCTCCTGATTCTAGCTACAATTGTCGAACAAATTCTGTGATCAGAATTGTGAGAATTGAATTCTCAAACTGAAGTACCACTGTAATTCCATTTATAGGAAATATCTAGAATAGGTAAGTTCCAGAGACAGAAAGTGGACTCATGATTAGTAGGGGCTGGAGAGTGAGGGGTTGAGAACCTGAATATGCTTGGGATGATAATGTTCTGGCACTGGGCAGCGGTAATGGTTGCCCAGCACTGTGAAAGTACCATAGTCAACACCACTGAGAGGGAAGAGTAAATTTTATACTGTGTATATTCCACCAAACTAGCTGGCTCTACGGAGGAGACGGTTTGTTTCCAGCAAGAAGCAGATAGTATTTGTTTCCAGCACACCCTGAGGAGACCAGAGATCCCACATGGGGCTGATGTTCTACAGGGCAGGCAAGACAACGCCACAGGTTTCCCAGCAGCCCTTCCCAAAGTGCCTGACTTTTCCGGTTTTGCTTTTTTGGGGAACCAGGGATCAAATTCGGGTCCTTGTGCTTGCATAGCAGGTGCCAAAACCACTGAGCTAAATCCCTGGTCCTGGTTTTGCTTTTTAAAATGTGAATTCTAAGAACTTGCAGAACTATGGAGATGCTTGTCTGGAAATTAGTACAAATGTATATGACAGTCAGATTGCTTGATACTCTGATTACCCCTAACTGTGCTCTCTATTTATGAACACAGACATCTGAGATCACTGCATCTAGCAAATGGTACTCAAATTCCAGACAAAACCAATTAAGAGAGAATTTCATCCTGTTATTTCAGAGGACAAAGCTTATTAGATCATGGGATAATCCAGTCTAATTCCATCTGCATGGCAGAGCCACACTATCTGTATTTCCAGTCACTTTAATAATTGTCATTTGGGCAGAGGTGGCCAGGGAGCAGAATTCAGTTTCCTTTCTTTTCTCCAAGCCCTGCCCTGCCCTGTCTTCCTGAATGTTCAATGTGACTTTTGTAACCAGTGAGGGAAAGCCCTGCCCTTAGCATCTGAGAGGCCGAGGACATGTCCCTGTCCTGCAGCTGAGCCTGTGACCTGGATGCACTAGCCGGTCTGCTGCTGTGTGCCCAGGACCTGGAGCAGGTTCTCAACTGTCTGCCAGGAGAGTGATCTGAGAATGCCTCAGATGATCCAAGGACAATGAGTGCAAGGCTCCTGGAAGATGGGGACACACAATCTAGCACACCGAGGAAGCCCTTTTTGGTGTTTTCACAGGCAGCTGAGTATCTGGAAAAACTCCAGTGGTGCCCGAAGCACATCAGTGGCAGGACACAAACGTCACCACAAACGAAAACGACCTTAGATGCAGGACAGGTAGGTTGCAGGACAGTGTGAAATGTCTCAGGGATTTATTCCCCCTTGTTGCCACGTCCCTCTCTCCCAGTCTCCACCTTCCTCCAAATATAATTGTTCTAATGAGTGGACAGGCATCTGATCCTTTATGTAGGGTCTCAAAAACTGCACTTTTTGGTGATCATGTGCTTTTAATTTATGGTGTTTTGAGAATCTTGCTTTTGTTCTTCCTGTAAGCATGGAATAGACTGATGTGGCACACTAGAAGCCTTTGTGGAAAAACACAGTAGGGATTTAAAAGGTGAACACTTCATTTGAAATCTCTGGGGTAGAAGTTAGGGATATAAATATAGTCAAAGCTGGTGAGCATCTCCAGGACCATTTTAATAGGAAAAGGCCAACAAATCAGGTGGTATCATTTCTTATCAGGTATGTGCCTTTTTATATTATCATTTTATAACAGAAATAAAATTTGGTTACAGAGTATTTACTTGCTAATCTTTCAACCACTCTGAAATGGATATTTCCCTGAGTTAATCACTTCATTTATTTCTTAAAGGAATCAAATTACTCCAAGGAAAACTAAAAGCCAAGGCCCGTCTGTTACAATACTTAGTTCCCTCCTGAATTAGAAAGAATCTATTATTCTTTGGTTTGATGTCTAACTGATAACATAGTGCAAGTCAGTATTTACCGACTTTGAAGTGAATTCTCTGGCACTGAGCCTCCCTTGGTGTGCATGCGTCAGCAGGTGTGACTGGGGACCCACTAGGTCACAACTCACTTTATCATGAGGCTTCGGCCATCAATAGCGCTGCCATCCTCTATGTCATATTTGCTTGTCAAGTAAAGGGAAATCTCTGTTTTTGAGAGTTGGTTTAGTGTATTCTCCTTGTTAGGGTCATTGGGGTCCACGGCTCCTTCACCTGTAGGATGAGAATGACCGGGTTAGTTATCTTCCAGCCCACGCCTCGTGGTGTGGGGGATGGCACCGACGGTGTTCTCCAGAGTCCACACTATGCCATATCTGAGGTGCGATTTAATATTTGACTGCAACATTAAAATAACATGGGACACATATTCCAAATACGAACAAGTAACAAAAAGAGAGAACGACTAACAGAAGAGATTTTAGGAAACACAGAAAGGCATCTGTCACTTTTTAACAAATTCGGTTTTTTCATGTTCTTTCTTTGTGAAACAGATTCACAAATGTTTTCTGATGAATCTGGAGCTTACCTTCATGGATATCAAATTGTTTTATAATCCAGGGCACTATGATTTACAGAATTTTTGGTGTGTGTGTGGGCTGTGAAGAAAACCCAGGGCCTTGCACATGGTAACCATGTGTTTTACTGAGCTACATCCCAACCCCAAATTACAGAACTCTTAGTGTAAGGAGGACAAAAAGTCAGCATTATCCTTTAAAGAAGCTCAAGTATTAAATTCCAAAACAATTTTTATGGCAGTAAAACTAAACAACTTAAAATGAGCAAACTCCAGGATTAGAAGGCACAAGCTCTTACCAAGAAAGGATTCCACGCTGGGTGCTGAGCCCAGCAGCTCCAGCAGCTTGTTGAGCGAGTCACTCTTCTCAGGGGCCAGGGCATCCTGGTGCTCCAGCAGGAGCTTCGGAGAGCAACACACACACAGAGATGGAAGTCAGGTCCCAGCCGCTACCATTTACATTTCCCTATGCCCATATTTCACACTTTCCTCCCAGTATCACTTACATATTAAGCACAAGCCTGACACCTATTAAAACTGTGGACTGTAGAGAAATACAGCACTAACTTGATTGCAAGATCTGCCAAGGGGCAGCTTTCTGCCACCTAACCCCTCCCTGTGCTCTTTGCTACCTTTGACAGAAAATCAAAATTGGGGAGAAAGAGTCTAAAATGAGACAAAGGTATCCCAGCAAACACTGGCACAGACTGGAAGGGCCTTTCCATATCACTTTGGAGAGCGATTATAAAGAAATCAAAGACTATCCTGTACTGCTACTTTTAAAATCACCACTATTAGCTATTTTAAGCTATTTCACCTGGCAGTGAAGATCCTCCCTGGGTAATGACAGCAGAGATGCCCATATGCTTTCTGGACCCAAGACCCAGATGTGATGGGCAGATCCCCCTGTCTTGGCTTGCATTTGTAATTAAATTGAAAAAAGTATTTCCAAACTTTGGGACTGGTACCTCTGCTCACAAGAGATAGAATTTTAGTTGTTTTAAGCAACTATGGCATGAAACTGAATCACAATGATAAAGTTAGTCCCTTTTCAATTTTTAATCTTTTTTCAACAGCTTTACTGAGGTATACTTCACACACTATTAAATTCATTCACTTAAGATATTATAATACAGTGTTTAGTACATTCACAGAGTGCTGCAGCCATCACCACCATCTCATTTTAGAACATTTTCATTACCCAAAAGGAACCCTGTACCCATTCACAGGCACTCCCTATTATTATGCCTCTGGACACCACTAATCTACTTTCATTTTCTATGAACTTAGAACTATTCTAGGACCTCAAATAAGGAGAATCACACAGAATCTGCCTTTTTGTGGTTGGTTTATTTTACTCAGCATAATATCCCTAAAGGCTCTTTCATGTTGTAGCATGTATCAGAATTTCCTTCCTTTTTACAGTTGAGTAATACTCCACTGTATGGGCAAACCATATTTTATTCCTTCATCTATGGATGGACACTTGGCTATCATTAATAATACTGTGATGAACATGGGTATACAAGTATTTCTTCAACCCTATATTCAATTATTTTGGGTGAACACCTAGAGGTGGAATTGCTGGATCATGTAGTAATTCTATGCTTAATGATGAGGAAATGCCATGCTTTCCTTGGTGGTTGTACCATTTCATATTCTCACCAACAGCCTACAAAGGTTCTGCTTTTTTCATAACCAACCAGCACTACTTCTTTTTTGATAGCAATCATGTAATGGGTGTGAGATGGTATCTCACTCTGGTTTTGATTTGGATTTCTGTAATCATTGATGATGCTGAACTTTTTTAAAAACGAGACTGAACCCAAAGACTCCACACTTAGCTATGTCCTCAGCTCTTTTAAACGACTTTATTTTGAGACAGGGTGGGTTAACTTAAGTGGCCCAGGCTGGGCTTGAACTTTTGATCCTCTTGCCACAGTTTCCCAGAGAAATGAGATTACAGGAAGGTGCCATTATGCTTGGCCTGATGTTGAATACCTTTCCATGTTTTTGCTGACCAGTTGTATATGAGATGTCTACTTAAGCCCTTGGCTTATTTTTTTTTTTTTTCTTGGTACCGGGGATCGAATTCGGATCCTTCCACTTGCGCAGCAGGCGGCGAAACCACTGAGCTAAATCCCTGGCTCCCCTTGGCTTATTTTTTAATCAGGTATTGGGGTTGTTCTTGAGTTTTAGGAGACCTTTATATATTCTAGATTAACCCTTTACTACACATACGACCTGTACATATTTTTCTCCTATTTTTCACTCAGTTGACTGTGTCCTTAGATTCACAGTTGTCCCTATAAAAACTGGATTATTAGGGTTTTTATCATTGAGTTGCAGGAGTATACATTCTGGAGACAAGCCGCTTATCAGGTACATTGTTTGGAATTATTTTTCCTTGACCTTTTGGTTGTTTCCTCATTTCCTTTCTTTCCTTCTTCTTCCCTTCCCCTTCCTTCCTTCCTTCTTCTGTCTAAGAGAAGGTCTTGCTATGTAGCCCAGGCTGGCCTTGCACTCATGGTGGTCCTGCTCCCTCAGCCTTCCAAGTGCTGGGATTACAGGGTTGGGCCACCACTCACGGTATCTTTTCAATTTCTTGATGGCCACTATGTAGAACACAAAACGTCTAGATTTTGATGAAATTCAGTTTCTTTCTTTTGCTGCTTGTATACTTGGTGTCGTATCTAAGACACCATTGCTTTCTCCAAAGTCACAAAGATTTACTCCTATGCTTTATTCCAAGCATTTTATAGTTTTAGTTTTTACATTGAGATCTATGATCCATTTTGAATTCATTTGTCTTTTGTACAGGGTGGGAGGAAGGGGTCCAACTTCATTCTTTGGCGTGTGGATTTCAAGTTATCCCAGTACCCTTTGTTGAAAAGACCACTCAAATTGAACTGCTTTGGCCCCTTGTGAAAGTGAACTGACCATACATGTAAGGGTTTACTTCTGGACTCTTGGTCCCTTTGATCTGTCTGTCTTTATGCCAGTTCAGGCTACCCTGGTTACTGCCTGTCCATTCTTTCCTCTTTTAATCTTGAAGAATAGTGAAGGAGAGCCTATAGGTTTAATACTAAATTTTTTAAACAGTTCCTTAACACTTGGTAATTGCTTTTGGTTTGTTTTTGCTGTGCTGGGGATGAATCCAGGCCCTCACACAGCTAGGCAAGGACTACCACTGAGCTATGCCGCCAGCCCCTAACCAGGTTTTTAACACAGGGAGAGCTGCTCAGAGGCACAGCCTCAAGACAGAGGAGTGACTGTGTCCAGCCATGCTGTGCTGATCATACCTTCTTCTAAAGTTTCTGTTTATGGCAGGGCATGATAGTTTTTCAGTACAGTAGAAGTACTTTATTTTAAAGCAAAGAAATATGCATGGTTTTTAAAAAGGTGAACTGATTCAAAGAAAGACATTAAATAAATAACAGGTAATATAAAGACATGGAGAAATTTGGAAGGATGGTATGAATGGTATTTCACGGGGAGGTGGGGGGATAAGTTAAAGAAAGGACAGATGGTCTGGCTGCTATCTCTACAAAGGGATGATTTAGAGGACTAGCCTCCACCCTTTTTTCTGCTAATTATGGAACTTAAAACATTTCCTGAAAAAATGTCTCTATTAAGAGTGGCTACTTAGGGACCGGGGAGGATTTAGCTCAATGGTTCCACTGCCTGCCTTGCAAGCGCAAGGTCCTGAGTTCCACTGCCAGTACCAAAAAAAAAAAAAAGAGTGGCTACTGCAGTTCTACACATCCCTTGATCCCTTGGAAGCACACAGTAAGTGTGTGGGTGTGGCCGCAGCTTGGCAGGTCTGCTGCAGACGCCTCCACACTTACCCAGGAAATGGACAGTTGCCCTCTCCATTCCACATCAGACCCATGCCACATCTGTTTCCAGCCCCACACATGAAGGGAGTCATAGCCATCACATGCTCTGTTTCCCAGGACCGTATTGTTTTCAATTCTTGTCAACACAAGGAGCAGGCAGTTTCTTCTGAAAGGCTGAGACTCTAAATGAATCCAGGAATGTTTTCGCTCTGCTCCCTGTGAGAAAGAATCTCTGCCTCTGAAAGAGAGCTCCTTATCCCTTTTTGCACGTGGATAGGGCCAGCAGCAGACATGGAACCAAGATGCCCATATCTGTTTGAGATGGATCATGTGCCATAAAAACAAATGGGCCACTGCTCAAATACGAATGAGTCTACTTGCTCAGTAGGAAATTATTTTTCTAAATGGTGCATTGTCAGTTTCTTTGTGATTTGGTTGCTTATATATAGAACAGGAGGGTGGCTTATTCATCTGATCAATGCCTATTGAGAGCTTGTTGCAAATGTCAGAGAAGTTCCTTGTTCCAACCTTGTGAGAGAGAAAACAAAACCAGATCCAATCCTTCCTCCAAATCCACACTTGAGGTTTAGTTAGAAGGCCTGGTAAAGACTGAAATGCTCAGCAGCCCTTGTAAGTATATGTGCACTGAGAGGGCTGTATTTGTTATGCTTTCCCCAGCTGTCAGTATAACTCAAGGGTGGGTGAATCCTTAACGGGAATATCTATAACTTTCATATGCACTAGAGTCTCCCAAATTGCATTAGAATGCACACTGAAATTTGAAAGGTCTAGGTCTTTTTGCAATGCATGCCCAGGACCCTGCTTTGGCTAGCAAGGTCTATTCTTGAAAAGGTTATCTTAAAAAAAGCCTAGTTCCAATTGGATTTAAAAACAAAATAAGTCCCAGTTAGTCTTAAAAACAAAGACCCTCAATACCTAGCTTCTCTTTTCAAATGAAAAGCCATCGAAGCCTTTATTGCTGTCCAGTGCCACCATGAAGTGCCAGCAGCTGACCATGGTGACATCTGACAGAGACCGTGACACAGCACAGACGGAAACTGCTTGCTTCTAGGATATGGAGATTTCCAGAAGAACGGCAGCTGCTCTGGGCAGGAGGCTATGGCTGCTGGGGGTTTCCTGTCTTTCTCAAGCAGTCTGTTTTCCACCTTTCTCTACATCCAAACACTGCATAATTTCTTGGCCTTTTGGCCAAGGTCAAGTAGAGAATGTCAGGGGTTGGCCCTGTTCGGGCTGTTACAAGTGGGCTTTGCAAATGGATCCTGTCAACAGTAAACGTTCTTGTTCAGGAGAAGGAATTTTATTAACATCCAAGAGCCGTAGGGTAAATAACGAAGGGTGTTTTGAGATGATGAATGTGAGCATTAGCACATGTACACTGCAAGGCCTGAAGAGAGCAGGCAATTTCAAGTGAATGGATGCCCGAACCAGGGTCCATTGCTAAGACCTCTGATCCCACTTACTGAATGTGTGTTGATGATTTCTTCAATGGAAATGTAAATGACTGGTTTGCTGACTGTCACCAAGTCTGTGTATTTGTCCATATTAAACTTCTCCTCTGGCTCAGGCACATTGCAAGCTTCTTTGAAACATTTCCTAACAAAGGGGAGAAAAGTCAAATTAGAGTTAAATTTGTAAGTTAGAAAGTGTCATCAAAATAGGAAATTCTGAGTTGCTGGCACACATCTGTAATCCCTGCTACTCATGAGGCTGAGGTGGGAGGATTCAAAATTGGAAGCCCGCTGGGCAACTTAGTAAGGCCTTATCTCCAATCAATCAATCAATCAATCAATCAGGCTGGGGATGTAGCTCAGTGGTAGAGGACTTGCCTAGCATGCATGGGCCCCTGGGTTTAATTCCCAGGACTGAAGAAAAAAGAGGAATTTTTGAATGATGACTAGTATTTATTCTCTATCCCTAGCCTCCAGGGACCTGTTACAGCTTCTTCCCAGCTGACTCTTGATGTTGGAGCCCATGCTTGTGTGTGGATGGTGAACTCAGCTCCTAAAACAGCACCAGAGAGCACTAAGGGCCTAAGTTCCCTTTTTTTTTTTGGTACCAGAGATCTAACTTGGGTCCTTACGCTTGTGCAGCAGGTGGTGAAACCACTGAGCTAAATTCCCGGCCCCTAAGTTCCCTTTTATGACTCAGTATGAACAGATCATGAGCATTTCATCTTTAAAATGTTATCATTTGAGAAACAGCCCCTGAAATTTAACTAAAAATGTGTATATACAGTGGTACCTCAGTTCACGAACTTAATTCATCCCATGAATCTAGTCACAAAATGAATTGGAGGAGAACTGAATCAAATTTCCCCATAAGGAGAATATTGAAACTAACTAACGGTTGAATTTGATACACGCACACACACACATACACACACTTTTTGCATGCAAAGCATGTGCTTGTCTACTGTGCATGACACCCTCACCCCAAGACTAATAATATCTCTTGATCTGAGAATTAAAGTCTTAGTAGAGAATACAATCCAATAAGCAATTAAATTTCTGCTTTAAATGGTGCAAGCTTCTGGATCTACACTACCCTAACTACTCTTCCGAACTTCTCTTACAGTTGGACAAAGGAGAGCTAATTAATTCTTAGTTGATCCAAACAAGTGTCTGATCCATGAAAAGATGGTAAGGGCTAGGTACACAAATACATAAAACTCCCCAGCATTCAGACCCTAAAAACATAGACAGAGAAGGAGAAAAGCCAGGTGTCTGTTGATGAGTTTAGGAGAAGTCCCATGTAGTTTTACCCAAACATCCCTTGCACAAATGGATAAACATGAAGAGGAAAAGAGTAAATTTGAGAAGAGGCAAGGGGAGGCTTTCAGTTATGTTTCTCTTTAAATGAAGAGGAGCTGGGAACACAGATGCTGACAGGAATCATTCCAGAAAAAAGGAAGGAAAAGGGTTCTCTATCAGCAGTTAAAGGTTTCAAGGAATACAGGCAACAGATATTACTTTTCAATTAGTGACAACTGAATTAGTGGCTTGAGAAATGAGCACTTGCTGCATTAAGAGGACTCGGGGTAACTTTCTTACAAAACATCAACATCTTACCTAGAGGTAATCATGAATGACCCTAAGTAAGTCCCTGACCCGGAGAAAACTGAAGAAGGAAAAATCAGTTGCCAAGCATGGGCTGAAAAAAGCCAATTTGTGTTACACTTCCACAATCCACTGTAGACCAGAGAACAACAAAAGACCAATAAGACAGAGTTTGCTCAGAGAACCACAGGACAAGTGAGCCTAACTAGCACTCAACTGGTGGAATGATTGGTGTCACAATTTGTAACACAAATAGTTAACAGAATTGAATCTTACATATCTAAGAAAGGCTTGGGAACAGGACAGCACATATGCATGCACAATCATCTACAAATATAAACTCTGGGGTTTTCCCAACTCTTCCATCTACTTCATTTCCTTCTGTTGTTTGTTTTACAGATAAGGGAAATTCTTCCTGATTGGAAAACAACCTTGTAAAAAATATTACTCTATTCTTAAGTTCAACAAAGCAGAAATGAGCTATCTTGTAAGTGTTTTCCGGAAGTACTGTGAGACTGTAGCACACCAGGGAGGATTAGTATTTTGTCACCATACACATGGGAAGGGCCCTCTATGCAGCAGGAAGCTCAGGGCTGGGTGGGGCTGGATCACCAGGCATCAGCAACATCACCTGCTCTTCTGTCCCTTCCCTTCCCCGAGTGGCACCTGGTAGAAGAAATACTGTAGCCATCTGGGTTCCCTGTCCTCCCTCCACTCACAGCCCGAGCTCCAGGTACAGAACACAGGTTACTTTTGGTCCACTTTCTTGCATGTTTATTAGAAACTAATGGCTCTCCTCACCTGAATTCCTGATACGTCTCCGATAAATAATTGTTCATAGATGAGAGGTGCTCATTTTCTCCTTCAAAGAGCTTGTTGGAGGCTGCGTGTTGAAGAACCTTGGCCACAGACCCCAAGTTTCTCCTCTGATCAGAATTGATCTGTCCTCCGGCTGTCATGTCAATGATGTCAAAGCCGTCCGGTGCTACAATGGCTGGGTTCATGTACCGATAGTACAGAAGGTTTCCAACAATCTGGGGTGATGCAGAAGACAAAGACCATTTTAAAAAGAGAAAATGTAAGGGTTTACATTGCTGTTTCTTATAGTCTATATTCATTTACATTTCCCAAGAGAAAGCAGATCATTTTCTCATGTGACTCCTCATAACACATTAAGTAAAGGCAGTGAATATAATCACCCACTAAAATATTTAACAAAATTATTTTTGATGAAAAATATGCTCATTGCCCTCCAAAAACTCCAATTTAGAGAAATGCAAATAATGTCTAAAATTTCTAAATTAACCTCAGCATGATAGTCATTAGAAATAGAATCTGTATCTTATTTTAAATAGTCATACCTGGGGAAAATTTTTACAAAGTGGTATGTTTGTAATTTTGGTTCACACCCCCAAAGAAAAGCTATCGTGACATCACCCTTTAAAAATCTACCTTTAACAGCTCATCTTCCGTTGCATCTGGGAATTTCTCATGGATGGAATTCTTCAGTACTTTGGCTATATACCTCAATCCATAACTACATGTAAAACAGATGACAAAAAAAAAAATAATGGAAAAAAGCTAAGTGAGGAAGAAACACACAGCAATTGTTCCAGTCACTAAAGCACAGCAGTTTTCCTAAAAATTCAACATAAAATGAGATGGTAGTGAGTCACAGGACTGCCACTGATGATGATAATGCAGTGTTTGATCAAAGTTCCTCCTTTAGAGAACAGATGTGAATTTAAAAGGTTACGAGTAAACCATCTTTTAAAATAGTAAACACAATATGAAGGAGAACTCCTGTCTTCACTACTAGGGCTTATTTTGCATTAATTTTCCAAGAGATTTTGGCAAAGCATGTCAAAGCTGCTACAAATCCAACTTACGGCAGCAGATCAAGGGAGGAAATGATAGAATTCAGAACTTTGTCAGTAACTTTTCGCAGGCTCTCAATGGATGCTTCCAGCTTGTTTCTCACTTCAGGGTAGGTCAGGGCTTGTTCTGTGGTCACATCATAAGGCAGCTTGCTGAAAACACAACAAGGGCTCTAAGTGGACTTGGGGCCTCAGTAGGAGTCTTAACATGCCTGCCACACTGGCTCGACATCAAGCTCTGTGTGGTGACCTGGTGGTTACCCACTGGCTCCACTAGCAAGTCCAGTGGAAATCCAGATAACTCACTTACTTTCTTTTATTTGTGGTGCTGGGAATCAAACCCAGGACCTCACACATGCTAGGCAAGTGCTCTACCATTGAGCTACACCCTTAGCCTCTCCTTTGTTTTCATCAAAGGAGTATTTTATTTCAGAAAAATTGCACACATAATAAAGAAAAACAGTATCAACACAGAAACAAGCAATTTTTACACTTTAGAGTGTATGGGCCTTTCATATTCATGGGTGTAATGATATATATCATATAGCTCCTATGTATGTGTGTACATACATGGCCAGTATTTTACAAAAAGAAAATGAATTATTTGTACCTAACTGTAACTGAAAAATATATCATGACTATATATATTTTTGTTTGTTTTTTGAGCCAGGGTCTCACTATGTAGTTCAGGCTGGCCTGAGCTCACTATGCAGCCCAGGCTGGCCTCAAACTTGTGGCAATCCTCTTGCCTCAGCCTCCTGAGTACTGGGATTACAGGTGTGCTCCACCACACCTGGCTCATGACCATATTTTCTGTGCCAGTAAATATATAAATATATATAATATATATTCATATATATGAATATATATATATACTGCCATTCCAAATAGCTACTTACTCCATTATGTGCTATAAAAATTTATTTATTTAATAAATCCTCCAAAGCTCAATATTTTGGCTTTTCCTGACTTTGTACTATTACAAACAGTGCTGTACACCAAGCACCTACATACAAGGTTTGATTAAAATATACAGTCAGTATTGAAATACAATTACTATAGTAAAAGACAACTGCCATTAATCCTCCTCAAAATACTACAGTTCTGCCTCATGAAAGTCTTCTCTCATGAGTGTCTTTACAAGGTATGATCAAAAGTATGGTGAATGCTGCTAAACACTGCCATCCAATGGAAAGCCAGGCTCATAAAAACATTATAGTGTGCCCGGGTGTGGTGGCACATGCCTGTAATCCTAGCACTCAAGAGGCTGAGGCAGGAGGATTGCTGTGAGTTCGAGGCCAGCCTGGGCTACATACTGAGTTCAGGCCACCCTGAACAACATAGTGAGACCCCGTCTCAAAAACCCAATCAAACAAACAAACAAAAATATTGTCTTCATCCACCTTATTCACCAGATCTGGCACTGTGTGACTTCTGCCTCTCCCTCAAAATCAAAATGACCACGAAAGGTAAATGCTTTGAATTAATTATGAGGCAGCCACAACAGCACAACTGAAAACACAAGAGGACGTCCAAAACTTCTTCAGAAAGTGGCAAGACTGATGGGGTAAGTGTGTTGGAAATGAGAGGGAGTAGTATTTCAAGGGAGATTAATGGCAATGTGTTTGTCTTTTAATGTAATTAAAAACACAAAACATGTTCAACATATGTTTCGATCACACCTCATAATTCTCTGTGCAGATCTTAAGTATTCACAAGACTTACTTTTTCAGGAAATAAAAGGCTGGGATTGATTACATTTACAAACCACCACCTAGGACAAACACATCCTACCTTGATTGTTCATGGTTATATATGGAAGTTACTCACTTGGCAACTCAGGAAAGATTTTTGCCAGAAAAAAAAGTTTACACTACCTGTAGGTCCATGCATAGAAATATATAAGGAATAAAGGAGGGAGAAAATTACAGGAGTTGTGCCTTAGGGATCAACTGGTTTTGATATTTGAAAACATTTCATGTCAAGATCACTAAGGGTCTAAGAGAGTGATCTGTGTGAGTATGTTAAATGAAGACCACATTTTGGATTAAAACTGACTTTTTTGATTAATTTTTTGGCTTAGAGTTTAAGAGCTTACAGAAATGTACATGTGTAAGTGACTACAGAATGCCGTCCTGACTTTGTTACCTGGCCTCTCCGGTCTGTGTCTCTAGCTGGTTCACCCAAGCCTTGTACACCTCCACCGGGCTGGTGTTGATGACCAGGGACTTGTCATCAATGATCTCTTTCACCACTGGGGCCAGGAGCTGACGCAGGGTGTTCTGTCCCCGGGCTCCTCTGTTGAAGCTGACAACCATCTTGATGACTGTAGGGTTACCAGTAACGATGTCCTGTACCTGGTCCACCTTTGACCTAAAGAAAGCCCAAGCCAAGATAAAATGGTTCACTTCTGTGACAGAGTTTTAAACAATGTCTGTTCTCTCTGGCAGGCAAGAGCTTTGCAGAGTTACTGTTTTTCTCCAGGGACATCAATGTTGGTGCGATTTGAAAAGAAGCAATCATTTATAAGATGTGTGTTTATCTGAGCTAGTTAAGGATCTAAAAATAAGGACTCGGCCCCAGTTTCAATCTAGAAGGCAGACAGGAGTTGAAAATGGACCAAGACTAACAACACTGAGTGATGCTGTACAAGTATGGTCCCCTTCTATTTACCAAATTTTAAAAATAACTTTCTTGACTGCATGAGCTGTTCCTGTGTCTTCAGATCCCACTTAAATTCATCGTCATGTAGCTTCCTGGCCAAGATGCGTGGCTGAGAGCTCTTCCATGACCTCTTCCCTCTCCTCTCCCTCTCGCTCCCTTGGCTGCCCCTCCCCTTTCCCTGCAGCTCCCCTGTCCCACTTCCCTTCCCTTTTAGGATCTGACTGCCCTTTTCTGGTCCTTATCTTATCCTGTCATTCCTTTCCATTTCCTTTGCTGGTTCCTCTTCCCAATTTAAAATTCTGTTTTCTCTCCCTTTCTAATTGCATATGGTGGGGCAGATGGGGTGAAGTCTGAGGTCCTGCCCTACCCATGCTGTGCCCTGAGACTTCACTCATCACACACACGTCCTCAGCCACCATCTCTTTGGGTCCTGTCCTTTGATCTCAATTTCTAACTCATACTTCCTCCTTGGGGCCAGTCTGGACTTTCTGATGTTCTCCTATACATTTCCACCCTCATGTTCTCCATCTATAGCTCAAACCTAGTGTGCTAAAGATCTAAACTGTATCTTTTTCCTTCTGATCCCCCCATTTCTCTGAGCTGTGTAAGTTTAATCCACCCAGTCCATACATGACAGCAGATCGATCTTCTCGAAAACCAGTGTGGTCACATCAACTTTCTGATCAGACCTTTCCTACTCCCCAGAAAGTAGGCAGGGCCTGAACATCTGGCCCTCTCCTCAGTGTCTGCTGTGACCAGGCTCCATTCTACCTCCTCAGCCTTACCTCCTCGTACTCACCAAGCCACATGTTGGCCAGCTCATCTGCTTTCTTTCATGGACCTGTGCCCATACGATTTCTACCATGAGTGAGCCTTATTTCCCCTTTTAATCCATTCTTATAAAAATTGTAATGATTCCCCAAAGTTTGGGGGTCAAGTGGATCCTTTTTTATAAAATGATTTTCAGTCAACATAGTTGGATTGTTTCTTTCTGAAATCTGTCCAAATCTATCACATTGTACACGGCATTTATTTAGACTTACCACATGCCATTGCTGCTTCTCATGAATTTTACCTCTTCTGGCTTCCACAGGGCTCTCTGGCCCCTGTGCTTCAGAAACCCATAGGAACTGGCACAGCTTAAAGTTCCAAGAAGTTAGGCAGGAAATTAAGGTCCAACCTGACACAGGACATTTCTAATGCAATATTTTTTGGGCCCTGTTTATTATAGCTACTTCCACATTTTTTTCACATTAAGAAAATAAAATTAGCAAAAGCAGCTATGGGTCTCATAAGAAGGGAAGACTATTTAGAAGAGAACACAACCTCCACATCACTCATATGATAAAGTAAATTTTCTCATTGATTTCCAATAAGCTGTTGGTTTCCAGGAATTGTGGACATGCAAAATAAAGAGTTAGGGATCACTGGTGGGAGAAAGCTGTAAGTGTAAGAAAGCCCTAAGTTTGCAGAAATTCAACCATCCATGGAGATTCCATTTCAGTCTCAAGAACTTTGATGTATTTAATATGCATGGATAACATAGCATGGTAATTTAAAAATTACTTTTGTAAATCTGAGGTCACTTCCACTAAGAAAGGGACCTATGCATTGGTATTTGTACATACACATTTATATACATACTTTATTTCTTCCTCCAGAGCAGTTTTGAAAAGCTTGAGGAGCAGGTATTCTTCCCGCTGATTAGAGGCGTAATTGTACAGTGTAAAAATAACAGTGTCCATAAATTTAGTTGATTTGTTCTGTGGCATCTGGAAGATCAGCTTAGCCAAGTACAAAGGGTTGGTCTAAAAGGAAAGAGGAAAGAAGAAAACAAAACAACCCCCCAAGCTATCAGTTAATATATTATTAAAGCAGTATTTGGTTTCCTGCTCTTCAGGGACTTAATGTCATTAAAAGAAAATAGACAAGAACCTGGGCAATAAAATGACATTAAAGGTATCAGCTAACAATTAACACTGTAATACAGGAAGCTGTACCAGAAAGGTATGACAGGACTTAAATGTTATATAGTAT
This sequence comes from Heterocephalus glaber, assembly GCF_053883595.1. NCBI lineage: Eukaryota > Metazoa > Chordata > Mammalia > Rodentia > Bathyergidae > Heterocephalus > Heterocephalus glaber. The sequence continues at coordinate 3,770,588 of NW_028258454.1, forward strand.
ATATTTTCTGTACTATGTAACATATTGTATATAGTTTGCACTGTCAACCATTTGGAGCCACATATTAATATTTTTTTGAGCAATGAAGAAGAGAGCAGAGTAATCCCATAGAACCTGGTATCCAAGGAGGCTGCCAAGAACGGATTGAGAACTCAGAACCAGAGACTAGCCTAGAAGGACAGTTGGATGATAAAAGAAACAACATCTCCGGAGACTAGAAAGAGAATGAGAAGCCTGTGCCCACGGTGCTCCACAGGGAGGCTGAGGAGGGGCAAACGGTGAGGGAGTTGATGAGGGAAATTCCACACCAGCACCACCAACAAAAACAAGAAGAGCAAAACAAGAATTCAAAAGACTGACCAGAATTAAAGAAAACTGAACTGGAGCCCCAAGTTTCCACTGAGGGTGGACTCCATCGGGTACAGCGCCAGCCTTCACAGTCATGGGGTTCCCCTCCAGCACCTACCCTAACCCCGTGGAGGTTGAAAGGAAAAGTAGCATTTAAAGAGGAGACACAGTTCACACAGACATTGAAGGCTCCTACCCCTGCTCATCTTCCTTCTGATGAGAAAAGAAAATGTTTAATTCACATGCTGGAAAGCTAGTATTCACCAAATGTGCTCTAGCAGTTTCAAGAAAAATCAAACTCTAGTTTACTTTACTATTTAGTGTTACTTTTGAGTTTATGACGACTGTTTGAACTTGTAAGAAGCAGTAACTTAGGATAACTTTTTCCTGACAGCTCTGCAACAATTCTTTTCTAACTCTAACTCAGCATATGGGAATAGTGAGAAAGGAAACTCACTCTAGGGTTCAAGAAAGAGGCCTGTCATTTGTCTTTAGGTGATCCCAAAACTAACTCTAGAGTCACCCTGAAGATACAAACCCAAAGCAAAACCTTTATTAGCTGGCCTGCTGCTTTGCTCAAGAACTCTTGCTAAAGTGTAATCTAGGAATCTAGGCCATTTGTTTTTCTGTACTTTCTTCATTGATCTTAGGCTAACGGCCCCCACAACAGAGGAGAGAAGAAATGGTGGAGAAAAAATGCAAAAGACACATCACTTGATACAAATCAATGGCCCAGCCCTGGGGATATATGTTTGAGACTTTCTGCAAGATAAAATTTAGTAGAATTGTTCTAAACATGTTCCTGTATTTGCTACTTTCTCTAAATGAATCTCTACTTTTTAACAGGGTAAACAATATAAGTCTTAGGTCACTGAATTTTACTTTAGGTCGAGTTTTACTTTTCTTATGACAAATTCTGTCATGTTAAGAAAAATTAAATGTGGAAGAATCTACCTAAACTTGAGATTTCATGGATGTATAAAACTGGTGAACACATGGGATTAATTTCCAACTGGTGGTTGACTACTCATACTCATCTAAATTAGGCTGCCAACAATTTTCCCTTTGCTTCAGGAGGTTGTTTCTGTGAGGCAGAGGATTCCAGGCAATCATTAACGTTTTTCCTCCTATGCTGCCACACAGTGGCCATCTGAGGCACTTACATCTGTTTGGAAAAGATGTATTATTCCAAGTAGAGAATTCTTAAATTACCACCTACCGAAACTAACATCTTGTCACTCAACTGGGATAGACACAACTCTTATTTATGGTTTGTGTACCGTGTTCTACATACATGGAATGGCAGTGACATTTTCATTCCAAAAAAGATTCGGGCATCTCCAGGCCTTAAGGGAGTCAGCGACCCACAGAGTGGAGGCTTGAAGGGGAGGCTTGTTTCTTTCTGTCTCTCTTTACTATTTACTCATTTCCTCTGTGACTAACTGTGCTAGTGGGGTGGATGAGGTCAAGCAGTAGTCAAGGCAAACAAGAACTGGTCCACACCAACATCTAGTCATAAACAATTACACTTGTTAGTTCTCACCAGCACTCCGGAAGCAATGGAGAATTATAATTCATTTAGATCACAGTAATGCCATGAAAATAACTGGATAAGAAGGACGCTGCATTTCCCAATCCCAGCCTCCTGGTTCTCTTCTCTAAAGAAGGACCGGCTGATTCTGGTAAAGATCTGATTTTCAGTTATTTCAGCTTTTTCATGGCTAACAGCCTCTGTTTGTGTGGTTATTAGACCCACACTGTTTGTGTACACCACTGTACTATAATATGGTCATGAAGAACATGGGCTCTGAAGTCAAAATGCCTGGGTTTCAAATGCCTATCTTATCATTAATTGGCTGTTTCTCAGTTTTGTCACTTGTAAAATGGGAAGAACTGCAGTACTTGGTCTCTCTGGGTCCCAGGGTTACTTATAGTAAGAGTTCATACTTATATATGTGCAAGGTGTATTCGCTATCATCAATGATGCTCAGGGGAAGAATCACTATCAAGCAGACGTAGAAAATGATGTTTATCCAAAACTCACAGTGAAAACCCAGTAGTGCTCACCTGGAGAAGGTAGAACAGCTGCTGATATGTTTCTAGTGTTTTCCTCCTCTCCTTGCTCAAGCTTTTGATTCCCTGGTTGTCAATGCTATTCAGTATTTCCACTTCTCCTCCTTTTTTCTTATTCAGCTTTTTTCTGTGTGAGATTACATCCTGTAAAGAATTTTATGACATTACTCATTTTAACTCTAGAATTCTTGATCTCCTCCCTTCATACATCTCCTGTGACACACACAGTCAAAAAGATGAACTTTCCATGTTCCCTGCATCAGGAGACACAGGGACAGAGAATGTTAAGCTAAGGAAGTATAACCTGCAGGTGAATTTGGCTTTTGTAACATGTGTTCTCCAAAGCTGCACTTATTTACCCTTAGGACTTAATGTAGCACCAAGAAAATTCCATGGAGAAAGAATGGTCTTTTTAACAGAGGGCACCGGGACAATTAAATATCCACATTCAAAAGAAAGGAGTTAGATCCCAACCTCACAGTACAAACAAAAACTGACTAAAAAGAGATAAAAAACTAAATGGAAGCTAAAACTATAAAACTCTTGAAAGAAAAGTTAGGCAAAAATTTTTGTGACTTTGGATTAGGCAATAGTTTCTTAGATAGGACACCAAAAGTACAAGTGACAAAAGAATAAATTGGACTTCATAAAAATTAAAGTATTTCATGATTCAAAACATACTGTCAAGATAAAATGACAAGTCACAGAATGGAAGAAAATATTTGCAAATCCCATGTTGGATGTGACTTGCATCCAGAATAACTTTTACAATTCAAAATTAAAAAGACAAATAATTCAATAAAAATGAGCAAGGGGTAAAGAAGGAAGGGTGGAGGGGGTGAAAGGAGGGCAGGGGAATGGGGAAAAAAATAAGAACCAAGATACATCATGTAAAGGTACAAGATCCCAGTGATGAATGTAGCTGTACTGTACACCTAAAATGTACCAATAAACTAAATGGGAAAAAAATGAGCAAAGGATTTGAATTGACATTTTCCCCAAATGATATAAAAATGGTTAAGAAGTACATGAAGAGATGTTCAGCATTACTGGTTATCGGGAATGCAAATCAAAACTACAAGATACCACTGAATACTAAACAGGATGGCTACAACCAAAAAGATAACAAGTATCTGTAAAAAATGAAATTTAAACAATATTGGTAAGGATTTGGACAAATTAGAAAATTCCCACCTTGTTGGTAAGAATGTAAAATGGTACAGACACTTAGAAGAAACTTGGCTGGTTCTCAAGTTCAAAATAGTTAGCATATGACTCAGCAATTCTACATCCAAGAGAAATGAAACACATGTCCACACATAGCCTGTGCATGAGCACAGGAAGTAATACGACGGATGTTAACATCAGTAATATTCATAATATGTAAAAAGTGGAAGCAGTGCAAATTCCATCAGTTAATGAATGGACAATGGAGATGTGGTATATCCACCAATTGGATATTATTCATCAATAAAAAGCAATGAAATCTGATTCATGCTGTAACATGGATGACTTTAAAAATAGTATGCGAAGTAAAAAAACTTATCACAATATACCCTGTATGTGTGATTCCATTTATATGAAATGTCCAGAACAGGCCAATCTATAGAGACAGAAAGTAGATTAGCGGTTGCCAAGCCTGGCGGTAAAAGGAAAATGCAGTTATTGTTACTGCATATAAGAGTTCTTTTTTTTTTGAAGAGAAACATAATAATTCACATATTGTACTATAAAATTCATCCTTGAAGATGTTCTATTCAGTAGTGTTTAGCCTATTCATAATGCAGTAAAACTATCAGTATTATCTAATTCCAGAGCATTTCCTTTGGAGTTTCTGGCATGAAAATATTCAAGCATTACATAGAAATGATGGTCAGAAAAATCTTATGAATATTTTAAACACAACTGAATTGTGCACTTTAAAAAAATGTAGAAATTAGATATAGAAGCAAAAAGATTTCTCTAAACACTTAACAATTTTTTTTTTTTGGTACCAGGGATTGAACTCGGGTCCTTGGGCTTGCACAGTAGGCAGTGAAACCACTGAGCTAAATCCCCAGCCCACATTTAACAAAATTTAAGTTTTTCCCCTCATCATGCTTCTTTAGCCATTTACAAGGGATCTAGGAGAATGTGGCTGAAAATCTTGTCACGTGGTCACTTCAGGCACTTATGGGTCATGACCAAGGGGAGGTCCTTCAGACTAAGGTTTACCAAATTAATGTGTGTACAGAGACTCATATTAAGAAATACATTTTGTATCCTTTGTTGGTAAGTACACACGCTATATGAAACACACTTGTCTTTACTCCTGGGACATACTCTGATCTTTTCAATTCTTTATTGTATTCCACTAAAAAAACGGCTGACTGTGACATACTAAATTGATTCCACAATGTGCTAATGAAACATGACTCATATTTGAAAGGAGTCACTTCCCTAGTGCCTCCCCTGGAATGTAACACTGGATCACTGTCCCACTGTTGAAGCAAGAGAGTTGCTGTCCCTAAAATTTCTTGCAGTGGTTTCACCAAGCTTTACGTCCACCCTCCATATAAGACTTTGCAGCCAACCACAGGGACACCTGACCTCTGTCCTTGGAGGAAGCATCGTGAGCATCTGGAGCAGTACATGTTTTGCTCTGCATGCACTACTGGCCCTCTTGCATCCCTCGTCCCTGCCAACCCAATGCCAGTAGGGGCCTCTGAACAAGCAAAAATGTGCCTGTCCCTATTGCCAACTAACTGCCCCAGGGGGACATCACAAGTTTGAGAATAGCCTTGACAATTTAGTGAGACACTGTTTTAAAATAAAAAGGGCAGGAGATGTGGCACAGTGCAAAGGCCTTTGGGTTCACACCCAAGTACAGCCAGAAAAAGAAAAAGACTTGAAATAAATCAAGACAAACTATCATGTTAGCCATAGTCCCTCTTCCTCTCCCAACTACACATTCTCAGTGGAGGTTGCTCTAAAGTCTGGAGATGACTTCATCTTCAGGGTGATTTTTTATTCTATTTTTTGGGGACATAAATAGATGAGAAGAGAAGGGAGGGGTGGTGATCAAGCTCAAGGGCAGAACTGAATTCCTTCCCTTTAGAACATAGATCTGGTGAAGGCAGACAGAGTGATGAGGAAGGACACATCCGGGTCAGATGTCAAGCCCAGGACCAGGAACAGAGCTAGGCTGTGCAGATGCACGGAGGCCTCGCCTGTAGGCTGTCCCCTTCTCCCACTTCCTGGGGACCTCTGACTTGGAAAGCTTGTGGAGGAATGAAGGCCAACCCAGACTGGGTGGCAAACACAGGCAGATACTTTCTATTAACCAAAATTTAATTTGTCATATTGTTACTGAATCCATATTGAACATGTGAGGAAAGCTCGTTTGAAAAACCAACAGAATTTGGCTTGTTCATGATGTTTCCACGTTCTCAATGTGCTTTTACTGTGAGATTTTCCCTTCCCCTGGTAATAGGCTATCTAATCTACATGGAGATAATACATTATAATTTTTTTTTGGTAGAAGTTAGGGATTAGTATAAAGGGCTGGGCTAGCACCCGGAAGGAAGCTCCCCTGCTGCCATCCCACACTCCAAGGGCAGAGAAGGTGAGCAGCATGGGCGCCAGAAGCACAGCCCCCCCCCCCCGCCCCGTGGAAATAAGAAGACACGTAAACAAGCCTCAAAAACAGACTTCCGGATCACCCACAGCAACCCCAAAGGGAAACGAGATGGAAAAATCTGATACTCGACCACCTGGACTCTCTGAACTGGCAACAAAAGAGGATCTGGGAAAAATGAAATCAGGAATAATTACTCAGGTAACAGCAAGGATTGTGCTCATAGTGTAAGACACGATTAATAAATCTAGAGATGATACATAAAAAAATAGAGGATCTGAGGAACATGATGGAATCCCAACATAGGAAACAAATGGAATCCATAAAACAGATGCAAATAGATTTCCAGGAGATTAAAAACTCCATCGAAAGTCTGGGCAGCACAATGAATCAATGTGAGGATAGAATTTCACATATAGAAGAAAAGATTGCAATTAGGGACCAGGAAAAGAAAAATTGCTTTAAAATTGTAAGGGAAAATGAGAAATCAATCCAGCAGCTGCTAGATGATGCAAAGAGGAATAACATAAGACTGACTGGAGTCAATGAAGAAACAGGAGAGAGTGCAGATGACATAAAAAAAATGTTCACAGAAGTGATGGCAGAAAACTTCCCAAGGAGGAGAAAAGAACTTGACATACAGATAAGTGAGGCATATAGGACTCCAGCTAGCCTTGATAAAAAAAAAATCTACACATAGGCATATAATAGTTAGGATTCCAGAAATCCAACAGAAGAACAAAATTCTACAAGCAGTGAGAGAAAAGAAACAAATCACATACAAAGGAAAGCCCATCACAATCACAGCAGACTTCTCAATGCAAACCCTCAAGGCAAGAAGAGCTTGGAGTGATGTATTTCAAGCCCTAAAGGAAAACAGCCTCCAACCCAGATTGATGTACCCTGCAAAACTATCTTTCAAAACTGATGGAGAAACAAGATACTTTCATGATAAAGAGCACCTCAGGAACTTCATGAATACCAAACCAGCACTCCAGAAAATTTTTGACAATACCCTAGGAAAAGACAATGAGGATCACAACCCCAGGAAACCCAGATGAATGAATCCATTGGGTGTGACAAATTAAACGCAAAGGGGGAGAATCCAACAAAAAGAAAAAGTCATGACAAGGCTTTTAAAACTTTTAACTTCATCTCCCTAATGAGTGCATAATTCAATCTTGTTATTGTACTGATTAGTATTTTTCTGATTCTAGAGTTGCACACCTTTCCTTGTGCTATACTGGCTATTTATCATCTTCTTATGTCTACTTTTTAATTGGGTTGTCTATTAATGAGCTGTAAGAGTTCTTTATATATTCTGGTCACAGGTTATATGCATTGTAAATATGGTCTGTTTAAGGACTACTTTTCATTTTAATGATGTCATTTAAAGTTCTAAATTTTGATGGAATCTCATTTATCAATTTTTTTCTTTTATACATCATGTTTTTTGTATCCTAGGTAGTTCTTGACTACCCAGAATTCATAAATATTTTCCCTTATAATTTCTTCTTAAAGGCTTATACTTTTAGGCTTTCTTATTTAGGTTCATAGATCCCTTCAAGTTATTTTCATGTATGGAAACAAAGGGTTGAGGTTAATGTTTTTTTTTTATTTTGGTACCGGGGATTGAACTCGGGTCCTTGTGCTGGCGGGGCAGGCAGCGGCACCACTGAGCTAAATCCCTGGGCCCACAAGGTTAATTTTTTATATACGGATACCAGGTGTTCTAGTGCCATTTGCTGAAAACACTATCTCTTCCTCGGCTCTTGAATTGAGTTTATAGTCTATAAAATGCTAATGTTAAATAATCTTTCAAAACTCAGTGGACCATATATGTGTGGTTCTATTTCTAGATTCTCTGTTTTATTCAAATGATCTATATGTCTTTCCTTACACCAACACTGCCTTGATTACTGCAGCTTTAGAAGAAGTCTTAAAAATAGGTACTAAACGTCTTCCAACACTGCTTTTTTTTTTTTTTTAACTTTTCTAGGTCCTTTGTACTTATACATAACTTTTCAATTTCAATATCCAATTCTTCATTTATAGAAAGTATACACAGACCTGAATTTTTATATATACCTTGTGTTTTCTAATCCTGCTAAATTCAAGTACAAGTCCTAGGGGCTCCTAGAGATTTCTTAGTATTTTCTCTGTAGATGATCATTTCATCTACATATAAAGATTTTGCTTCTGCCGTGCCAATCCTATCCTAGTCGTGTCATTTTATTGCCAGACTATTTTGGTTGGGACTAGGTTTCAAAGTTTAATGGACAGATAAAGAGTAAGCATATCTGCCCTTATTCCCCACCTTAAGAAGAAAGCATTGTATCTTCTCCATTCATACAAGGCGTTCTCACTGGAAGTATGGAGTACATGTCTTTAATCTGTTGAGAAGGTTCTGTTCTATTTCTAGTCTCCTGATAAACAGCTGTAGAATTTAGTCCAATACTTTTTCTCCAACTACTGACAGGATCATATGGCTTTTTCCTTTCCTCTGTTAAAATGATGACTTTTAGGGGTGGCTCTTCTAATGTTGAATCAACACTGCCATCCCTATAACAAAACCACCTTCTACATACTGCCAGATCTGACTTCTAACAGTTTGTTTTGTTAAACAAATTTTATCTATGTTTATACTTTTTTCTATTATTTTTATCCAGTTTTAGGATTAGCACAATGTTGATTTCCTAAAATGAGGGAAGAAGTGTTCCTTCTTTTTTCTGCTTTAATTGTTTGATATAATTTATCAGTTAAAATGTATATGAGCCTGCTGTTGTCATATAGGTAGGTTTTTAAGCTAGGAATATGCTTTCTTTAATAGGTGCTATTCAAATTTTATACTTCCTCCAGAGTTAGTTTCATTAATTTGTCTTCCAAGGTACTTCTTAGAAGTTGTCAAATTTATCTCAAAACAGATTTTTGAAATATGCTTTCTATATCCTTTTAAATTCTGTAAAATCTGTTGTAATGTCTCCTAGATCTTGATATTGTAATTTAAAAAATGTATAATTGGTATTGTGTAATAGGAAGAAAAGATATAAAGGAGCAGGGGAAGCGGGAGGGGTAGGGGAAAGGAAAAAAGGGAAAAGAAAAAATATGAGAAAAGGAAAAAAATGGAAACAAAGTCTTTGCAAATAAGGAAGGGTGGAGGGGGTGAAGGGAGGGCAGAGGAAGGGGAAAAAAATAAGAACCAAGATACTCACGTAATGGTACAAGATCTCAATGATGAATGTAACTGTATTTTGTACCTAAAATGTACCAATAAACTTAAAGGGGAAAAAAAAATAAAGGGCTGGGCTTTGAGGTCATAAAAATATGTGTATTTGTAAAGCATAATTAGCTTTTTGACCTTGCAAAAGTTAACCTCTCTAAGCTTCAGTTGGTAAACTAGAAAATGAACTTAATAACAGCAATCTTACTAGGTTGCTGTAAAGGTTAGAAACAATAGATATAAAACACCAAGCACATTTCTAATGAAGAAAAGAAGGATCAGAAAGGTTAAAAAACAAGCACACAGTCCCATGCTAATTTAAGCAGTGAAGTAGTATAATTAAGCAGTAAAATAAATCTTAATCCAGAATTTCAGATAGGACTGGTCTGGGCTCTTGTATGGTACATCAAACTCATCAATGAAAATTTGAGCGCTTAATGATTTATTTTTAGTTCCTGTTTGAGTTTTCCTTCAAGCTAGATTAGGTCCGTACTTTTTTTTCCTCTTATGAATTGACTTCTGTTGTCTTGTGTTCTCCAAGCCATTCTCTTTGCCTAAAGCCAATGCAAGTCTCTTCACTAACCCACTGATTTGAGGTTTTTGGTGGGAATGCTGATTTTTAAAGAATTGTAAGAAACCATAAGGATACCAGGGTGATCAAGCTAGAGTTGATCTATACAGGGATGGCGAACCTTTTAGAGCTTTCAATGATACAAACGGGCTTCTGTGGCATGTGTGCCATGGGTTTGCCACCACTGATCTATATGAACTAAGCCACTTCCCTCTAACACCTTTTGTTCTTTTACTAGACAAATTTCAATGTTAAGAAGGAAGGAAGACAAGGTAAATCTAATATTGTTGCTCAAAGAAAAATCACTTAATTTTTTTCCCTTCTGGCTTTTCTTCAGTAAATTTTCTTTTATAGTAAAAGAAATCATTTTAGGTACTACCTTCTTTTCTAGTATATTGCAAACCATTTCCTTGTCATTAAATATTCTGCAAAAACGTTATTCTTGTAGCTGTATAATGCACATGTTAAACTAATTTTATAACTCTCCATTTATTTAAGATTGTTTCTGGCTTTTACAACACTTCTAGAAATAAAGCTTCAATTCTCTTGTGTTTACCATTAAACTAAAATTGCTACTATCAATGACAAAAGACTACATATTTAATAATCAGTGAACTTCTAATAGTTGTTGGATACATATTTGGTGTTTAAAAGATTAACTTTATTTTTTTTGAGCCAGGGTCTCACTATGTTGCCAAGGCTGGCCCAGATCACCTATATGCAAGCCATCCCCCTGCTTCAGCTTCTTCAGTTGCATCCTCCTGCTTCAGCTTCCTCAAGAGCTGACACTACAGACAACTGTTACCATCCATGGCTCAAAAAAATGAACTTTGTTTCCCAATTCTATCAATTAATAATAAATGCTTTTTTTTTTTATTTCAGTGCTGAGGAGTGAACCCAGGGCATTCACATTGAGCTATATCCTCAGCCTTTTTTTTTTTGTGGTACCGGGGATCAAACTTGGGTCCTTGTGCTTGCGAGGCAACGCCACTGAGCTAAATCCCCGGCCCTCCTCAGCCTTTTAAAAAAATTTTTGAGATAGGTCTAGCTAAGTTTCCCAGGCTAGGCTGGAACTTGCAAATTGTCCTGCCTCAGCCTTCCAGAGAGCTTATATCCAGCAATAAATGCCTTTTTAAAAAACAAAACTTCAAGTCTTCACAGCCATCTGGAAATCTGCTGTTGTTGTATTTCCACAAGATACACAGTATTTAAACTATGTACTGATTTGGAACTAAAGTTTCATTTTAAAAAGGCAAGATATTTCCTGTTTACATCTTGATGGGGATAAAGTACAGCCACAGTTTAAGACAGTAAAAGGCATTCTCGGAAGGACTTTCTGGAATACATCATACTTTAAAAGCTCTCATCTGCATCATATAATACAAATACATGATTTTTTTTTTAAAAAAGAAGTATTTCTTCCAGATAAGTTAAGAAAGCAGAGTTAAATAGAGAATAAATTGTAGTTTTATTTTTGAATATTTAGAAAAGACAACCATATTCTATTTTTCAAATTGCTCCATTTCTCTTACTTTCTCTGCAGCCCTCTCCCTGGAATCTTACAGGGTCTGGAGGCCTTGGGTGGGGCCTCTCCTGCCCACAGACCAGGGGCCCAGGCTGCTTATCTGCCAGCTGTCCTGACCCAGGAGCGAGTGGGACACCGGCCACTGGTTCTCCACTCTGACCTACTCGGCCCTGCCCAAGCCTCCCTGACCTATCCGTTCTCTGAAAACCAACATGGCATATTGGAAAGCAAGAGGAATAAGGAGAGAGGTCTTAACGTAGACATCTGTTCTTGGATAAAAATGTCACTTTATTCATTGTTTTACAGGCTCAGACACCAGCAGTTTTCATAAACATATGGAACCCTGGCATCATTTCTTTAGAGACTATTAATGGATGTGGTTCCCTTTTAGAAAATGTAGGGGTGTCTTTGGACATCTTCATCAGAAGCCTTTGTGGTTTTGAGTGAGTGGGAATTAGAGGACGGCACATGCTCTGCTGGCCAGTAACTTGTAGGGGGGCCTGTGTAAATAACTGCTTCTCGTCTTGCCCGGCAGGTCTTATGAATGTTATTCACGTAGGTCAATGCTCTGTTTAAGCCTAGAGTTTGTCTTACATTTATACACCAGAGATCTTCTCTACACAAAACTTTTAATGCACACTGGGTTTTCTAGGACTGCATCTCTGTGTCTATTTGGGACCGAGCATGCTTGGGTAACTCTGAACTTTACGAGGGCTGTTCTTCATTTTGGAAAGCGAGGTCCTGCTGGCTCCACCCTCCCACGTGGGTCATTACCTTTGTAGAGTCCTTGGACTGGGGTGATTCTAGAGAGTGTCTCAACCACTTAGTAGCTTTATTTTTTTTTTTAGTACCAGGGGTCAAACTTGGGACCTTTTGCTTGCGAGGCAGGTGGCGCCACTTAGTACTTTTATCATGCTTTGCAATATCATCAAGCTTGTAATCATGATATACACTTATGGGGTAAAATAAGATGTGTTGATGTATGCGTTACGGAGTGAACAAAGTGGGGCAACATCTGCTAAAAACGTATCACCAGGCTTGTATATTTTCATATTAAAACATGTGTTTTCTATTATAAATCACTTTCTTTTAATTTCTCTTATATTTACATAGATGTGTTCATTATCTTAGCAATATACATATATAAGTAGATTTTATTATCTATAAATTTCATTTCAGAATAGTAAAGAAGCCTTAGACAATGCATCATACATGTACTGGGGGCATAGAATTTTGCAGGTCTAAGGGCCACTATGTTGTATTCAAAATGATATGGACAATTAATTCTAGAATCCAAATGGGCTTGGCTGGACTGAAGCATTATGAGTATAGGAGGTATAATCTAACTATACAATGAATGTTTAAATTAAAGAAAATTATTACCATAAAAGACACATTGTGATTAATCCACCTCACAATAGCCCCCCTCGCTTTGAATACACTTAATCCCATCATTCTTGCCACTTTTGGAAGCAGTTCTGGAAGCCTTCTGCCATGAGTATCTTTACGAGGTGTGATCAAAAGTAGTGAATAAGGGCTGGGGATTTAGCTCAGTGGTTTCGCTGCCTGCTGCACAAGCACAAGGACCTGAGTTCGATCCCCGGTACCCCCCCAAAAAAGGAAAAGTAGTGAATGCTGCTGCTGAGTGCCATCCAACAGAAAGGCAGCCTTGCAAAAACAGGATGGGGAGTCCTCATCCACCTTCTTCATCAGATCTGACAGCATGAAACCCTGGCTCTCCCCTAGTCAAAATGACCATGACAGGTAAACATTTTGAATGGAATCAGAACACTGAGGCAGCCACGACAGCATAGCTAAAGACACTCACAAAAGAGGACTTTGTAAAGCACCAAGAATGATGGGCTGTGTTCGAAGTAAGAGAGAGAATTTTGAGGGGTTTAATGGCAATGTGTCTTTACTGTAATAAAAATGTAAATTTACCATTATCTGCAATACACATGTGTATTTTTCACTCCGGTACCTCACCGTCTCATGAGCCCACTGACCTCTACTGTGATCCTGTTCTTCACCAGAAGCCCAATCTTGATGTCCATCAGGTTCAGGTCTTTTTCCAGCTGCTGATTGCCCCTGATCTTGGTCACCACTTCCTCCCTCAACCGTGCTACCTCCAGATCTTCCTGGAAATCCAAGTCACTTTGGTCCAGTAGGTGCACAAATTTGCGGATTACTGTTAACGGTGGGTTTTCAGAGCCAACTGCAGCAAGAACAAGCATACTTTAATTAGGAAAGCTTGGAATTATTATCAACAGGAAAGAAAACAGGTCTGTAAATAAAGTATACCAGAAAAATTGACCAATGAAAATACGATCTGTGGAACGAATCATTTTCCATCATGTAAAGTCTGGGCCAGAAAGCCGATCATATAAACAAATACACAAAACTCGTCATCTCTGGTGCCAGTGTTTTCTAGTTATCTGAGTTAATTTATCAGCTACCTCTCATACTGTTCCTGGGACCCATGCACAGACAAGGCAGAATGGTGAGGAACCTGGGAAAGAGAGTCAATGCAAGTGACCTCACCCCTAAGACTTTGTGGCCGAGCCAGATAAGAGGTTTACGTTCTTGCTGCAGGAAGCAGAAAGTGAATTTCTCTCAGGCCAGAAGCTCTTTGAGGGGGTGCCAGAACTGGGTGAAAAGTAAATTTTAAAGGTCATTAAATGACTGTAAAGATCAAACAGGATCAACTCCAGGAAGAGTGGAGTGAATGTTTGTATCTGGCAGAAGTAAAATGATGTTAGAAATTGAAACTTGGTACCTGTCCTTTTGTGATGGACCAAGGGAGGCTGTTCAGAACCTAGGGGCTACCCTCAGTCACTGAGAGGAATATCCTCAGATAATCCTAGGAGGGTTTGCCTGGAATACCTTCAACTTTGTGTTTTAATTCTCTAGCACTTTTGACTCTTAAAAAAATCTTTTTTAGTGTGGTTAGTGAGAACAAGTCTGGGTAAACTGTAAGAATAAACCGTCTGGACCCTCAAGGATGAATGATTAGACCCAGTGTGAGTGGGAGAGGGGAGGGGAAGGGAACTTTAGAAGAATTGAGACGTGTCATGTGCCCAGACAAGCTCCCCACAATGAATGTAATCATTATATACTGTAAACGTTGACTAACACAAATAAAAATTAAAAAGAATGTGACTTGTAAGAGCCCAGTCCAGCTCAGGCACCCTCAGGGGCCACGTCCTTTCCACTGGGGGCCCTAGCTGTTCCTCCTTGTACTTCTTGCTTGGTCCCATGGTGATCTGATGCTCAGGGAGTAAGAAAAGTTAAGCTGACAACGCAAACAACACAGTGTGAGGCCAGCAAGAACAATCAAATCCAGAGTCATCTATGTTTCTATTTTCTACTTCTGATGACCTTTACAGGAGAAGTGACCTTGGATCATGTGATCACCATCCTTGGGAGATGAGACTGGGTGGCTTTTTTCCTTTTTACTCTCATTTCTAAAATGTCTTATATGAATATATTTTATCTTCAAAATGGGAGGGGACAACATAGGCCAGTTAATAGAGTAAACAACTGAAATGTAGGCTTATCTTCGGGTTAACTCTTTTGCATTAGATTGCTGACTCTAGTTCAAATTTAATGTAAAATAGGAGCATTCATGCCAGCGCCACTCTTTTTAAGGAAGAAATTAAATCCACTTTTCTTATCCCTTCCACTGCTCCTGTTCAGAACTAGAGCCTCAGATGACAAAGTCCACCGGACAATGGCACCGTCCTCTGTTCCTAGAGCAGCCTCTGAAGCTTACTCTGGAGAGGGCTTGTCTTTGATTAGAAAGGAACCGGGTTGACCTCGAATACTCCTGCTTACCCAGGGTTCTGTAGACATCTCTGGCTTTGCTTGCTCTCAGCAGAGACTGTATTTTCACAATTTCATTTTTCTGCAAAACATCGAGAAAGTCATGATCCCACAGATCCCATCTACTCCACTACCCTATAATTCAGAACTTTAATGAACTGACAATATTTAAGATCTGCTCCAAGTAGAAACAAGACTGCAAAGGGCCTGTTTAAGTAAAGAGATCTAAAAAGGGAAAAAAGGGAGCCAGGGATTTAGCTCAGTGGTTCCAGCGCCTGCCTTGCAAGCGCAAGGTCCTGAGTTCAATCCCTGGTACCCCAAAAAAATAAAAATAAAAAAAATAAAAAGGGAAAAAAGTTGTAGCACAGAACTAAGAAGACACAATCTATGTACAAACAGCTATTCTTTAAAGACTATAAAAAAATTCCTCCTGTGGACTTTGATGTGCTCCGTCAGCAGTAAGGAAAGCTGTACATGCAACAATGGAAATACTTCTCTAGGGTCTTCTCTCTGCCCAAATAGAAACCCACATGCATTTTTCTTACATGATCTTTGAAATACTGCAGTCGTGAAAGGTAGTTCTTTCTTGCTGTTGCCATTCGGAACCAGGACTGAATCTAAAATCAAATAAAAAGAGAAATCGAGGCAATCACCAAACAACTGTCAATATAATTGTATATCTAAAAATAATGATACCTTATTTGATGAAATTAGCAGCCTGCTATATAATAAGTATCGAAAGCCTATCCTTCACTCCCCATTTCCGTTGCCTTCTTTCAACGGATTCAAAACACTTTATATTACCCTTCATCTCATTATCTCAACAGAAGAGAGGTGGGGATGTAAGGTAGCTCTGTACTATTTTGTTTTAATCCCAACCAATAAAAGCTAAGAGAGCAAGGCATTTGCCGAGAGTTGCAATAAATCACTGCATCAAATTAAACTTGTCCAGTACGTCTTCATTACCTTTTGTTTTTTAGGTTTTTTTGGTACCAGGGATTGAACTCAGGTCCTTGCGCTTGCAAGGCAGGCGGCTGAACCACTGAGCTAAATCCCCTGCCCCGTCTTCATTATCTTTTAAATACAACCTTTAGGTTTCTATAGAAAAATATCCCAAGAGGTCTTACAAGGGACCAACTGCTACCAAGAGTTTGGAGGGCTCAAGCCTGTGTTTGATGGTGAACACAGGACAGCTTTTCATTAAGAAGCTACTGTACAATGGATCTAGACCACCCCGTTCTCTACCTTCGCAGTTTTAAACAGCTTTTAAACTGATCTCATCTGATTCTAATTTCTCTCTACAAGCTCATTTGTGCACAGTCCGGTGGCTTTTCACCCTGGCAGAGTGGTCACCACACAGCCATTTCTTCCTCTATCTGCCTGGGAGGAAGGTGGGTCAGAGGAGCTCAATACCCGAACACAGCTCCTAAGTTGGTTCTGCTTCTTGTCACGGCTTTGCATGTTAAGACGAACTTGGGCCGGGTTCCCCAAGAGTTCAAATAATTAATTTACATTTTCTAGACATCTACTGGTTATACAACACTTTCAAATTTGATTCTCCTAACCATATGAACCAGTTATAAGTAGCTCAGTTCACTGGTTTGAAGATGATCTAATGAGTAAGTAGTGGAGTTAGGATGACTTCAAAGCTCACATAACATTTCCACAACTCTGCCTTCCAGAATCAAAACAAAGCGAGGGGAAAAGCCGAAGCACTTGATAGGAAAGGATATTTACCTTCACAATAGAATCAACATTACCAGCGAATGTTTGCCGCCTTAGCAGATATGCCTTCTGTTGTTTATATCCCTTCCAAAAAGCCTAAGGAAAAGATAGGTTACAGAATTACTAATGAGCACAGCTGATTTAGAAAGTGCCAGTAGGGAGTACATCTCAGGAGGTACTGGGTCGGGACTTCGGGGACCCTGCCCTCCAAATCTCCTCAGGACCCATCTCAGGGTATACAGGAACCCGACAGAACACACAGCAGCTTGCTGCTGGGTCCTGACCCCGGGATGGTGCAGGCCACCCCAGATAGGCCTCCAATTTCTTGCTTGAAAGTTTACTTTACCAAGGCCCTGCACTGTCAAAAAGCAGTAATAAAATAGAATTTAGCCCAAACACACACACAGTATTAAATGGATGCTACTGTTATTTTGTAACAACACAAATAATTGAAGATAATGACTGCCAACATCTTTATGCCTACATGTGGTCCACAGTGGCCCAGACTGGAAAGGAAAGTGTTGCACTAACTTGCAATACAGCTAGTATTTTTGGAAGGCTTAAATCCATAACTATTATCAGTTTACTCTAGTCTATCTATTAGCATCTTTTTGTTGAAGCACATCTTGGGCACTCAGCCTAATTCACTGATCTTGTTTTTCAAATTAGAAATGAAATATAAGTTCCTCTTGTTAAAGAGGGCAAATGCAAACATCAAATTATGTTTGTAAATTTCTTTTCATGCTTGAATATATTAATCTACCTCATTTATTCAATAATAAAATATGGAGCTTTATTATTTAAAAAGCAATATACTTCTTTGTAATGATTTATAAAAAAAACATGATGGAATCAAAATGATTAGGGAAGACCTTGCTCCAGATTTTTCAATTCACTCCCCTAGAAATGACAGATAATGCTCTTACAAAAAAAACCTCAAGGGCCGGGGATTTAGCTCAGTGGTTCGCCAGCTGCTGCGCAAGCGCAAGGACCTGAGTTCGATCCCCGGTACCAAAAAAACCAAAACCAAACAAAACAAAACAAAAAAAGAGAAAAAAGAAGCTCAAGTAAAAATAAGTTATTATCTGGATGTGGTACCACACACTGCTAATCCCAGTACTCTGGGAGGCTAAAACAGGAACACTTTAAGTTTAAGCCCAGGCTGGGCAACTTAGTGACTAAGAATCTAGTTCAAAAGGGGGGAAGGCAGGGCTGGGGTGTAATTCAGTGCAAAGACCCTTGTTCAGTCCTCAGTGTTAAATGAGAGGCTTACAGATCTACAGTGATGAGGGTTCCCGGAAGAGAGAAGGTGACTAGAACTGGGCTCTAGAGGGACTCATGAAATAAATTCCACAAAAATATGGGAAATCGTCAGTTTGACTCTAGGCTTGAGGGAGCCTCCCGTGGTCATCAGAGTCACTGAGGAAACGATCACCTTACCCATTTGTTAAGCAGTGGGCAAAAAATGGGCGGATGGGCAAGTAGGGGTTTGAGAGACCACAAAAGGGTGCATTCTTTTTGGAGGGAATTTGGTAATATCTAATTTTAAATGATCTAACGTTTTGCCTAGTTTTTCTTTTTTTTTGGGGGGGGGATTGAGACAGGGTCTCACTATGCAGTCCAGGCTGGTTTCGAACTTGGGGCAATCCTCCTGCCTCAGCCTCTCGAGTGCTGGGATTACTGGCTCCCTAGTTTTTCTAATTTTCAATATATCTAGCCTAGGGAAATACAAGCACCTGGTTAGAAAAAACCATACCCTCTAGTAAAGTATAGAAAGAAATCTTACCTCCCTTCATCTACTCCTATATTCCCTCCATTTATAACAGAATTCCTTTACATATTTCTTCTACATACATTTAGAACCATAGACAGGATTATAATTTTTGCCTTTTCTTTTGTGGTACTGGGGATTAAACCCTGGGCCTTTGCACTGAGCTGCATCCCCCTTTCCACTCTTTATTTCTTAGAGTGCTTTTATAAGCACTGTCCCTCTCTCCTCTCCTCTGGACACGCATGTTAAATCTTTCTAGTCCCACAGAGCCCTGAGGCTCTGCTTGTTATTTTTTCAGTCTGTTTTCTTGGTTATCCAGACTTGCACATCTCTACTGTTCTAATTTGTAGTTTACAAAATCATCCCTGTTCACCCCATTCTGCTGTTGAGACTATCCTCAGTTTTCCCACATCTGTCACTGCATTTTTATTTTTGTATTTTTATTTTTGTGGTATTGGGAACTGAACCCAGGGCCTTTGCACTGAGTTGTGTCCCCAGTTCTTTTTTATTTTGAGACAGGGTCTTGCTAGGTCTCTAAATTGTGCAGGCTGGGCCTGAACTTGTGGTCCTCCTGCCTCAACCTCCCAGAGTGCTGGGATCACAGGAGTGCACCACTTCATACCCAGCAGTTACTGTCTTTTTAAGTTCTAAAGTTACTGTTTAGTTTTTCTTTACATCTTCCATTTCTTTGCTGAGACTTTCAAATATGTGAATAACTACTTTAAAAAAAGATGGTTACTCTAAACATCTTTGTCAGAGAATTCTAACATCCATCATCTTTGTGCTAGCATTTATATATAGCTTTTTTTGAAAAAAAAATGAAGTTAAAAAAATGAAGTTGTGATTTTCTTGGTTCCTGGCACGGTAATTGGCTGCTTTGAATAAATACCCAATTGCCCCTATGAAGGGAGCTGCAATGTGGACATTTCTCGATGCTGGATCTGACTTGATCCTTTCAAGTTTTAGGTGGCCTTTCCTGGTTTCAATGAGGATAAGGGCCTGGCCTCATTTCCAGGAGGTGGGGGTAAAGGTCTTTTTCCTCATGGCTGCAATGACACCTGAGGTGGACAGGGCTTCACCATGCTGCTGGATGGGGTGGGACTCCAGCTGCCCAGTGGAGCCCCGAAGATATCACTGGGGTCCCTCCTTACTACTTGTGAGTGACGAGGGGGGTGGCCTCATGACCATGGGGTGGAGGGACAGTCCTGACTCTGCACATCCACCCCTGCAGGGTGCGGGGCCACTATGTTGCTGCTCGGTGGGCTAGAGGTGCAGGTGTCTGAGTCCTCTCTCAGCCTCAGTGTGTGTGGGGTGGAGTCCCAGTTATTTTTGTGGTCTTTGGCTAGGGTTGGTGGTGACTGTCTATAAGTTGTCTTGTCTTGCTAGGTTGTCCCTTCCTGGCCCTGCTTGAGAGCAGAATTTCGTTGAAGCTCTGTTTGTCTTATACTCACTGGCATTTCTGGGTGGTCAACTTCTTCAGCATCAAGTCTGAGGTACATGAGGCCAAAATAAAACTTAAAAAACTCATCATCCTGTCCCTTCTGGAGTCCTGAGTTTCCCGGGACAGTCTTTTTCATATATAATAACCAGGGCTTTTGGTAGTATCGCAATAGGCAAACAGGGAAAAGTACATACTCCATCTCCCCAGAAGTGGAAGTCAAGCCCCTGATATTTTATAATTCTATATTATTTAGGCTGTTCTAAATTTCTTTCTTGATATAATCTAAGATTTTTTGAATTAAAAGTGTAAAAAGCAGTATGACTTAAGAGAATCAAATGAAAATTATAACTAAGAGATCATCCAGGTGGCTAATTACAAAATTGATAAATTTTCTGAGAATTAAAACAATGTAATAAAAGTGTGACTCACAATAGCAAAAAAATTTCATAGCTGTGAACTTAACAAGAAATATGAAGGAGTAAAATTATAATACTGTACTAGAAAATGCACTATCATAAAGATGCCAATCTGAAATAAACTAAGATTTCAATGCAATTATAAAAAGAAAAAATTTCAGGAATAGGTTTAGAAATTTGTCAAATGCCTTTGCAACAGATGTTGAGATGAACCTGTGGTTCTCTTTTATAGCAAGGAAAAATTTTATAGGAGGATAAATTTTCCAGGGGGTTAAAACTGGCATGATCTTAACAGTGCTCAAACTTTAATGTGAATACACAAACCATCTGAGGGTCTTGTTAGAAAGCAGATTAGGATTTAGGAGGTCTGAGGTGGGGCTCAGAATTCTGCACTTCTGACAAGCTTCCAGCACCATACCAGGCGGGCATGTGCTCTGCAATGTGAGGAAAAAGATACAAAGGGTTGTTCACGGGTCATTCACCTAGAAAGTGCAACCATGGGATGTCACAGTGTGGTATTTGAGATGAGGGGACATCAGTCAAAAGGAAGAGGAACCTGATTTGTGTATCAGTGGGATCACAGCACTGGACCAGTGACATGCTGGTTGTGATGGGCTTAATGGTTCATATACTTTGCTGGATTTTGAAACACAGAAGTGCAATTGTGTGACTGTGTGTTATACAGCTCATTCTTGATTCATACTCATGGGCAAAATAAGACACTGGTATTAGCTTGTCTTTTCATTCTGCTGTTCCAGAGTCACCCAAATTGTAGAAACTGTCAATCTCCATGACCTCAGATATACAAACATTTTGAATAAGTAATCTACCACAGTAACGGATTATCTAATAGCGAACCATTTTTGTGCTGTCTTTTAATTTACTAAGGATTAATTAATATTCTGCATTTCCTTTTAATGTACTATGGGTCCAATGTTCACCACTCATTTTTATTGAGATTTCATCATTTTTCAACACATTATTATTTATGTAATTTCTTTTTCGGAGTTTGTCTACATTTGCGAATATTTTATTCATAAAATATTCTAAACAAAGGCACAGTGGCTTGGTATAGAACATTTGGCTTGTAGAAGCAGAAATACTATATTCTTAGCTTCATTTGTCAAAATTCTACATTTTTCTATTTCAAGTTTTTAAGTTTTAACTCCATCAAGCCTTGCTTTTTAAATTCTGTGCTAACAACAGAACTCTTGTGTGAAGTAATAAACTGGAAATTCTTCTATTTGGAGGTCATTTATTATAGGTCTACATATTACAAACAAAGGTAGGAAAAAGGTCTGTTGATGAAGATGTAAAAGGAGACAAAATTCTAAATCATGGAGCCATTTAGAGGCAACTTTTTACAGAAACCCATGGACAGAAAACAGTATGAGGCTTATTCTGTTGTCTAGTATGAAGAATTGTAGGAAAATTTGTAATCATCTTACTCATTCTGTTTTCTGGTACCATAGTAATAATGTTTTCTGTGTAGTAATCTGTAGCAAATAAGTTTTTAAAAATATCTAGACTTCAGAGGTTACTGTTGCATTTTATAAACTTTCACTATTAATCTTTGGACAATCTGTCTTGCTTAATTGGTTACCTGATTGATAATTAGACACCCAGTACAGTAATGGGCAAATTCCCAATACCAGCCTCTGATGTACAAGTGCTCTCTGATGTCAGTTAGCCAAGAAAGCCCTAAACATTTTCCTTTTCTCTTCCCTCCTCAAAGGTAAAATTGAGCAATCTACAGGCCAAATTACTTAAAGACAATGTGAGGGCTGACTGTCCCTCGGGGTCCCTTCCCTTCCTTCCAGCCCTCACCTCAATGGAGCTTCCCTATGTGAAGTTGCTTCACGTAGCCCTTTCTTCCTCTTTGCCGGGTGTCTGTGGTATTCCCTGACCTGAAGTTCAATAATTCAGTAACTCCTTGGGCTAAGTTTTGTTGTTTGCCATTATGTCCTTCCTGAAAACTGGTATTCCAGCTTTCTTCGCTAAAAAAGAAAAAACCTTTCTATGGCAGTCACTTCCAGTATTTTTTGTTTCATTTTTTCTGATCTCTTCCTATGCCACACCAATGATCTCAACCTTGGATCCACACATTCTGTCCTGTGAGGCATATCTCTGTCACATCATCACTTCAGCATTTACTGAGTATCTGAGAGCCACACACTGGGGAAAGTCTGCCGTGTGATTAGTCTCAACCCTGCAATACAAGGGGCATCATAATTTCCAAATCAGAAAAACTTTAAGTACCTACTCTTTCTCTGAGCTTTTTGCACAGTTTTTCCAAGCCCTTCATGCCTGTTCTCATTTTTCCTCAATGTGTTTCAATTATGTTCCATGTCTAATTTGCATTCTTTAGTTAAAGAGTCACTTACAGTCTATGACATCATTATTTCTCTTAGTTCCCATGGCCAATGGTTATCTTTCCATTTTATTTTTCTGGCTTTCCTTGTTGCACTCATTCAGTCACATACAGTACTTTACAATCCTTGATAGCATAAAGGAATTTCAGTATAAAACTTTCTTCTGTCCTCTGGAAAAGCATCCTTAGATGTTTACTTCACTTACGTTTTAATTTATATTCCTTTTTTCTTCTTTTGATATACACTTTTCCTTTCTATTTATGAGATTATTTTCCTGGCTCATTCACTCTCATGTTTACATAATCTTATCAGGGCCTTCCAACGACTCAAAATAATATGCTGGCTAGGGGTGTAGCTCAGTGGTCCAGTGCTTGCCTACCACAGGCAAGGCCCTGGGTTTGATCCCCAGTATGCTAAATAAATAAATAAATAAATAAATAAATAAAGCTATATAGATTCCTCTTGACTTTCCTCCATGTTAGGCTGGGCACTTTCTGATTTATCTCATAAACACTTTGAGGTTTTGATGTTGATAACACGCATTCCCTGTATCACTCTACAGCTCCTGGGCAGGAGACTGGGGTTGAGGAGGTAGTTGAGCCTGAGTATGGTTGGGACCATGGGAGCATTGTCTCTGTATTTCTTTCCAAATTGGATAAGACTATGTGCCTGGGGCCACTTCAACTAATTAGAAAGCTTAAACTGTTCTATGCACGGAAAGCCCCCAGATCTCAACATTCCCCTAACTCAGGGTGAATGAGCCAGTTTGGTGAAAAATGAGATTAAGTTCATGATCTTTGGTTTCATGGGTCAGAAAGTTATGGGACTGCATGATCATTTCTGGTCTGCATTTGTGAAGCTGGCTCACCTTTAGACCTCATGCCCTCCTTGTCAGGAAACTGTCAGAGGAGTGAAAGAAGGCATAGTGGACAGAAAGTGGGTTTAAGAGTTTAATTTGCTGCCTCTAGTGAGCTGGCAGAAGAAGCTCCACACAACTTTCTGTCCTTCTGCAGCCTGTTCAAGACTCCAGCCCTAGGTTCTAACACCAGGGCAATGCTATACTTTAAACTTAGACCCTGCTCCAAGTTCAAGCCTGGGAAGTGTGGGCTTGGTCCCAATTGCATCATGCCAGTTGACATTTGATTTATTGCAAAATTAGAGCCTTAGCATTTGTGCAGATGGTTCTATTTTAAGGCTTTTTTCCCCTTTCATATCATGTACGTTTTACCTGCCATTTGTTTAAGGAAAGTATAAACTGAAAACTCATTTTCTAGTCTTGCCTAGAAAAATCCTCTGAGTGTCAGGTTTACAGCATAAATTTCTTTAAATAAGTCATTTCTGCCTTACGAACATCTTGAGCAAATTCAAACACTTGATCACCTATCCTATGCAAGACACAAGAAGACAAACGTTTGAACAGTTCATCTTCTGCTGTGAATGACATTAAAATGAGATGAGTAAAGCAAATTGGATTCACCAATAATACCAAAGAGAAGCTCTTCAATTTAGAAACTTTCAGCTTAGGAATTTCATAGTTACCTGGCCAAAGCAAAAACCCATCAAATGCTGACGTTTAATGACAGCAGCACTTTAGACGCATGAGAAAAGGACAAACACACACAGCCTTTTGGAAGCCAGTGTATTGGTTGGAAGAGGGGTAAAACATCTAAATTAGCCAAGAGCCTCTCCTCTCAGCAAGAAAGTTCATCAAGTCATGCAGGATTACAAGTCATGCAGATAACATACCCTGCAGAAGGAAGATTTCTCTTGTAGGACTAAATGAGGGGCAACAGGTATTCAAGGGGGACATTCTCCCAGAGAGCTAAATCTGGTTCAGTTCATTAGTTCTTCTGTTCTTTCAGGCTAGAAGAAGACAGCTGCCACTCAGCAACCACTTGGCGTTGAAAGCCCAGGCAGAAGGTGATATATGTAGTTTCTTAGACATGTGTGATTTCTGACTTCCAGAAAGATGGTGGAGAAGTAAGCAGAAACAAATCAACATCTCCACAATTCTGAATACAGACACTGGAAAATAACTTGGGGAAGAAAAGAGGGAGGGAGAATGATTCCTGGGACCCAGGAAGGATCTGAAGGAAAAACTGGAGTCTACAAAGAAACTGAAGAGACAGACCACAATGCAGAAAAAGGAAAAGACAACCTGTACTTTCTCTAAAAATCCTGGCTTATGGGATGAGAAAGAATGATTCCATCTACAGAGACACAGTGGAAGTGGGCAACTCCAGAGGCTTCCAGGGAGAAACACACCAGTGGAACAGAGCAGTGGATGCTGTGTGCTACAACAGCTAGTGGGTGACTCCAGTCCAAGTGACTGCCATGTCTCCTGGAAAGTGTGCTTGGTCAGACTATTTTAGGGAGGGGCCGACTGATCCTGGGACTCAGAGCAGGGTTGGTTTCCTCTCAGGGCTGTCAGGGTTAAACTACCACAGTCACTGGGTAAAGGGCAATCACTTCCTGATCCATGGTCAGGAAGCTGTGGTCAGGCTGGCAAGAGACACCCAGAGTGTCAAAAACTAAACAACTCAGGGCCCAACTCCATGACCAGATGTCAAGCTCAGCCTGAACTTCCGTGGATTTGATAGTCCCAGAACCATGCCCTTATCCTGCTGCTAGCTTGCTGGGATTATCCAGTACAGATCTGGGCTCTGACTGCCTCCTTCGTCTACCAGAAAGAGCAGAGTCATGCCTTGAATTGGACACTGGCACAAAACTGTAGACCCCAGAAAATAACCACAGGCTTAAAATCACAGAGAAACTTCTTCATTTTTTTTTTCTTTTGCTTTTGGTTATTAAAAAAAAAAAATTCTGTTCATTTTGTTTTTATTTTGTTTATTTTTGTTTCTTTGTGAGGATGAACATTGCTTGTAGCTTTTAAATTTTGTTTTGTCCCTGTTTTTGTTTTTCATTCTTTCCTTCCCTCCTGCCTCCTTCACCAGTTTCCTAAAGCTTTGGTAATCTCCCTCTGTCCTACAGCCTTGCTTCTAATCTCTTTTTCTTCTTTTATTTCTCTATTTTTTCTTTTTCTCCCTTTCAAATTTTCTGCCCTTAGTGTAAAATTGCTCCATTGAGTGGATATTTACTGTATGTAATTTCCTGATTTGGTTTAAATTTTGTTATATAACTATAAATCTTGAATCTATGCTTAAAGGTGGCAAATTATTAGTTATATTGTCATTTTCCAGGCTGTGTTTGATGCTACTGTTGATTGTACTACTTTAGCCAAGGTGACATAGTTGTTGTGATCAACTCATCTTCCTTGTAGGCCAAAACCTAGATCGTCTGGGGAACATAAAAAATATTACAGTCCAGTACCAAAAAACTGATTGCTAGGCCAAACAGGCTGCAACCTCTCATCCCCAATAAAGAGAAGAGGCAGGATCCTGGAACAGACTCAAAGGTCAAGATCTAGCTACACCTAGAAGATATGTCTGGAAAGTAGTCATTTCTTAAAGAGGTCTCAATACTAGTAATAAAGCTACCTACCATAACCAATTTATAAGCATCAATGCAGAAAACAAATAAAGAAAAAGGAAAAAATAGAAAATGAGAACACATGGGAGCAAGAGGCAACCCCAGACCTTCAGCTCGCCTAAAGCAAATCCAAGAGGCATTGAGGTGGAAGAAATCAAAAGCCACCCAGCTGAACTTTCTGAAATGATAGCAGTGGAAGTAACAAAGCAGATTTATAAGTCTCTAGACAAAATCAAAACATAAATAATTACATAGATAATTAAAGAGATAATGACCATAATGAAGGATATGGTTGGTGAATCTAGAGTTCATATAGATAAAAAAAAAAAAATAGAAGAGCTCAGGAAGTGATAGAAACTATGAATGCCCAACATGGAATTTTTTGGATATCATAAAACAGATTCACATAGATACCCAGGATACTAAAAATTCTATTGAAAGTATGTGCAACAGAATCAACCAACGTGAAGACAGAATATCAGATCTGGAAGACTGGATGGTTAGCGATCATCAAATGAAAGACTTCTCAAATATAGTACAGGACCATGAAAAATCAATCCAACAGCTGCTAGATGATGCAAAGAAGAATAACATAAGATTAACAGGAATCAATGAAAAATCAGAAGATAGCACAAAGCAATAAAAATCTATTCACAGAAGTAATAGCAGAAAATTTCCCAAGCATGGAAAACAAATTTGATATATAAGTAAGTGAGGCATATAGAACTCCAATTAGACATGATCAGAAAAAATACTACACCAAGGCATATAATAGTCAAGATTCTAGAAATTCAACACAAGAACAGAATATTAAAAGCTATTAGAGGCACGCCCTACCGAGGTCCTGAGTTGCACAGAACATGCCAAATCAGCCCGCTGCAGACAGGCAGGTCTGCCCATGCCGCCCTACTGAGGTCCCCAGTCGCAAGGAATATGCCGAATCAGCCCGCTGCAGACAGGCAGGTCTGCCCATGCCCTACTGAGGTCCCCAGTCGCAAGGAATATGCCGAATCAGCCTGCTGCACACAGGAAGGTCAGTGCATGCCCTACCGAGGTCCTGAGTCGCGTAGAAGATACCAAATCACCCCGCTGCAGACAAGCAGCCACCTGGTTCCACACTACAAAGACGCAGAGGACACCAGACCACCAGACAAAGGTACTGAGTCATGCTGCTCCCGGCCCAGAGGTAGGGGCTTCTGAGCCGTCGTCCCACTGCTCCTGGTCCAGAGGAAGGGGCTTCCCGGTCACCATCCCTCCCGCTGCTCCCAGCCCAGAGGAAAGGGCTTTTGGGCCACCTTCTGTCCTGCCACTCCTGGCCCAGAGGAAGGGGCTTCCAGGCCACCATCCCTCCCACTGCTCCTGGCTCAGAGGGAGGGGCTTCTGAGCTGCCATCCCATTGCTCCTGGTCCAGAGGAAGGGGCTTCCCAGCCACCATCCCTCTGGCTGCTCCCAGCACATAGGAAAGGGCTTTTGGGTCACCATCCCTACCGCTGCTCCTGGCCCCTGTCCGACCTCACCCAGCTCAGAGGAGGTAATCCATGCAGGCGCTAACAGTCCCCACCCCAGTCGAAATGAGAAAACACATAAATAAGTGTCTCAAAACAAGACTTCCAGATCACCTACAGCAACCCCAAAGGGAAATGAGATGGAACACTCTGATACTCAACCACCTGGACCCACTGAACTGGCAACAAAAGGGGATCTGGAAAGAATGAAATCAGAAATAATTTCTCAGATAACAGGAGAAATTGTTCCTCTAGTGCAAGACATGATTAATAAATCTAGAGAGGAGCTCAGGAACATGATGGAATCCCAACATAGGAAACAAATGGAATCCATAAAACAGATGCAAATAGATTTCCAGGACATGAAAAACTCCATTGAAAGTCTACACAGCAGAATGAGCCAATGTGAGGACAGAAATTTCAGATACAGAAGATAAGATTGCAATTAGTGACCAGGAAAAGAAAAATTGCTTCAAAATTATAAGGGAACATGAGAAATCAATCCAGCAGCTGCTAGATGATGCAAAGAAGAATAACATAAGACTGATTGGAGTCAATGAAGAAACAGGAGAGAGTGGACATGACATAAAAAAATCTCTTCACAGAAATAATGGCAGAAAACTTCCTAAGCAGGAGAAAAGAGCTTGACATACAGATAAGTGAGGCATACAGGACTCCAAATAGCCTTGATCAAAAAAAAATCTATACATAGGCATATAATTGTTAAGATTCCAGAAACACAACAGAGGAACAAAGTTCTACAGGCAGTCAGAGAAAAGAAACAAATCACATACAAAGGAAAGCCCATCAGAACCATAGCAGACTTCTCAACACAAACCATCAAGGCAAGAAGAACTTGGAGTGACATATTCCAAGCCCTAAAAGAAAACAGCCTCCAACCCAGATTGATGTACCCTGCAAAACTATCTTTCAAAATGGATGGAGAAATAAGATACTTTCATGACAAAGAGTACCTTAGGAACTTTGTGAATACCAAACCAGCACTCCAAAGAATTTTACACAATATCCTAGGAACAGACATTGAGGATCACAACCCCAGGAAGCAAAGCAGAATGAACCCATCTGGCATGACAAGAAATTAAATATGAAGGGGGAGAACCCAACAAAAAGAAAAAGTCGTGGCAATGACAAGTCAATACGTTTCAGTTATAACCATCAATGTTAATGGTCTCAACTCACCAATCAAAAGAAATAGACTGGCAGAATGGGTCAAGAAGCAAAATCCAACAATATGCTGCATACAAGAAACACACTTAATTCAAAAGGAAACTCATAGACTGAAAGTTAAAGGGTGGAAAATAATACTCCATGCGACGGGAACCAGAAAAAAAGCAGGAGTAGGTATCCTCTTTGCAGATCAAGTAGATTTCAAACCAGCACTGATTAAGAGAGATGAAGAAGGATACTACATCCTTGTAAAGGGAACAATCCAAGAGGAAGAGATGACAATCATAAATATCTATGCAGCAAACACTAGTGCACCCAACTATATAAAACAAATACTAATGGACATGAAAAGTCATACATGCATTAATACAATTGTAGTGGGGGACCTCAACACCCTACTGTCACAAATAGATAGATCAACTAGATTAAAAATAAGTAATGAAATACTAGAACTCAATCGAACTCTTGAACAAATGAACTTAACAGATGTTTACAGTTTTCCACTCCACAAAATCAGAATACACATTATTCTCAGCTGCACATGGGTCATTCTCCAAAATAGACCACATACTTACACACAGAACATGTTTAAGGAAGTCCAAAGGAATTGAAGTTATCCCCTGTATATTATCAGACCATAGTGCGATGAAATTGGAGATCCATAGCAAAAGAAACTCAAAAAATTTCATAAACACGTGGAAATTGAACAACACACTTCTGAATAACCAGTGGGTCACAGAGGAAATTAAACAAGAAATCAGACAGTTCCTTCAATTAAATGACAATGACAATACAACATATCAGAATCTATGGGACACAATGAAAGCAGTCTTACGAGGGAAATTCATAGCAGTGAATACGCATATTAGGAAAACAGAACGAGCCCAATTAAACAACCTCATGCTGAACCTCAAGCTTCTAGAAAAAGAAGAGCAGGACAACCCCAAAGCTCATACAAGGGAGGAAATTATAAAGGTCAGAGGAGAAATCAATGCAATGGAGACTAAGAGAATGATACAAAAAAATCAATGAAGCCAAGAGTTGGTTCTTCGAAAGAATCAACAAAATTGACAAACCTTTAGCCAACCTTGTCAGAAAAAGGAAAGAAAAGGCCCAAATCCATGCAATTAGGAATGAAAAGGGTGAAATGACAACAGACCCAGCAGAAATCCAGAGGATCATCAATACCTACTTCCAGGACCTATACGCCAATAAGATGGACAACACAGAAGAAATGGACAGATTCCTAGATACATATGAATTACCAAAGTTGAACGAAGAAGACCTAAAAATTCTGAACAACCCAATATCAACCAATGAAATTGAAAACATAATTAAAAACTTATCAACTAAGAAAAGCCCGGGCCCTGATGGCTTCACTGCTGAATTCTACAAGACATTTAGAGAGCAACTGCTGCCACTACTGTTGAAACTCTTCAATGAAATTGAAAGGGAAGCAATACTCCCAAATTCATTCCTGGAAGCAAGCATCACCTTGATCCCCAAAGTAGAGAAAGACCCAACTGAAAAGGAGACCTATAGGTCAATCTCACTAATGAACATAGATGCAAAACTCCTTAATAAGATACTGGCAAAGAGTGCAGAAGATCATCAAGAAGATCATACACCCTGATCAAGTGGGATTCATCCCAGGGATGCAGGGATGGTTCCATATACGAAAATCAATCAATGTAATACACTATATCAATAGAGCCAAGGACAAAAACCATATGATTCTCTCCATAGACACAGAAAAAGCATTTGACAAAATCCAACATGCATTTATGATAAAAACCCTACAAAAAATTGGAATAGATGGTTTCTACCTCAAACTGATAGAAGCCATCTATGAAAAACCAACAGCCAATATCATACTAAATGGTCAAAAACTGAAAGCCTTCACACTAAAATCAGAAACAAGACAAGGATGTCCACTATCACCACTCTTGTTCAATATAGTTCTGGAAACATTAGCCACGGCAATTAGACAAGAGAAAGAAATAAAAGGAATAAAGATAGGTAATGAAGAAGTCAAATTGTCATTATTTGCAGATGACATGATACTCTATATAGAAGACACCAAGAACTCCACCAAAAGTCTTCTAGACTTAATAACCAAATTCAGTCAAGTAGCTGGTTACAAGGTCAACACACAAAAGTCAACAGCTTTCCTCTACACCAATGACAGACTCACTGAGAGAGAAATAGGGCAAATAATTCCTTTCACAATAGCATCCAAAAAACTGAAATACCTAGGAATCATCCTAATGAAAGAAATCAAAGACCTCTTCTCTGAAAACTGTGGCACTCTGAAAAGAGAGATTGAAGATGATATCAGAAAATGGACAGACATCCCCTGCTTCTGGGTAGGAAGGATTAATAGAGTGAAAATGGCCATACTTCCAAAACTGCCATATAGATTTAATGCAATTCCAATTGAGATCCCAGCAGCGTACTTCATAGACCTTGAGAAAACAATCCAAAAATTCATTTGGAACAAGAAGAGACCCAGAATAGCAAAAGCAATTCTAGGTAACAGAGACATGGCAGGGAGTATCACAATCCCCAACCTGCAACTATACTACAAAGCTACTGTGATAAAAACAGCATGGTACTGGCAAAGAAACAGACTTGAGGACCAGTGGAACAGATTAGAAGATGCAGAAACAATGCCAGACACACTCAGCCATCTCATCTTCAACAAAGGAGCCAAACACCCTCACTAGAGGACAGATAGCCTCTTTAATAAATGGTGCTGGAAAAATTGGGTTTCAACTTGCCAAAGATTAAAACTAGACCTATATCTCTCACCATGCACTAAACTAAAATCAAAATGGATTAAAGATCTAAATATTAAAATAGAAACTGAACCAGTTGGAACAGAGGTTAGGTAGAACCCTTGAAGACATAGGTGTAGGAAAAGATTTTATGAACAAAACCTCAGTTGCCCTTGAACTAGCACAAACTATCAACAAATGGGATCTCTTCTTATTAAAAGGCTTCTGCACAGCAAGAGAAACCACCAGCAGTGTGAAGAGACAACCCACAATGTGGGAAAAAATCTTCACCTGCTCTTCCTCAGACAAAGGTCTACTATCTCGAATCTATAAAGAACTTAAAAAGATCAGACCTCCCAAATTTAAAGACCCAATCCAAAAATGGGCATCTGAAATGAACAGACATTTCTCAGACAAAGAAGTAGAAACAGCAAATAAATACATGAAAAAAATGTTCAACATCACTGGTCATTCGAGAGATGCAAATGAAAACAACGTTGAGATTCCACTTCACTCCAGAAAGAATGGCAGCAATCATGAAATCAACCAATAACAAATGCTGGCGGGGCTGTGGGGAAAGAGGAATCCTGCTCCACTGCTGGTGGGAGTGTAGACTGGTGCAAGCACTGTGGAAATCAGTATGGAGATACCTCAAAGAACTAGGACTGGAAGTCCCATTTGACCCCGCTATTCCACTGCTGGGGATCTTCCCTAAAGAATTAAAAGAATCATACCATGGTAATATATGTGTGCCCATGTTCATAGCAGCACAGTTTGTGATAGCTAAAACTTGGAAACAGCCCAAATGCCCATCAACTGGAGAGTGGATAAAGAAAATGTGTTTTTTTTTTTATAAAATAGAGTACTACTCAGCCATAAAAAAGAGAAATTACAGACATTTATAGCTAAGTGGATGCACACTGAGGCAATACTCTAAAGTGAGATAAATAGGACACACATGTGTAAATACCGAATAGTTTCTCTGGTGTGAGAATCTGAAAGTGTAAATAAGGACTAAATGTATAATAGGTAATGTGAAATAGGAAGAAAAGGGGCAAAGGGGAAGGAAGTGGGAGGGCTAGGGGAAAGGACAGAAGGGAATGGGATTAATATGAGAAAATGAAAAAATAGGAACAAAATCTTTGTAAATAGAGAGGAATGGAGGGGTTGATGGGAGGGCTGGGCAAGGGTGAAAAATAAGAACCAAGAGATACTATGTAAAGGTGCAAATTTCCAATGATGAATGTCATTATACTGTATACCTAAAATGTTCCCAATGATTAGGATGAATAATTGCTAATGCAAAATAGGAAGAAAAGATCCAAAGGGGTAGGGGTAGTGGGAGGGGCAGGGGAAAGGAAAGAAGGGAAAGGAAAAATGATGAGAAATGGAAAAAATGGAAATGAAGTCTTTGTACATAGGGAAGGGTGGAGAGGGTGAAGGGAGGGCTAGGATTGGGGAAAAAATAAGAACCAAGATGCATTATGTAAAGGTACAATTCCCAGTGAGAAATGTAATTGTGTTGTATACCTACAATGTACCAATAAAAGAATTTAATACAAAAAAAAAGCTATTAGAGAAAAGAAACAAATCACCTATAAAGGAAAACCCATCAGAATCACAGCAGACTTCTCAATTCAAAACCTTAACTCAAGAATAGCTTGGAGTGAAATATTTCAAGCCCAAAAAGAAAACGATCTCCAACCCAGACTGATGAATCCTGTGAAATTATGTTGCAAAATTAATGGTAAAATAAGATACTTCCATGATAAAGAACACCACAAGAAATTCATGACCACCAAACCAGCACTCCAAGAAGTTCTGAAGGATATTGTTGAAAAAGACAATGAAGACAACAATTCCAAGAAGCCCAATAGAACGAATCTACCAGGCAAGGTAAGCAATTAAATAGAAGGGAAAGTAAAGGAATTAACAACAGGAAAATAATATGAAGAGGACAAGTAAACACCTATCAGTTGTAACCATCAATGTGAAGGGTCTCTTGATTGGCAGAATGGATCAAGAAACAAGATCCAACAATATGCTGCATATAACAAACACATGTAGCTCAAAAAGAAACGCATAGACTGGAAGTCAAAGGATGGAAAACAGTACTTCATGCATCAGGAAGCCCCTAAAAGGCCACTACATACTTGTTAAGAGAACAATCCAAGAGGAAGAGATAGCAATCATAAATATAAGAACAAAAACCCCCCTTCTGTCACTCTTAGGCTGAAGCTTTCTTTCTCCCAATAAATTTTCCCACTCAAAAAAACAACCCCCCCCAAAAAAACCCCAGAAACAATCTGCTACAAGACAGAATAGGTAAAACTCTTGAAGATATAAAAGATGTAAGTGTAGATAAAACCTTTATGAACAAAACCCCCATCACAGAGGAAATACAACAAAGAATCAACAACTGAGATCATATCAAATTAAAAAGCTTTTGCACAGGAAAAGAAACCACCCCAATAACACACAGAATGGGAAAACAATTTTAACAGTTACTCCTCAGACAAGGGACTAGCATCTAGAATTTATAAAGAACTCAAAAGTATCAGACCTCCCAAATTCAAGGACCCAATCCAAAAATGGGCATCTGAAATGAATAGACACTTCTTAGATGAAGTACAAACAGCAAATAAATGCATGAAAAAAATCTTCAACATCACTAGTCATTTGAGAAATGCAAATTAAAACAACACTGAGATTTCATCTCACTCCAGAAAAAAATGGCTATTATCAAGAAATCAACCAGTAACAAACACTGGTGAGGTTTTGGGCATAAAGGAACCCTTTTCCATTGTTGGTGGGAGTGTAAAGTGGTACAATCAATATGGAAATCAGTATGGAGATTCCTCAAAAAACTAAAACTAGAGGTTCCATTTGACCCTAATACTCCTCTTCTAGGCATCTTCCCGAAAGAGTTGAAAGCATCATACCACAGTGATATATGTACGCCCATGTTTATAGCAGCACAGTTTGCAATAGCTAAATCTTGGAAAAAGCCCAGATGCCCATCAATGGATGAATGGATAAACAAAATTATGGTATTTCTATACAATGGAGTACTACTCTGCCATAAAGAAGGATAGATTTGAGTCATTTGTAGGTAAATGGCTCATCTTGAGACCATAATTTTAAGTAAAATAAACAAGACACACAAGTTTAAATACTGAATTTCTCTTGTGTGAGAAACCTTAAGGGTAAATAAGGAGCAAAATGGAGGATAGATATTGGGAAGTAGGAAGAACATGTTCAAATCGGAAGGGGAACAAGGGAGCGGGGAGAGGGAAGGGATAGAAGGGAAAAGAGATTAAAAAAAAGGAAAAAGAGGATAGAAAAAATGGAAACAAAGCTTCTGTAAGTGAGGAGGGGAGGAAGGGTTGAAGGAAGGGGAAGGGAATGAAAAAAAAGAATTAAGATATATATGTACAGGTACAAATTCCTTATGAATGTGTGCACTTTGTAGGGCAAATACGTATTAATTAAAACAAATTTAAAAAGAGAGAGATGCTGTACATGATTTCAGCTCTGACCCAAGGGGTTCTCAGTTTCCAGCTAGGCTGGTGGCAGCTGACTGTGCCAGTCCACAGAGCTCCCAAACACTCTGCAGAAACTACAGGTTAAAATTCATCCATTATCAAGATACTTCCCATCCTATGCCTCATAAAGTAGACCAGGGGAACTGATGAAACAAAAATCTGCAGTCAGATTTGTTTATTAGAATGCTGGTAACTGACTGGTCTATTTTTTAATATAAATTTTCAGGGGATAACGACAGTTTTCCATATCCAGTGGTGGATGATTCACATACCTGTATTTTGACCACATTTTCTTCTTGGTCATGCAAAAAGGATTTCCGAGCTTCAAACTGTTCCCTAAGCATGGGCCCTGAGCTTGTGGCCTGAAAGCGAAGGAGCAGATCTTCGGAAGCATTCCACATCTTCTCACGAATGTAACCGACTGTGACTTCCTCAATGATGTCCTGCAAGAGACTCCTTAAAGTCACACTTCACACATCAGGCATAAGGAGCAAGCACACATCATAGCTTATGGAAGTTGTATCTTTTAGAAAATGATATAGATTGTTTGTTTTAGCTTGGCTTAGAAACAGTACGGTTGATGCTGGCAAGAGCCAGGCACAAGGCCTGAGCTCTGCAGAATGTAAAGGGGATGAGGGTGAAGACTGTGAGAACATACATTACCTCCTCTCTCCTCCAGGCTGCCAAGACAAAAACTGCAGGGTGTGAGGTCTTGCCTTTCCATTCCCTTTCCTCTCCTTTACCAAGCTGGAGCAGGGGCCACTCAAAATGGTGCTCCAGGGCAAATAAGATATTTAGGGCAGAGAAAAGGGGGTGGGAAAAGAAACAAAAGCCCCATCAAGGGAATGAGAGCAAAGGAAGAGGAGGGATTATGTATGAGAAGTTTTTATGTGGCATGAACTGTTTGCTTTTGCAGTTGCTTCAGGATGCAAGCAAAGACTGGGCTCACTTCTGTGCCTGAAAGACTATCTTACAGTAAGAGTTTTAAGAAAAGATGTTCACATTCATTGAGTGAAATCAGTGACCCCAGGTTGTTTAGAAGAAATACTTAAAAAAGAACAAGGTGAGACCGTCCACCATTTAATAATCCTCACACAGGATGCCACACGAGCAATCTTTGATACCAAATTTTAACTATTCAGTGCTGCTTCTTCAGGGTTTGGTGCCCTTTTCAATTGTGCATATTATTTTTAGTATTGTCCATAATCTCTCTTTTTTTAAAAAAAAATAGTACTAATAATCAATTGCTCCAATAATGTTGGCCTAAAAAATGTAAGAATTTGAACATCTGAAACTAGTTAATAAACTATATTCTTCACTATGTTCTTGTCAATTATAACTTTTGTCATTAAGCACACTCAGGTCACAATTTTTCTCTGATTTTTAGTACCCAATGCTCACTGAGGTACTGTACCTCTGATGGTATTGCCTTTTAATGATTCTGTAAGATATGTACTTGTGTGTTCTATTTTCTTCTCCAAGATAAAACACAATTGTTATTAATATTTTCTCTTAAACATTATAATGCCCTGGATCCATCAGCTATTTTAACATTTTTTGGTTCCAACTTTTGGTCTTAAGTTCAAAGCAATCTTGGTGAAAAAGAGTCCTTTGAAAGTATTTTCCCCTGGGAAGCACCAGTCACTTTCTATTGGCCCTATGTATCTGTGTTAAAATAAACCTATTTTTGAGCCACATCTTGAGTTGTTAATCACAGAGCCATGGGCACATGATACACCCCAAGGACACTCGTGGTCATGTCAAAAACAATGCCAACAGTGGAACTGTGGAAAGGATTATAGACTAGAAATTGTGAGCACTGGGAATAAACCTTAGTTTACTGATGCATCCTGTACAAGTTCCAGCTTCAGTAAAAGTTGCTTTATCCATCTTGTGCCTCAGTTTCCCTACCTAGAAAAGCTGAATGTGACAATATTTGCTCTACCTCCTGTTGGAGCACGATTTAGGGATCAAATTGATGTGAAGGTGCATTGAAAAGTGAAATGTTATACAAGCAAACCTTGTGTGTCTGTGGTTTCAGAAGATCTTGTTTCTAGAGTTATCATTCTTTGGGTATTTGTGGGCATACCAGTTGAGGGTGACTTTGGGCTATACCTTGTTACAGACATCTTGTTTGTTAAAAGGGTTGATTCCAATTTTATTTTATTTTATTTTATTTTATTTTATTTTATTTTATTTATTTAGGCACCAGGGATCGAACTCAGTACCTTGTGCTTGCAAGGCAGGCATGGAGCTACTGAGCTAAATCCCTGGCCCTCCAATTTTACATCCTTCTGATTTCACTCTTCTCTCTTCATAGTCTCCCACCAACTTCCCACAAAACAGAAACTCTCCTAAGAAAGGCCATTCTGGGAATAGTCACCTTATCATCTGCTTACAGTTAAGTCTTCTTTTGTTTTAGGAAGTTTCTGCATAGTATCTAGCCCCTTATTTCCATGTTTTAAGAAAATAAATCCCTACTTTTTCTTAGAGCTTTGCTCTTATACTGTTATCTTTGTAAATTCTCAGCCCTAAGTTCTTGTACATATAAAAACTACTAGATATTTGGGAAGGAATTCAGAATAAAATGTACAAAGCAGATGGGGAGAAACCAATAGGTGTCTGAAGACTTAGGCCAGTATTGTACACAATGAGAAAAAGTGATTGAACAAGTGATTTTGACACACATACTTCTCAATCGGTTTCTTCTTCCTGTATTTAACACATTAAATGTTCTAACAGCCAATAATGGTGACATATAGTTTAATTAAAGTATTGCTTCTTTTCTCCTAACAGAACCTCATTTAAGTACTATTTATATAGAACTTTGATTAGAAGAGATGAGAGGAAATGGATAAATTATTTTTGGTAAGCAAAATTTGACAGACCACAATTCTTAAATATAGGTCAAAGATTCACTAAAAGGGGCCTTTAGAGGTTCAACAAAAATCCCTATTCACTATACCATATTTAATTTTTGTTTGGTACACATGACTAATTTTGGGCATACGACTAATTTTTAGCTCAGCTAATCAAAAGTCATACATATAGTACACTCAATTGTAATGTTTCCACTTACACCAGGCTATAGCACATTCCTAACTCTCGAATTTTGTATTAAACACTGAAAATATGCTAAAATGATTATTATGGCTTGTGTCTATACGTCCCCCACAAAGCCTCATGCAGTCATAGGTGGGACTTTTTCAGAGGTGGCTGGATCTACAATGTGTAATCCTAGGATTAAAGGCATGTGATTACTAAATCAGTCCACTGATTGGTTTAGCACCCACCCTAAGCCTGGTAACTGAGACAGAATATTAAAGAAAGGGGCAAAAAGAAGCTGCTATTGTCACTAGTAGTTTGCTACCTTCTGCCTGCCATAAACTGTTTCTCCTCTGCAATGCCCCTCTGCCATGCTGCAATGCCTTGGAGCCAGCCAACTATGGACTGAAACCTCTACACACTGTGAACCAAAATAAACCTTTCCTTCTTTAACTTTGGGTGTTAGGTATTTTGCCTCAGCAACAAAAGAAAGTAACTAAGACAGATTTTAGTGCCTAGAGTGAGGTTGCTGCTGTGACTGTACCTGACCACAGTTCAGGAGCCTTTGGATCTGGCTTGTGGGAAGAGGAAGAATTAGGAAACATTTGGAGACACTGGCTGGCAAAAGTAAACCTGGAACACCTTAAACTGTACTTGATGAGAGATTCTGGTCAAAGCTCAGAAGACCAGAATGCTGACAGAAATTCTCCTGGTAAAGAGCAGGTTCAAAAGGTTTCTGCTAGGAAGAAGGACTGAATTGACTGTTGGACTCCAGACAATGTATGTTATGGCTTGGCCAAAAGTTTATCTGCGTTTTGCTCATGCCCAGAGATTTTGCCTGAGGCTGAGATTAAGGATGGCAGACTACTTAATCCTGCATAAGAAATTTCAAGGGAGTCTAATGTTGAGGTGGTGACATGGCTACTGTGGGGGCTTTTGGCCAGATTTATGCTGAGCATTGTGTTAGTTACTTTTCTCTCATTGCTGAGACAAAATACCTGACATTCAAAAGCTAAAAGGGAAGGGGTTTACTTGGCTTACAGTTTGTAGAGGTTTCAGTCCATAATCGGCTGGCTCCGAGGCTGGGATTGCAAACAAGGATCACAGAGGAGAAACAACATGGCATGCACAAGGTAGCAAAGGTAATAAGAGAGTTTAACAGCATCTTTCTGCCCCTTTTATCTTTTTTTTTTGTACTGGGGATTGAACTCCGATCCTTGAGCTTGTGCAGCAGGCAGTGAAACCTTGAGCCTAGCATTGCATCCTGAATCAATTCCAGCTTCACACACTGTAGATCAAGGCTATGACTACATGAGGCTTTGGGGGAACATCTAGACCCAAACCATAACAAGAATCAGCAGTGATTCAAAACATTGTGAGTTTCACCAGAAAGGAAGCTCTGGTAAAGTTGCACCCTGCAAAGACAGAACAGAGGAGAAATTGGTGACTGAAAAGACTAGCAAGAAAAACCCAAGTATTTCAGAAGAAAACAGAAAAGATGGCCTGAGGACACCACAAGAACCAGCCATACTTCACCCTTTGCAAAGTGTGAAAGACTTTGCTTTGAGAAAAAAGCCCCAGAGCACCATGTTCCAGAATGGCAATAGTCTAGAGAATTTGTTCCTTGGGATTGGGTTTAGAGTGCTCAGCAATCCAGGCCCTTGATCCCTGCAGGCAAAAGAGAAGGAAGCCTGGCTACTGCTCCAGATGGCAGTGTTCCAGAAAGCTCAGAAAGAAATACAGAGACACAGAATTTGGGTAAAATAATAAAATTTCTACTTGTAATCGGATGGGATGTCCAGAAACCATCTGGTTAGTATCTGCATGCCCCTTTGTTCAGTGTTTCCCTTTTTATATAGTTTTTAGCCATTATCTCATCCCTAGCTGTCTTTGATGTGTAAATACAATTCCAGTTCCGATTTACAAGTCACAGACACAAGATAGGCACATATACATGATAAATTCACCCAGCCATTGCAACTTTGTTAGGTTAATGCAGTTATTGGTTAAAGAGTCAGATAACCCGTCACCTTAAACAACAAGAGATACAGGAAAAGCATATCTTAAAGGAACACTTACTTATTTTGCTTCTACAACTACCTTAATATTCAATCTACTAAGTTATCTAAAACTTTTCCCTATTAGCAGCAGACCTTGGCATCATCCATGTGGTGCTGGTTTTAGTTGCTTGCAGAATGCAAGAGTTGTGGGGTCAGGAAGGCTTCCACCCAGATTTCAGAAGAAGGTCTGGGAGGCCAGGCAGTGTGCCCCTGAGAGGGCAGTGTGTGAAGCTGTGAGTGTAAAGCCCAAAGTGCAGTGGAGACCCCAGAAGTTTGGAGAAGCCAGGAGCATGGATCACTTGAGGAAAACTGCAAGGAGGGAGCAGAGCTGGCCTGAGAAGCCATGGGAGCTACAACCACAAGAAGGTCCATAAGGGCAGAGCCACCCAAGCCCTTCAGAGTTTACGTCTTGCCAGATAGTCTCAGATGCTAGACATGGAACTACAGGACTTAGTGTTTGCCTTGCTGGATTTTAGACTTGTTTCTGTCCCATTCCTTTGTATCCCCCTATTTGTAAATTTTGGAATGGAAATTTCTATCTTGTGCCACTGAATGTTGCAAGTGTTCAACTGTCTTTTCATTTGTACAAGGGCTTGCAGCTAAGCGTTTGCCTCAAATCTCAGAGGAAACTAGTTATTCCCCCCAAATCCTCATGTAGTCATGGGGAGGGGGGAGGCTTTTTCAGAGGTGGTTAGATCTAGAATGTGTGATGCTCGGTGATATGGTTTGTGTCTAGATGTCCCCCCAAAGCCTCATTCAGTCATAGGTGGGGCTCTTTCAGAGGTGGCTGGATCTAGAGTGTGTGATTGATTCTTTCCAATGCTAGGATTAAGCGTTGGTGATTACTAAATCAGTCCACTGATTGGTTTGGCACTAACCCTAATCCCGGTAGCCTAGATAGAATATAAAAGGGACAGAGAGACCCTGCTAAAGTCCTTTGCTTGCTTTGCAACCTTTTGCCCACTATGAACTGTTTCTCCTTTGTGCTACTTATCTGCCATGTCACACTGCCTTGGAGCCAATCTATTATGGAGTGAAACCACTACAAACTATGAGCCAAATAAACCTCCCCTCCTTTAATTTTGGATGCTGGGTATTTTGTCTCAGCAACTAGAAAAGTAACGAAGACCATGACCACCTTGGAAAAAGTAAATATTTCAAGTTTACCAGTCCTGTTTTTTTGCCAAACCCTGACTTAGGCTCCTGAATCATCCTGGAGATGATTGAGATCAAGAGTGACAGAGAGTCCCTTTCTGGCACTTTTTTGGAAAGAAAATGACTTTGGTTATAAAGAGATGTTAAGTTGTAGAGTGGGAGTGGGCTGGAATAAAACATTTTGAATACTCACAACTAAGAGATTATTACTAATCGAACTGAATTGGGTCAAGGAAACCCTGAGGATTGATTTCTTAGGGTAATCTACCATAGCAAGTAAAATGCAAAAACTTTCTTTCCCCTCATCTGCATAGTTTTGTTAATGGCAAGATGGAAAAAACTGTTAAAGTCATAATACAGCCAGATTCACCTGCAGTTCATAAAGACTTTCTTTAACCAGTCTTCAAATAAGTCAATTAGGTCTTTCCATCACTTCTGTGATAGAAAAACAGAAAAGCAACACACTTATCTTCATATGGTACACTTTTTCATTGACACCGACCTCAATTTCTTCTCTCTTGAGCCATGACTCCTTAGGTACCCATGATTCAGGTGTGACCCAGGAACTCTCCTTTGAATCAATGTTGTAATAGTAGTCATATTTTTCCTGCAGGCTGAGTTTGAGCCACGAACCTTCTGTAGACACTAAAGAAAAAGAGTTGTTAAATTCCACAAAAGAACACAGAATTACAGATTAGTATAGTTTCTTCAATATGTAAAACAATCTAATGAATATGTTTTTACTCAAGCATTCAGTTAAAGTCCAAGTTAAAGTCATTGAAATGACTCAACAAGATGGAATGAATT
This sequence comes from Heterocephalus glaber, assembly GCF_053883595.1. Classification (NCBI taxonomy): domain Eukaryota; kingdom Metazoa; phylum Chordata; class Mammalia; order Rodentia; family Bathyergidae; genus Heterocephalus; species Heterocephalus glaber. The sequence continues at coordinate 3,813,059 of NW_028258454.1, forward strand.
CCATGTATTTAATAAGTCCTGCTAAGCCAAAGAAAAAGAGGAGAAACAAATGTCCAATGCCGGCTCTGGCTCCCAAGTGTTTCATGAGAGCATCAGGAGCCAAACTGGCCAAAAAGAAGGAAAATCAAACAAGGAACAGATGTCCTGGGTAGATGTGAACTGAACCACAGTAGACAGAGGAGGTCAATGAACAAGATTCTCATTATTCATGAAGATTCCCAGCAATTTCTCCCAGGAGGACTGTGGCCCATATTTAAAGGGTGATCCAGTAATCCCCATTTAAGTGAATCACCTTTGGAGACAATTGTATCCAAATTACAAAATGGCAAATACACACCAGAAAGGTCATCTAAAGTAGGGAAAAAGAAAAGTATCAATGCCCCAAAGAAGGATGGGTCTCATTTCAAATGAGCAGTCAGCTAGCTCTTCATGTGTTGATGCCCTTTTGTATCTGGCATCTTTCACTTAGCATACCTTTTCAAAGTTCATCCATGATGGTCTCTTGTTACCTTTGCTGCCTGGTGTGTGCCATGTTGTTTCTTCTCTGTAATGGTTGTTTGTCATCCCAGCCTCAGAGCCAGCTGATTATGGACTGAAACCTCTATGAACTCTACAACTTCTACTGTGATATTGAAGAAAAATTGTGAGAAGAGAAATCTTTGCCATATTTCTGATCTCACCAAGAAAGATTTGTGCTTCTCATCATGCACAGCGGTGGTATCCATCAGTGTCTTGTAGATGTTCTTTCAAGGCATACTACTGAGAATGTCCATTAATGGAATGTTGTTCCAAGAATGATGCAGGCAGGGTCAGCTGAAGAAGCCTTGATGCAACCAGACTCATGGTCCCTAATATTGAAGATATTTGAAGTCTTTATATTCTGAGATGGTTCCTTATGCAGTGATAATTGAACCAGGGTGCTGATTTCTGTGAAGGATCTTGCTGTGTAGTTCGGGCTGACCTTGAACACAGTATGTAGCTGAGGCTGACTTCAAATGCACATCCTCCTGCCTCAGCCTCCTGGTGCTGGGATTACAATCATCCTCCACCACATCTGGAGGCAGTTAACAATTTTCTGGCAACATGTGACCTGGTACTCTTCCTGATAAACGCTTCTGCTCCCAGCCAGCCGCACAGTCATGAAGGGTAAACAAGTGGTGCTCCGAAGGGGACTGTCGGTTCTTCTCATCTCAAACAAAGAATTGAGCAAAAAACAGAGAAAAAGTATATTTGACAAAGTAAAAGTGAAGAGTGGGGGAGAGATTGGCTCTGCAAGAGGGATTCTGGGGTGAGTAAAAAAGGAAAAAGCAAGGTCACAAGTCCTGTAATTCTCTCAAGAATATAAAAAAGTAAAAGAGGAGATCAAGAAGCTATTCTTAAAACACACTGAATTAGACAAGACGGTGTGTGACTGTAATCCCAGCACTCTGGACAGCTGAGGTAAGAAGAGCACATGGTGGAGTCCAGCCTGACCAATTTGGTGAGTTAGTGAGACCCTTAGTGGGTATCTGAAGTAAAATGTCTGAGGATATAGTTCACTGAAGAGATGCAGAGTACAAGCCCCAGTAATGCCAAAGTGAAAAACTAACAGATAGATGGTAAGTAGATAAAAATATTCATAGATACTTAGATAAAAATAACAAAATAAGTGGCCACTGATTTATTTAGTATGAAGAAAAAATGGCTGTCACGGGCAGAGACAGAGGGAGAGTCCCCACAGTTCCGGGCCTGACTCTCCTGACAACGCAGAAGGTTGTGGAAGAATCACATAGAGACTGAAAGCTTAGAAGCAAAGTTGTTCTTTTATTCAGCAAGCATGCAAGAGTACAGCTGCCTTCTCTCAGAGACACAGGCAGGGGTGCCCAAAACGGAGGCACCGTTGAAGGGGGGCTCAAGATTCTGGTTTCCTAGTAGTTGGGGCCTATCCTGCCTCTGGGCTGAGGGCGCCCCTACTTGATTGGTTAATGATTAACTTAGCTCATTACTAGGGACAGCAGGGAAGGGTCTTTTCAGGGGCCTTTTACATCTTAGGGCCAAGGTTCTTTTTCCTTTTGATTTTAGCAAACCAAGCTTTGCAGGGAACAGCGTGAAGGCGAGGTGCAGCCTCAGCAGACTGTCAGCTTTTTATGGGTGGTTAAGCCTGTTCTGCCAGCTATCTGAACTCCTTTGGGGAGGGGCTCATCTCTCCCTGCCTAGGGGTCTCTATTCCTACAGGGCTATAGGCTTTTCTATTACATGGACACTCTGGTTATGGAACCCTTAAGACATGAGCTCACTTCCTTGGCAACATCTCCAAACAGAACTCGGAACCCTTGTTAATGGGTGTCACAAGCTAGTAACAGCCGTCTCCCAAGCTCACTTGGCCGGAGATGGTCCACAGTGAACATGCTGAGCTGCTTCTCCACTGTGAGAGGCCGCAGCCTCAGGACCCTAGGCAGAGAAAGTATCTGTGAAAGATTTGGAAGACGGCTGACTCCATCCAGATGCCACAGGCCACGCTGCAGCAGCCACATGACTATCACAGACACCCCAGGGACGGTCTCCCTGGGAGTGACCACCAGTGACCTACCAAAATCACGATACCCCAGTGAAGTCTCCCTAAGCCCAAATAGCAACAGCACAGAAACTGGGAAGAGCGTGGGGCAAGTATCACCAGGCCCAGAAACACCCAGTAGCTCTGGGCAGGCCTCCCCAGAGCCAGGCACAGAAAACCTAGAGAGTCAAAGTCCAGCGGGGGAGACCAAAATCACAGCCACCAGCCCCCGAGAGACACTGAGAAGCCTGGTGTATATCCACCCAGGCCTGGCCACCACTATTGGAAACAACTTCACAGAGAGCCTTGCAGAATTCCGGCCAGTGTGGTCCCTGCAGGCAGTCAGGCCGCTCTCGTTCTCTGAGCCCTGCCTGCCTGTTTCCCTGGGCAGCCAAACCATCTATGATCCCTTCTTCCCGGGCACCTCCACCACCCACACCTCTACCCGATCGGCCCTGATTTTGGGAAGAGACATCATGACAAGGTCTGTTGAGAATTCCATCTCCTTTGAGGGCCTGTGTGATAAACATCAAGATGTGTGGTGTTTGGACAATAAACAGCTGTTCACCACACACTGGGTAGAGCAGGAAGGAGACCTGTATACTGTGTCACCTCAGTTGGAGTTAGAAAAGGCCATTAGGCTTTCTGAGCTAAAGAAAGATTCTGAGCTCTTAATTCATTCATCGCCTTGTATACCAGAACATCCTAAAGTGCCTCGTCCAGGAGAAGAGAAATCCTTCTACCACAGAGCTGCAGGCCGCTGGAGAAAGTTGTATTATGTGAATGGCCACACTTTTCAGGCCAAACGCTTCAGCAGACGAGCTCGCTGTGCTGTCTGCACAGACCGTGTAGGGGGACTTGGCTGCCAGGTGTATAAGTGCACCAACTGTAAACTCTCGGTTCACAAGAAGTACCACAAACTTGTCACAATTGAATGTGGGCAGCGTTCTTTACCATCAGAGCCCATGGTGCCAGTCGATCCATCATCCATGGCTTCAGATCCTGCACACACAGTGATCCCACATAACCTTTCACTCATGGGGCTTTAGAACAAGTTGATGAAGAGAATGAGGCAGGGAACACCAGGGAAGGTGACAAAGCTTCATCTGGTCTAGGTCTTGAGGACTTTGACTTGCTCCGAGTGATTGGCAGAGGAAGTTATGGGAAAGTACTGTTAGTCCAACTGCAAAAATCAAATCGTATGCAATGAAAGCAGTGAAAAAAGAGCATGTCAACATTGATCAGGTACAGAGAGAGAAGCGCGTTTTATAGCAGGCATCCAATTGTCCTTTTCTAGTTGGACTGTATGCTTGCTTCCAGACCGAAAGCAGACTGTTCCTTGTTCTAGACTACGTCAATGGGGGAGATCTACTGTTCCATGTGCAGCAACAAAGACGGCTTCCTAATAACATGCCAGGTTTTACTCTGCAGAAGTCAGTTTAGCAGTCAACTACCTTCATCGGCAAGGAATACTTTACAGAATTTTAAAATTAGAAAATGTATTACTTGACTCAGAAGGGCACATTAAACTCACCGATTATTGCTTGTGTAAGGAAGGCTTACAGTCAGGAGACACGGCCTGCACTTTCTGTGGCACTCCTAATTTCATGGCTCCAGAAATTTTAAGAAGGGAAGATTACAGTTTCAGTGTGGACTGGTGGAATCTTGCAGTCGTAATATATATCATGATGATCAGAGAGTCTCCATTCGCTCTTGATGAGAGCTCTGATAACCCTTATGAAAACTCAATCGAGCATGTCTTGCAAGTAATTTTGGAAAGAGACATTGTTATACCTCGTTTTCTGTCTGTACAAGCTGCAAGTGTCCTAGAGAGTATTCTGAACAGGGACCCGAAAGAACGACTGGGTTGTCATCCTCACAGGGGCTTTGCTGATGTTCAGGAGCATCCATTCTTTCAAAATGTGGACTGGGACATGATGGAGCAAAAGCAGGTGGTGCCTCCATTTAAACCAAATATCTCTGAGCGATTTGGTTTGGACAACTTTGATCCTGAATTTACTAATGAACCTGTCCGGCTCACCACAGATGATAATGACATTGTGAGGGAGCTTGATGGATATGAATTTGCAGGTTTTGAGTATATCAATCGTCTTACGATGTATGAAGAAGAAGGGGTCTGATCCCCATTTTTCAACTATGCATTTTGCTTATGTTGCCATTTAATGCTTGGAAAAACTTGTTACCAGCCTAGATAGAATTAACCATTTCAGAGATGTCTGGAAGCTAATTTTAATTTATTGTTTTGAAGCTATATTTAGATGTAATACTTGATTCTTAATAGTCTATAGTAGAGAATATAGAATTTTTTCTTCATAGATTAGATTTTTATGAACGGATTTAAATAGCAATGAGGCAATCACTTGTTAACCACACTTGTATATACATTCCATTTGTTGAGTGGGACATAATGCCTAATATTTTCTCTTTTTACTTATGATATAAGAAAACAATTTGTCTTTTCAGTAAAATATCTTACCTATGCTAGTTTCTCTCCAACCACATTATGTGTACCTTTTGGGCTCAGTTTACGTAGTCTTCAGGAAAATCCAAAAAATAGCAACAATTTTGAATAAAAACACATATACTTGTATCTTTTTTATATGAAGCAAGGACAATATATGACTGCAGGCTTTGGAAAGGTAATGGTTCTCCTGAAGTGGGGCATCAGAAAATGGTTGAAGGATAGTTTCTTAAATGTTTACAAATTTTAAATAATTCTGAATTTAAAACTAGATCATTAACTAAAATTAGGATGTTATATATCATCCTTCTGTTTTAGTATCATTTTTAGGCCAAGGATTGAAATGTAACCATCATCATCTAAATGTAAATAAGCTATAATGGTACAATCTTAGTTTAATTTAATTTTAGTTAACAATCTAGTTTTAAATTTAGAACAGTTTAAAGTTTGTAAACATTTAATAAATTATCTTTTAATCTTTTTCAGATGCTCCATTTCATGAGAAATATTACTTTTCCAAAGCTTGTAGTCATGTATTGTCTTTTCTTCATATAATTTAGTTTGAAACTAATGAAAATATCAAAGGAAAATGTTTATAAACATTCACATGTTCATTTCTGAGGCATGTATGTTTCTCTTAATGCCTGGAACTTGTTTTAAAACAAAAAGCAGTATTCACAACATAAACTTATAGAGAATTCTAACATGTCAGAAATATGTTTATGATCTTGCTTTTAAGTGTTGCTCTTTTCTGTAGGGCATTTCAGAATGCAGAATAATCACCCAGGGTGTTTGTTTACCATGTTTATTACTGAGCCCACATTAGAATTCTTTTGGGCTTTTGAACCTCATTTTGAGAAACACTTTCTTCAAGATATTCTTTTGTCCTCCAGTTAAATAGTAGAAAGTGTGTTCGTGATATAATATTTTAAGATGTTACAAGCAGAAATTTACAACTTTATGAATATTTTTTAACAAGTTTTACATGAATGACTTCATTAGATACCTTCCTTGTTCCCCTCAACAAAATCTTATCAGTTTTCTGCCAATGATATCCAAATGATGAGCATTTTTCTTTGATAAGGTTTTCACCATTATTCAGGGTGGTCTTTCGTTTTTCAATTTTTTGTTTTTTGGTACCAGGGATTGAACTGGGGACCTTGCGCTTTTGAGGCAGGCACAGAACCACTGAGCCAAATCCCCTGCAGTTTTTCAATTTTTTAAGTAATAAGAGTAACTATATTTTATAGAGAACTGCATTACAAATGTTTTCAACTATTTTTGTAGTATTTAAGTGTTATGTCAGTTCTTTTCATGTCATATAGAAATTGTCTCAAAAGGGGGATAAGTCAGTTTATAGTCAGAATGGTTGACATTCTAGTGTTCTAAAAAAATTTATTTTGCATAATCCTGTAGTCAGATCATTTTATGCATATGTAGCTTGGGTTAAATTTCAAGTACTGTGTTCAGCACTGGTATATTTACTGTATAAATTTGTTTTGTTTTGATTTTTGTCATGGAGAACACTGACTTGGTCATCATAATGTAATCTGTGTTGTGTTCTTCTTTTTTCATGTTTATACCCTTCAAATAAAACATTTTTTTAAAAAAAAAGTTCATCCATGATGTAGCATGTATCAGTTCTTCATTCTTTTTTGTGGCTGATAATACTCTATTATATAGATGTATCACATTTTGTCTATTCTTACTTAACATTCTCTACTTAATATTGTATGATCATGTACTACTTGTCTGATAAAGGAGTAAATGAGAAAAATTATCAGTGTAAAACATTTATATCAGAGGATATAAGAATAACTCATATTAGGCAAAATATCCTTATATACTATATTTTCTCAATTCTGTGATGCCACCCATGACCCATGCACTGCCACTGAGTTAGTTAATCACAGCTTTCAAAAAAAAAAAAGAAAATAGAGAGTATGGGAAAAGAAATACCTAAAAATTTTGTCATAGATGAGGAAAAAGCATCTCAGAAATATTCATTTGAGAATATTACTTATTTTAAAATTAAAATACAATACCACAAAAGCCATCCCATTATAAATGATACTTAGCTGGTGCTCAGTAATGACAAAGCTTACCACTCTCAGGTTTGCTTTCCTTTGCTTTCACCAGCGCCTTGTAGTACCCGTCAGCACATTCAGAGATAATGTTTTGTGCATTAGAAGCATAAGACTTCAGTACAGACAAAATATCATCTGACTTTTGTTCCTCCAAACACCGATTGACCTCAATGACCAGCGTAGCCCCTGGGTAATGAAATAAGTTTCTTTTAGTGCTTATCTTCTGCTTAGTCCAAAGGCAAGCAAAAATATAATTCGACCTTTGAGGAATGGATTAGTATTAAATCTTTTTACCCTTTGAGAGTATGTACCACATATGCCTGAGCCAATCAGCAACTCACCTACCAGGTTAGGCTGTAAGAAGAGGATTCTACAGGAGCCTGTTATATTAAAAACTGTGGGTTAGGGGTGTAGCTCAGTGATAGAGCACTTGCCTAGCATGTATGAGTCCCTGGGTTCAGTCCCTAGTACTGCTCGAAAGAAAAAAACCCAGTGAAAAACATCATAATATTTCCTGGATTGTCTTGTATGGTATCAAGGCATGAGGCTTTCTTTGCCCGCTGTACTAAACTATGAGATTGGGTGATTGCACACCCAGAATAGATAAGCAGCCCTGACCTAGATTACTATCAGTATTTGAGAACTAGCTTTATGAAAGCATTTATTTTAGAATAGAAGCAATTCTCTTTAAACTATGGCAATCTTGATCTCTACTGTGCTACTATATTTGCAAGGTTGTCATAAGAAACCTAAACAAATATTCTACAAAGACACAGCTCGTGGGTGCATACCGCAGAGTCCAGAAACTTAATCCTAGACCAGTTTAGATCAAACAAATATTTTATCCAATTTCAAATTAATTCCCACCTCTTCTCATAAATCATATTAACCTCTGTTTAATAAAAGTTGACGCATTACCTGAAGTTTCAGGTAAGAATGGTTTTGCCTAGCCAGTGGAACTACTGTTTAAAAAAACTAGAAGAAGACAGGAGAAAGTACTTGCCAGACTGAAAACAAAATCTTGATGAAAAAAAGAGGGGCAAGATGGATTTTTTTTCTCTTGTTTTCTGACACATGTCAGATGCTAGCAAGCATGGAAGACATATCGTCATAAGATTATCTTCACAAGTGCATGGGGCTTTGAGGCAGATGGTGCAAGAGGAAGAGCTGACTTTGACAGCTTGATGTTGGAGTTGTGTAAGTGGGAGGAGCACAGAGGTGAAAAGAGAATTTAGCAAGCTCCATGGCTGTGAGGCCCAGGTCCAGCAGCAACTTTGTGCTTATAGAGGTGCATGAGAATCATGTGGTCCACACTCCCCTTTCCTGTGCTCCAGGAGAGCTTTGCAGGACGGAGAAAAGTGAAGAGCTGACATATGAGAAATCTATGGTCCAAAGGAAGCAGAGGAGCAAGTAAAGGACAAAGAATTCTCACATGAACAATGCATGACTGTTTCATGGAATGAACACAACAAAATATAATGTTCCCTAAAAATCAGTATCGCAAAAGCACACATTAGTCCACATGTCAGTTTCTGGTACCAGGTCTCATCTGAACAGCACTGTTTTCCCATGAAAATCTAAAAGTGCCACAGAGAAAACCCTAACAGAACAGAGTCTCTCGCTCCTTTTGTTCAGTCTGTGCTTTGTGTTTGCTGAGAGCTGCCCAAAGAGTTTTCATGTCATTGAAATTGTACTGTGCACTAGACGGTGACACCTCTAAGGATGGGAGTGGCCCAACGCCTCTGCTTTTTTGTTTTCCCTTTTCTTCCACCACTGCTGCCACTGCTTATTGACACCTGTGGGGCTGCCTACAGCAGTCTAAACACTACTGCTGGGAATCTGTGGTTTCTGTTGCACTAGGATTCAAGAAGAGAAGCCACTACTAACATTAGAGCTATGCCTATGAAAAGAATAGATGGCTCCAGATGTCTTTCCCAGGTCCGCAGAGAGGAAAGCAGCACAGCTCCAATGTGCAGGCCTGAATTCAGGAGGCGTCTATGTTGGTCCGTCTGTTGCTTACTCTGTGGCTGTAGTTAAGTCCCTGATTGTGGAGGATGCCAGATAAATGACCTGCAAAAAGTCAGGTATGGGGCCGGGGATTTAGCTCAGTGGTGCCTTCGTCTGCCTTGTAAGCGCAAGGTCCCAAGTTCTATCCCCGGTACCAAAAAGTCACGTATGTTTCTGCAGAGGAACAAAATGAGAGACCTTACACAGCTCTCCCAAGAGATCCAAAAAGCCTTGCTTTGAATCTTAAGCTCTATATTATGCATTCTATACAATGTATCTGTGGTATTAACATTTCATGATGAGAAGAGATTAGGGGAAAAATTTAAAAAGATTTCTTAAGAGTGCAATCATGAAAAGAGATTAAGAAATACTGCTTTATGGAGTCAAATGTTGAGGCAAACCTACTTGAGGCAAGCATGATGCTCCAGTGTAAACGAACACTGAGCCAAGATGAAAGAGACTTGAGCTACTCTGCCCTTTTAAATCCTGCCTGTGGTGAAATATATGGGCCAGCACATTTCCTTTTATCAAATTATCTGGGATGCCGGCACCATGTGACCAGAGTCTCTGTTTTAAGTCTTCACGCAAAGGATGAAGAATGCTTTAAAAGTAAGATTATGTTTCTGTTGAAAACCCAAAATTTCCATTGCAACATTTGAATATAGATAGTTTTAACCTTGAAAAAATGCTGGTGCTGTGATATATTGTAGAAGAAAGCACAGTAACTCTTGCAAGGGATAGGACAGAGGGAGGCGACAGGATTTCAGATGTACAAGCTCAAAAGTACACAAAATCATTCATATGAAAAAACTTCTCACTTTTATAGTTAGTGAACCATGAGTCTCAACGTGAAATACAGAATTAACATTTTCAGGCCAAATGTAAGAACAATAATGAATAAAATAGATAAAATAACTTCTGAATTGGTTTGATCTCTAAGAAAAAAGGCCTAACCATTTTAGGCTATTTGAATGTCTATATTACAATCGAAATTTCTAAGTGTCTCTAGACTATGGCTGCTTTTGGTTTTATATGTAAATTTAAATCTTCTATATATCCATTTCAACTGAAGCTTTTTTATATGCAAATTTAAATCTCTTATATATACATCCCAACTGTAATATTTTTTTTCCTTCAGCATTATAATACTGAAAAGGAAAGACTTCAAAGTTCCTAAGAGTATAAAAGTTCAGGTTAGAGAAATCCACATATTTTTCCAAGCTAAGGAAATAAAAACCAGATGTTCCTCACAGATTCTTCCAAAGTTTGAAGGCACATCAGTGAAGTAACACTAAGCCCCCTAAGCACTCTAGAACTTGCAGAACAGAGGCTAATACCAGGAATGGGCAGGGTAATGAGCTGTGTACTTATAGGAGTCTCATTTTATTCATGTAGGGGTTCATCCATAGAGGCTATTAGCATGTAATTCAAATTAGAGGCTATTTCAGATTGTCATGTGAAGTTTCTTACTTTTCCTTCTTGAAATCAGAGGTTTAAGATAAAATAATACTTTGTATCATTTGAACAAATGAGAGGATTCTGTGAGTTGCTGTTTTGTCTGTTCCAATTATGCATCCTGGAACTGGAGAAGTAACCGAGGATGGGCTTGGGGACTCACTGGGCCCACTGTGGGATGGACTTGCACTTAAACTACACTTATCACCTGGCTCCCAAGAGCCCCAATTCTCAGTGACATTTGGGTCACCCAGAGTTAGCATTCGTCCAGAGCCAGTGTCCAGTGGTCCTGGAAATGTCCAGTCAGGCCCTTTTCCTCTAGCACAGCCACCCAGGAAGAGGATATAGGTTCCTTTGGGGGAAGGCTGATAGATGAGCAGTGTGATTTTTTTCGGCAGTGTTGTAGAATCCTTTCTCAAGGGGACTTGGCTTCCCCTTCAATCAAGGGGCTCAGGGCTTGTAAACTAGCTCCAGTTTGGGAATTGAGGGACCCTGACTCTGTTTTTATGATACAAGTAAGATTTCACTTTACATGGCCTAAAACTCTTCCACTTCCACAAACTAAGAACACAGCAAATACCAGTAGGTTCGTTTTCAAGGGATACCATTAGCTAGCTAGTTCTACAAGTCTGTCCCAGGCACTGCTCCGACTACATTCAGTACCGTATCCACGGCCACTTGCCTCTGGGGGCTACGTATGATGCCTGGCTTTCCTAGCCTGCCCTACATATTTTGGATTTCTACCCTCCATGATCTTGTGAGCCAATGCCTTAAAATAAATATCTATTTACACTCTCCCCTCTTTCCTTCCCTCCTTTTCTATTAAGTCTGTTTCTCTGAAAACCCCAAGTAACAGAGACAGGCACAGAAAAGAGAACAGGCATTTATTGAGCAGAAATGGGCTAGTTTTCTAGGGATCACGAGGAAAAAAAGTATTTGATTCAAATATAAAATTGGAGAGCTTGCAGAGCATTTTTTTTTTTTTTTTAACTTTCTGGACTTCTTTCAGCAACACCACCAAATTTTGTTGGAGCTACCACCAAATGACTGAAAAGTGAGCAATCACTTGCACATATCTTTATTTTATGTATGTATGTATGTATGTATGTATGTATGTATGTATGTATGTATGTTTGGTACCAGATCAAACTCGGGACCTTGCACTGGTGAGGCAGGCGCTGGAACCACTGAGCCAAATCCCCTGCCTGAACATAATTTTATATAAATATGCATCCAATAACTGAAACCTGTTTGGAGAGACCAAACCTTTCCAGAAAGGAAACACTGCAGGCTTCAGGCCCAGTTCAAATATAAGGCAGGCTGATCTGGCAAGGAAAGGAAGGCAGGTACTCACACTGCTTTGCTCTGTCCTCATCAAGGTTGGCCTCGTTGATGGCTTGCTGTATCTCCTCCAGCCAGAGGACTTTAGAAACGCTCTCAGGATCCTGCGAACGTCACAGAATCACGGGCAGAATGGTGAGTGAGGATGGGACAGGATCAACAACTGCTTTTCAGGAGCTCCTTGATTATGATTTCCACAAATCCATCCCTAGCAACGCACTACTACATGCAGCACACACTACTCACGAACTGACCCCAGTCCATCTGCTTCTCTCTTCTGTCCTGCCACCCTGAATCCAGCCCACCATCAGCTCCTGAATGGAGAGCAGTACTGGTCTGTCTGCCTTTGCTGCTTCTGAGGATGTTCTGAACTGGGACCTGTGCTGGCCTCCACAGAGAACCACAGGATCGCTGCTCTTCAAAACCTCCTCACACCCGTCCTCTGTGTGACCCTCCTCTACAGGCTGTGCCCTACAGTTAGAAGGGAATGCACAGCTCCTGGACTACGAGGCTCCAATGATCTGGCCCTGCCCACCTCTACCTCCCAACTCCCCTGTCCACGCTCCAGAACTCTATGAGCTTCCTTTGGAACACAGCACCTACTGTTTTTTCCTCAGCGTTCAGGCCTCAACTCAAATGCTACCTCCTCCAAAAAGCCTTCCCTGGCTACCTAGTCAAGCATTTTCTCCCCTAAGCACTTGTTTTTGCTTATGTTTGTGATACATAGTAATTACACTTATCTTGGGGAACTGGTACAGAGACATATCTCATTTTGGTCATTTTTACTTCCTCTCCTCTCCGCCTTGTCTCCCCCTCCACCCTTTGTTCCCTTTCCCATCTTCACAGAGTCTGCCTCCCTGTTTCACGGCATGTTTTTTTATTTTGTTCTTATTTATACTTTTGGTTTCTCATGGTCGTGAAACCTTATGATATTTAACCTTCTGCGTCTGGTGAATTTTACTTAGCGTTATGGTCTCAAGATCCATTCATTTTTCTACAAATGACTCAAATGTATCCTTCTTTATGACTAACTAGTACTACTGCATTGTGTACACATACCATTTTCTTTATCCATTCATCTGGACCCCTAAGAACTCAAAAACTGTGGATCTCAAACTATATGCCAAGATGCCCCAGGGTGCCATGTGATATTTTAACATGTTAATGATGGGGCTATAATTCATATATCTCATTGCTGGGTTGCTCTGAACCACCGGTGGTACAAGCCAGCAGGAACATGTTAAATTTGAAGGAAAAATAGTGATACTCAACATTTGTCAGACACAAAGACAAAAATCAAAACCAAAAACATGGCAAATGCCCCTGTAGGAGCTAACAGTCTAGCAGAAGAGACAAATGTGTCGAGAAATAACTATAACATAATGTGATCATGGTGGTATTAGCTATAGATACATGAATGAACACATATTCAAGAAGGGGTTAAATTATGCTCTGGGTCTTGAATTACAGGAGAAATGTTGTTAAGGATCCCTTCAGACAGGAAGTGATAGGGTTCTACATGTGGGGGTCACTGGAGCACCAAAGCTACTGCCAGGGAAAATGTCAGTTTGCTATTCAAGTTGCACTGCTTGACAGTGATGGCCCAGGCACCTGCTCCTCTTCTCAAGCTTTAAGATACCAAAGACAACAGACAAAGAATTCTACTTTCCAACCATAGCTGTGTGGATCACACAAGTTATACAATTATTGTTAATTGTGGAACTTAAAGAAAGTAGTAGTCTGGTAGATTCAAGGCCTCTTTCAATGACCATGGTTTGGGGACCCCCAAGGAACTGATAAAGTAAAGTGCACCACTGTGACTGTGCGTTGCTCAGAACATAGCTTTCTTAGCAATAAAGCATCTGGATGAAGATGTACCAGGGGACCTGCTGATTCAGAGTCCCTACACTGCTTTATGCACTGTGGAGATGTTAAACTCGATACTCAGATTTCAGTTTTCATGCTCTGTGGTGGAATCACCCTTCTACAGAGGAGCCTAAGCTGCAAAAATTGTGGTGGAAAAGAATCCATTATTAGGGATCTGTGCCGTGATTGCTGCTGTACTGTCCTCAGGATTTGCAGTACATTTTGCAAGAGTCTTAAAGAGGTCACGCACTTCCCTTTGGTTCCTGCAAGTGTTGGAAGCTTCTGTACTTCTGTTGTGGTCAAGGACACAGACAACACCAAGAAAGGCTTTTCTGTGGCAGTGGCCATTGTCCTTCCTACAATGCTTCAGTGAAACTGTTTGCAACACCTTTGCCCTGGAAACCCTTCTCCTATGTGGTTCCACAGATCTCTATGGATTACTTAGACAAGACATGACATCCAGCCAGCCAAGAGAAACAGCTTGGAAAGAATCACTGGTGTGTAATTTGAGCCTCAAGAGATTCCGACTGTGAGTCAACAGTTTGCATTAGAGTCTTACATCAATCCCAGAAGGTAACTTAAGCAAATAATAGCAACAACAAACTGACTGTATGGCAAATTATAGTTAATTTATATAATTATGATTATAGCAATTATTGATACGAATTACTAATACGCAGATTTAATGTGGGCCTGTTTGAGATCAAGCTGTACTGTTTTAGAATGAAGAAATTTTACTGATACATGTATTATATATATATATACACACATATATCATGTAATAAAAATACAGAAATTATATGGTACTAAATACCATAAGAATCCACAGTATGAAGTAACAAGGTGTAGGGTAATGTTTACAGGTTAAAGTACTAAAGCCATTTCCGTACTACCATAAATGTTCTCTTACTCAGATACCCGGGAGGATGACCCTCCTTGTTCTTTAATTCAAGTACAGCATTTTGTCTCAGCAGCAGTAAAGATCTAGCTCTTTTCTTACATAAGAGGCCAAAACCAGACAGGCTAGTTCAGAAACAAGCAGTGCATAACTTCTCAAATGGAATCTATTCCACAACTCAGTGATTTCTGGGTAGTGACTGAGTAATGTTGTACTTGTGCCATTCATTGCATAATTCACATTTCTTTGCTTCAAGATTAGCACGTAAAGCCAGGGATTTAGCTCAGTGGTTCCAGCGCCTGCCTTGCAAGAGCAAGGTCCCGAGTTCGATCCCTGGTGCCAAAGAAAAAAAAAGATTAAGCACCTAGGCCGGGGATTTAGCTCAGTGGTCCCACCGCCTGCCTTGCAAGCGCAAGGACCCGAGTTTGATCTCCGGTACCAAAAAATTAAGCACCTAACCAATTTTAACTTCTTTTAAAAAGTTTGCTTTACAACGATTGGTTTGACTTATAATTATGCAATGCATTAAAAAATTTAAATTAAAGCCATGTGTAGTACACACCTGCCATCTCAGCCTTTGGGAAGCCAAGGGAGGAGGTCTGCTGTAAGTTCAAGGCCAGCCTGAACTACACAGTGAGACCTGTCTCAAACCCCCACCCCCATTAAAATTTGTAATAGCCAGGAGAATAAAAGAATAATTTCTCCTTGCTCACTTATTAAGTAGAAATTACATGCTGAAACTGTTTTAAGATGGGTAAAAACGAGATATGGGCCAGATTCCAAGCTGACCTGCTCAGCATCTGCTTTCATTTTCCCTCTACAAAGGACTCTACACCTTCTGTGGTCCCTGAGGTGCACATACGCACACTGGGTGTGAGTGACAGCATCCATTCAGAATGGACAGTCAGGGATACAAGTGCAGCATCTCCAGGTTTGGGCAGAGTTTTGTGCACTGCAACATGGGCTGAGCCACATCCTCTTCCTGTGGGCAAGGTCCTGCCTGCACGACACAGGGCAGTAACTGAGGGGAAACTGTTCCTTGATTTCACTCACTGGAGGACATTTGAGACTTGGGACTCAGGTCATTAAAATGAAAGCCCTCATATTTGCAGCTGCTAGACTACTGCTTCTGATGGCCACTTTTGGTCAAAAAGGTAAGCTGTTTCCCTCTGGATTAGGATAGAGTTCGTGTTGTGAAGAGTGAACTGAACCTAATTTCCTTCCCATCTCACAAGAACCACAAAAACCAGGAAGCAGAGTTCAATTTCAATTATTAAAATGCAGTCACAAAAGTGTACCTGAGTTTGTTCATGTCCAACCTTGTCAAGGACTAAGTGCTCTCTATCAAGACTGGGAGATGCATCTAGGGGGAATAAAACTAAACCAAAAACCATGCTCTGTAAAGCAACACTGCTTAAATTGATAGTTGGAATCCCTAGGCTGTCTCTGGGAGCAGACGAGCTAAAAATCTAGGCAGCAGAGTTCCAAAGAAAACAAGGTTTGCAGAAGAAGTTCCTTCAAGATGCTAGTAGGGTTTGGTAGAAATGAAAAGGGGCAACTTTAGAGCAGACCAAGTAAAGGACGGCGGATTTGCCTTCTTTGATGGGGTGGGGGAGATGAGAAGGAAGAATCTATCACCCAGCACCTGAGATCCAGTCCCCGCAGATTAGCTCCTCCCCAAGCCCCCTTCCTAGGTTGAAAACATTTCAGAAACATTATGCCACATGGAAATCTGTATAGAGAATTCAAATAAATTTTTGGAAAAAGAAAACAATAAGCAGTCTTCTACAGGAAAACCAGGCTCTGAAAAATAAAAGACTCAAGTGAGTCCAGATTAGAATTCTCATGGAAATGGAACAAAGTCAACTTTTCCATAAACACATTCACTGTTCAGCACATTTTCAGGCACAAGTATCTTGTGCCATCATAGAATTTTCTGAAAACTGACAAATCCTTGGTTTCAACACCTTTCTTATCATATCTTGAAGGAATGAACAACACAGTCTAGAGTTGCTGCTTGTTAGCTTTCTGCCTATCTCTAAAGACATTTCTCTCTGGGCGATGTCCAGCACGATCCCTAAAACGCAAAGGTGTGCTAAGCTAGTGACATGTGTTGCGCCTTCAAGGATCACATGGAAACACAGGTGGAAAAGGAGGTCACCTTCTAAATTCTTTCCTTTTCTCTTATGTACCCTTCCTTAATGGACATCTGATCACCGCATTTAAACTACCCTAATCATTTAAACTACACCTTCTGCACCTTGAACACAGACAGGGTGATGTGGGAAGCTTCAGTTTCACCCAGGAGAAACAAGAGATTAAAACAGGAAGAGGAACTAGCTCTGAATGAGAAATGCTAAATATTTATTATATAGATTTGATATAGTTCTTTCCTTATCAAAAATTCCTTTCTAACTTCTGACATCATCATAGCGATTTCATCTTCTGATTTTTCTTCCTTTGCCTTACAATCTGGCATTTTCTCTAAAGTCTGCCTTGGGATTCTTTCTTCTCACATCTCTTCCTAGGTATCTCCACTTCTCCTAAACAATAGCTTCTATGTAGACTGAAAAATTCAGACCTCTAACTTGGTCCCTTGAAAATCTAGAATCCACTACTAGTCTTATAGTCAGCTGCTGGTCATTTTACACACTAATATTCCACCAGCAACGCCACCTCTATAATATCAAAACCGGAAATTGAAATTTCTCTCCCAACATGGCCCCTGTCTCATCGGAGCTCAGGTATCCAGAGCGGGACTCTTAGTTCATCCTGCCCCCTGCTCCCCCTCAACATTCAGCAGCCAATCAGATGCTGAGTCCGTCTGCTAGCTGCTCAGCCTCCCACGCTCATCTTCACCTTTCCACATCATTCCTCTAGCCCCTCTGCCTTAAATTTCTTACCTTTACAGTCTATTCTCTACACTACTACCAAAGTCATCTTAAACATAAGTCAAAATCATGATTATATGAGCTTCCTATTGCTGCTATAAAAATGATCACGAATGGAATGTTTGAAACAACACAGGTTGATCAGGGTACTCCTCATCTCTGGATCCTAACCAAGTCACATCTTCAAAGTCTCTTCTGCCAAGGCACTGGGCTCCAGGCATGAGAAGGGAGAATCTGGGGAGGGGGTTACTTTGTCTAGTACAATGGTCACTCCTCTGTTCAAAGTTGGATGTGTAGTCCCAGAGTCTATGAGAAAGCCTAGGATTATGACACCTTAGAGGCCCTGCAGGAATCTGAGTATAACTACTCAGTATAACTACTCAATAAAACTACTTTTGAACTCCATCTCTTGGATGTACCTTCATAGCATAAGCTGATGCATTTCTGGGCATGTCCTCCAGTAGTCTAACAAGAGTTGTTTACAGACAGCAATGGAGTTTATTTGAAATTTTATACCACTAGCACAGCAGCATGTAATAAACATTTTTTGAATCAAGTTTCCTGATATTCTCAGGTCCTATGCCAGCCTACACTGTCTTTCGCCATTCATCACCAGCAGACTCTAATTCAGGAGTTAAACTCCATCTCTTCCTAAGCCTTGCTCATCTTTGCTCAAGTTTATCTTTTCCTTGGCATTCTACTCAAATATCTGAATCTGCTATCTGCTATCTAATTACCTACATAGCTTATGGTCACTGGAACATTTGCCTGTTGTGTTCCTGCTGTTTCTTCTAGCAGTATTATAAACTTCTTACATTCAAGAAACTGTTTTTTTTTTTTCTAGCTTTTGTTCCTGCATGGGATGGCATGGTGCTGGGACATAGATGTGTACTATGTTCATGCTGGACGATTAGCTGATCTATAATGATTTTTTGGGGGGGGTACCAGGGATTGAACTCAGGACCTTGCACTTGCAAGGCAGGCAGCGGCACCACTAAGCTAAATCCCTAGCCCTGTAATGATTTTTTAAAATAAAAATAACCCTAAACTCTACAGCTACAGAAATTATGTAGCATAAAACTTCATTTTACTTTCATCAAAACCATAGATATATCTTAGCAACAAATCATGTGTTAATATTTCCTTTCAATTACAGGCAAGGAAAATGACACCTTGGGAACACCAACTTCAACTAATAAGACTTTTCCCGGAGCTCCCCTAAATTCTTCTGTAGACTTTCCTCTTTCTGCCAGAGAAAGCTGGACAGGAGCCAATGTAACTGTAAAAATGAAATGTCTTCAAGGAAATGTTTCAAATCTGCATATGAATAGTGCTACCATGGGGTACCTGAGAAGTTCCTTAAGTTCCAAGGTGATACCTACCATCTACCTGCTGGTGTTTGTGGTTGATGTGCCAGCCAATGCTTGACCCTGTGGAGAATTTTCTTCAAGACCAACCCCACAGTATCTTCCACACCAACCTGGCCATCGCGGATATTCTCTTTTGTGCAACACTGCCATTTAAGGTAGCTTATCATCTCAATGGGAACTGTTGGGTATTTGGAGATATCATGTGCTCGACCATCACAGTTATCTTCTATGGCAACATGTACAGCTCTCTTCTGCTCCTCACCTGCATGAGCATCAACCGCTACCTGGCCACCATCTACCCTTTCATGTTCCAGAGGCTGTCCAAGCGCACCTTTGCTTTGCTAGCATGTGGATTGGTGTGGGCAACAGTTTTCTTATACATGCTGCCATTTTTCATCCTTAAGCAGAAGGATTATCTTGTCCAGCTGAATATCACCACCTGCTGTGACATTCACAACACATGTGAGTCTTCATCTCCCTTCCAACTCTACCACTTAATCTCCTTGACTTTCTTCAGATCCTTGATTCCATTTGTGACTGTTATTTACTGCTACACAAACATCACCTGCAAACTTAATGCACATGATCCTAAGCTGCTGAGGTATATCAAGGCAATTCTCCTTGTCCTTGTGATTTTTAACATTTGCTTTGTTCCAAGCAATATTACATTTGTCATTTATCATGCTAACTACTATTCCAACAACACTGAAGGCTTATACATTAGCTATCTCACAGCGTTATGCCTAGGTAGCCTGAATAGTTGTCTAGATCCATTCCTTTATTTTCTCATGTCGAAAGTCATAGATCAGTTGGGGAGGTAGCTCAGTGGCAGGGCACTTTCTTCACATGCTGGTCCCTGGGTTCAATTTCCAGTATTGTAGGGGAAGGATGAGAGGGGGAGAAGCCCAGGTAAAGTTTTTAAAAAAATCTAAAAGTTAAAATAGACCAAAAGGTAAGGGAGGCAATTCATATACATAGAAAAAATTGTAGATCAGTCCACTTTTTACCTTACAGTGCTGAAAACATGTTAGAGAAGAAAGAAAACTGTGGAAAACATATATGCTGGGACAACATATACACAGTGCAAGGACTTCAGTTCTCCAGCTCCACTGTTGAGCTCCTAAGAAATACTGCTTCAAATATTAGACAAGACAAAACTTTAAATGCTTTATCAGTATTTCAAGAATGCCAATACGGGAGAAAGTTATCACTATTTTCTTTATAGCAATGGACATATTTCTTTTTAAAATTTATTTTCAAAATATTCTTTGTTTTTTTTAAAATTACTTAAATTCTTTTATTGGTACATTGTAGGTACACAACACATTTACATTTCTCATTGGGAACTTGTACATTTACATGATGCATCTTGGTTCTTATTTTTTCCCCATTCCTAGCCCTCCCTTCACGCCCGCCACCCTTCCCTATTTACAAAGACTTTATTTCCATTTTTTCCATTTCTCATCATTTTTCTTTTCCCTTCTTTCCTCTCCCACTACCCCTACCCCTTTCGACCTTTTCTTCTTATTTTGCATTATCGATTATTCATTCTAATCATTGGTACATTTTAGGTATCCAATATAATGACATTCATCATTGGAAATTTGCACCTTTACATAGTCTCTCTTGGATCTTATTTTTCACCCTTGCCCAGCCCTCCCTTCAATCCCTCCATCCCTCCCTATTTACAAAGATTTTGTTTCCATTTTTCCATTTTCTCATATTAATTCCATTCCCTTCCTTCCTTTCCCCTACCCCTCCCACTTCCCCTTCCCCTTTGCCCCTTTTCTTCCTATTTCACATTACCTATTATACCTTTCAGTTCTTATTTACACTTTCAGTTTCTCACACCAGAGAAACTATTTGGTATTTATACATGTGTGTCCTATTTATTTCACTTTAGAGTAGTGCCTCAATGTACATCCACTTAGCTATAAATGTCTCTAATTTCTCATTTTTTTATGGCTGAGTAGTACTCCATTTTATTAAAAAACCACATTTTCTTTATCCAGTCTCCAGTTGATGGGCATTTGGGCTATTTCCAAGTTTTAGCTATTACAAACTGTGCTGCTATGAACATGGGTGCACATATATCACTGTGGTATGATTCTTTTCATTCTTTGGGGAAGATACCCATGAGGGGAATAGTGGGGTCAAATGGAACTTCCAGTCCTAGTTCTTTGAGGTATCTCCATACTGATTTCCATAGTGGTTGCACCAGTCTACACTCCCACTAGTAGTGGAGCAGGGTTCCTCTTTTCCCACAGCCCTGCCAGCATTTGTTATTGGTTGATTTCATGATAGCAGCCATTCTTTCTGGAGTGAGGTGGAATCTCATCTTGTTTTCATTTGCATATATTGAATGACCAGTGATGTTGAACATTTTTTCATATATTTATTTGCCATTTCTACTTCTTTGTGTGAGAAATGTCTGTTCATCTCAGATGCCTATTTTTGAACTAGGTCTTTAAATTTGGGAGGTCTGATTTTTTTTAAGTTCTTTATAGATTTGAGATAGTAGACCTTTGCCTGAGGGACTGCTGGTGAAAATTTTTTCCCACATTGTGGTTGTCTCTTCACACTGCTGGTGGTTTCTCTTGCTGTGCAGAAGGTTTTTAGTAAGAAGAGATCCCACTTGTTAATTGTTTATGCTAGTTCCCGGGGAACTGAAGTTTTGTTCATAAAGTCTTTTCCTACACCAATGTCTTCAAGAGTTCTACCTAACTTCTGTTCCAGCTGGTTCAGTGTTTCTATTTTAATATTTAGATCTTTAATCCATTTTGATTTTAGTTTAGTGCATGGTGAGAGATATAGGTCTAGTTTTAATCCTCGGCAAGTTGAAACCCAATTGTTCCAGCACCATTTATTAAAGAGGCTATCTTTCCTCCAGTGAGGGTGTTTGGCTCCTTTGTCAAAGATGAGGTGGCTGAGTGTGTCTGGAGTTGTTTCTGCATCTTCTAATCTGTTCCACTGGTCCTTGGATCTGTTTCTTTGCCAGCACCATGCTGTTTTTATCACAGTAGCTTTGTAGTATAGTTTCAAGTTGGGGGTTGTAATACCCCCTGCCATGTCTCTGTTACCTAGAATTACTTTTACTATTCTGGGTCTCTTCTTGTTCCAAATGAATTTTTGGATTGTTTTCTCAAGGTCCATGAAGTATGCTGCTGGGATTTCAATTGGGATTGCACTGAATCTATATAGCAGTTTTGGAAGTATCGCCATTTTCACTATGCTGATCCTTCCTACCCAGGAGCAACGGATGTCTTTTGATTTTCTGATATCCACTTCAATCTCTTTTTTCAAAGTGCCATAGTTTTCAGAGAGGAGGTCTTTGATTTCTTTCCTTAGGTTGATTCCTAGGTATTTCAGTTTTTTGGATGCTATTGTGAAAGGAATTGTTTGCTCTATTTCTCTCTCAGTGAGTCTGTTGTTTGTGTAGAGGAAAGCTATTGATTTTTGTGTGTTGATCTTATATCCAGCTACTTTACTGAATTTGGTTATTAAGTCTAGAAGACTTTTGGTGGAGTTCTTGGGGTCTTTGATATAGAGTATCATGTCATCTGTAGATAATGACAATTTGACTTCTTCATTTCCTATCTTTATTCCTTTTATTTCTTTCTCTTATCTAATTGCTGTGGCTAATGTTTCCAAAACTATATTGAACAGGAGTGGTGATTGTGGACATCCTTGTCTTGTTCCTGATTTTAGTGTGAAGGATTTCAGTTTTCAACCATTTAGTATGATACTGGCTGTTGGTATTTCATAGATGGCTTTTATCAGATTGAGGTAGAGACCATCTATTCCAATTTTTTGTAGGGTTTTTATCATAAATGCATGTTGGATTTTGTCAAATGCTTTTTCTGCATCTATTGAGATGATCATATGTTTTTTGTCCTTAGCACTATTGATATAGTGTATTACATTGATTGATAGCAATGGACATATTTCATTTGCCTTACTGGTACTTAAGCTCTTAAGTTCCCTCTTCCCTCCTATGAGTGGCGCCACCTTAGAATTCAGCATCATTTTTTATTCTTCTGATGCCTACCTCATGTGCTGATTCTATCTTTGTAGTATGCAATACTTTAAAACCCTCACCAGCTTATATCACTGTCTTTGGTGAAATAAAACATTCATTCTGTGAAGATGTCACCCTTCAGAACCTTTAATGGCATATACCTTGCAATAACCTTTGCTATATACCAATAATGCCACCAACACAATTTTCTTCTATTATTTTTCAAGGCCAGATTCTGGGCAAGGCAAGGCACAGAAATATCACCCTATGAACACACCACCACAAATTTCCCAGAATCAAAATAGCAGAAGTTAAAAAGCAAACTCAAAGACTCAGCCAAACAATTAACAGAATCAGATTTTTTCCAAGGACAAAGACTAGACTGAGAAAAATTTAAAAACAGCAATTTAACCAAATATGAGTCATTAGAATTTTAATGTTTCCAATCTGTCAGCCATGGTCAATAGAGCCTAAGCCCCTAGATTTAAAGGTCAAAAGTAGTTTGATTCCTGAGCTAGTACCCAGGTCCCTAGGCTCCATATGTAACATTCTACTCACACCATTCCACACAAAAGAAACTGCTCAACCCATGGCTGCCACAGGCAGGGCTCATGGCTGCCATCTTGATTCAAAGACTTCAACTGGAAAGCTTGGAAGGGGACCCATACTGCCTGCCTACAAAAGGCCTTGGCCCTGTGGAGTTGGGTTTGGCTCAACATGTGTGTAGACAGAGCAGACCCTGTGTCACATAAAGACACAGTGATACAGACATCATTTACCCCCAGATACCCACAATAAATTAGCTATGTAATTTAAACAGTTGTTTCAGTGCCAGGCTGCATGCTAAATGCTATAGCCACAGAGATACAAATGTACATATATATTCATAATTAGCATCATAATAGAGTAATATATAATGGTACACTGGATTATTGTATACATATTCTCATTTGACCCTCACTATAATCCTATAAGGTGGATGTTACTATTCCTATTTTGTCTATGTGAAAATAATTATATAGAGATGTGACTAGACCAAGCTCACACAGCCAAGACCTGAACGGTGCCTGTCTATCTCTAGAGTAAATAATTTCCTCTGTCAATGCTGGTAATTTTGCCATGTTGCACAAACACAGCCACTTTCAGTAGACACTGCAAGGAGAAGCCCACTCTACTCCCCATGGTTCTGGGGGCATAAGGCTTGGGTTCGTGCCTTCATTGTCCCATTCTCTGGCTGTCCTTTGGCCTGGCATTCACCCTGAGCCCCAGGCCCATCCACATCAAGGGAGAGAGCTCGCAGACTATGCTGCTGAAGCCTGAGCACTTGGGAACGCCCAGGGGAAGGGCAACGCCACCACCAGGGCTGGCAGAGTCTTGGCCATCACTCCCACCACCTTCAATATGGCAGCTTAGGAATGTAGAGTGAGCAAGGTTTACATTGGTCTTTAAAAGTTTAGAAAAATTGAGTTTACTAAAAACCTTTCTAAAAAAATTAAAAATACAAATGGTAGAAAAACACAGAGTGAAAAAGAAAACTCCCATCTACCCTACCCTTCTAGATCAATTTCCAGAAACTTCTCCTTCCAGAATTACTTTATGCACATATAAGTGTGCACGTCTTCCCCATCCTATGCATGCATTTTCCATTTTTACGTGCATAGGAACATGAGTTTTTTCCTTTGCAACATTTAGGTCATTTTAATTTTTTTTGTTATTGCAAACAAAGCTGCAATTTCCCTTTCCATCTGTCTTACTGTCCAATAATCCGTTTCTGAATCAGACAGACCTGGGTTGTAGTCCTAGAACTAATCATCTTTTGGGTGGTTTTGGAAAAGTTATTTAGTCTTAATTTCCTTATGTGTAAGACAACAAGGCAATAATGAAGGTGAAATGATTTGGGGAGCGGTTATGAATTGTTATAATGATTAAATGAGATATCATGCCTGGAGAAGAGTAGGTGCTCCATAAATGCTTGCTCGAAACAATGATGTTTTTCCTGTTTTGGATGAGGTAGTTCCTGGGTTCAAAAGACATACAGAGGAAATACCCCTTCCGGCTGGGCTTGAAACTGGGGACATGGTGGCCACCAGTGGTGAGGCCCCATCTATGTGGCATCCCTGCCCATCTCTCTCGGGCGACAGGTCCTGAAAGTCAGTATTCCGCCCAGTTCCCTTCTAGGAGTGGTCATTCTCTGTAGAACCCCTTCCATTATCGGGACAGGCACTTTATCAAGATAAGTGTCACTTCTCCTGAAAAGGACTCTGGCCAGGGCAGCCCCTGCCGTGTCCAGGCCAAAGCCGGTTGTACCCTCTGACCACTGTGTTTCCAGTCTGCATCACACCATCCTCCCCCACCCATGCAACTCTTCCTTTCCCATCATGCACAGCTCCCCTTCTACCCCCATATCAACTGCTCTCAGGGTCCTAGAATAATCCCAGCTCTCTCTGAATCCATGTCTTCAACTCTCTGCTCCATACTCATCTCTCCTGCCCGGTGCCTCAGTCAATTCTTACATACTTTGACAATGACGACAGAAAACACTCAAACAGTATCAAATGTCCCCTCTTTTCCCATCTTCTCCCTCAAATGTCACATACTGCACTGTGTGCGCACGCAAGCGCGCACACACACACACACACGCAAATCTCCAAGGAATTAGACTCTGAAGAACTCACCTACAAGTGAGCTTTAAATGAAAGAAAGTTGCAGTAGTAGTCCAGCTGAGCTTTCTAATATTTGGCACCAGAAAAATAACAGCTCTGTTATCTCCATTCTGATTCATTAGGATGAGTGAGAATCTCATGAGATTTTTTTTTTCAAATGGGTCAAAAATCCTCCTATTTCCCACCTGGCCTGTAAACACAAAAGAAGCAAACATACTAAAACCTACCATGAGCTTTTGTGACTTTGCATAGTGTAAAACATCTTGGTAGTGCTGGGAATGGGCTGGGTTCACATCTTTGATCTTAGCAGTAGGTAACAACAAGGTGTCTAAAGTCTTGAAATGATTCCCTTCATCTATAGCTTCATTGATGTATCCAATAGCTATAATTCCTAGGAAAATAAAGAAAAAAAATTCCCTTTAAGTCATAGTACATTACACATACATTCTCAGTACACCCATTATAAGGAGCTAGTAAGCAAGTAGAGCAAAGCTGATATAAGATCAATATAAAATTCAATGTAATTCTATGTACTCATAATGTTTAATCTGCAAATGAAAATTTAAAAATTCAATTTGCAATAGACTCCAAGTACAAATAAATATCAATGACACAAAGACTATTAAGGAATACTTTAACAAAAGAAGCACACAGCATGTACACTGGAAGGTGTGAAAAACCACAAAAAAAAAAAAGTCAAGAAAACCTAATCAAAAGGATTGCAAGATTTAATACTGTGAAGGTGGAAATACTCCTCAACATGATCCATAGGGTTGGCATAACCCCTATAAAAATGCCAGTGGCTTAAAAAAATTGATAAGCTGATCCTAAAATTTATATGGAAATGCAAGGAGACAAGAATAACCATTGGAATCTTAAAACAGCCGGAGGACTTTTTCCATTTCAAAACTTACTACTACATGACAGGAATTAATACTGCATAGTAGTGGCATACGATAAACATTTAGAAAGAGAAAAGAATTGCAAGTTTAGAAACAGACAATTATACCTAATGTCAATTAATTTTTTTTAAACAAAGGTACAAGACAATTCAATGGGTAAAAAAAGTCATAACAAATGGTGCTGGGGTGACTGGACATACACATACATGGGAATGAAGCTGGACCTCTTCGTCATCAACCCTGCACAAAAAGTTCACTCAAAGTGGATGGTAGGTCTAAATGCCAAAGTTAAAATTATAAAACTCTTAGATGAATACAAAGGAGTAAATCTTTGTGATCTTGGGTTAGGCAATTATTTTTTTAGCTATATTCCCTAAAATACAAACAATAAAAGTAAAAAATAAATAAACGGGACTTTGTCAAAATTAAGCCTTTTGTGCTTTAAAAGATATTATCAAAGAAAGCAAAAAACAAAGAATGAGGAAAAAATACTTGCAAGTCATATCTAATAAAATAACTTGTGGGTTAGATATTACTGTATAAAGAAAGCACTTATAGCTCAACAATAAGAAGACAAATGATTCAATTTACAATTGGTAAAGAATTCAAGCAGACATTTCTTTAAAGAAGATTTACAAATGGCTAAGAAGCACGAGAAAAGATGTTCAATATCATCAGTCTTTATGAAAATGTAAGTTCACTTTGTACCCACTAGGGTGGTCATAATAAAAAAGACAATAACAAGTGCTGGTGAGAATATGGAAAAGCTGGAACCCTAATACATTGCTGCTGGGAATGAAAAATGGTGCAGTCATTCTGGAAAACAGCTACGAAGGTCCTTAAAATATTAAACACAGAATTACCATATGATCGAACAATTTTATTTCTAACTGTATGCTAAATGAAAATACATGTCCACATAAAAATGTGTACTGGAATGTTTATTGTAACATTATTTATAACAGTTAAAAATCAGAAACAGACCAAATTTCCACCAACTGATGAGTAGATAAAACAAATACATAGCCATAGACTGGGATATTCTAGAATGGAAAATGAAGTATCCTGGCATATGATACAGAAAAGATGAACCTTGAAAATATTAGGTTAAGTGAAAACAGACACAAAAGGCCACTTAGACCGCATAAGAACAAATTTTATGATATATGAATTATATTTTAATAAAACTATTATTAAAAAGGGGGACATCATTTTTCATATGAACAGGAACAGGGATTCTATTTCTAGGATAACCCTCACTTAAACATCATGACAGTAATGCCAAGAGATTAGATGCTAGAACCGTGGAATACCAGAGCTGGAATAATGGAAGGTAGAGATGTACAGAAAGGGAAACTGAAGGACGGAATGGTTTGGATATACATTCTATTTTATTCTTCAGGTTACTCTAGCACTGTGTAAAGGATTCGAAAAAACAGTTCAAAATCAAGCAGTTCCCAGCAGTGGTAATAAGCAGTACAGTGAATATTTGCACAGTATAGCCCAGCACCGTTCCCCAGAGCTCTGTATGGTGACGGAAAATGTCCTCTTTCTGTGCTGTCCCATATAGTTGCCCTCAGCCATAGGTATCTTTTGAGGACACAATATGTGGTTAGTGTCACTGAAGAGCCAAACAAAAATTTGCCTAACTTTAATTAAATTACATTTAAGTAGTCCCATATGGCAGGGAAGTGCATGTAGGCTCTGTAGAAATAAACATAGTGAGGCACATTTTAGAATACTTTTCAAGTTCAAATATAGAGTTTAATTTTACGTATTATTTATATAACAGGTAATTAAATATGCCTGGAGCCCTAATTTACAAATGAGCTGAAGGATGAGTAAGGATATCCTGTAGTTTCATTTCTACCATATTTAACACATTAAACGATCTCAGAATACAAACTGTTTAAGGCTCAATAATAAAAAGGATAGAAGCCAGGCTATGGAGTCTGAAAAGTTTACAGAATTCTCAAAACAGTGCATTTATTTGGAAGCTACTTTTCATTATCACCATATTATGAAAAATAAACTGGGCTGGGGATTTAGCTCAGTGGCGCTACGCCTGCCTCGCAAGCACAAGGTCCTGAGTTCAATCCCTGATACCAAAAATAAATAAATAAATAAATAAATAAACTATCACTTAGTCATAAAATAATGCAGTGTGTTTATAATGTACACACATACACATTCATTCCTACACACATAGGCACACTAGTGCTGATGAGCAAGAACTAGTAAAAAAGCTAGATATTAACAAGCAATGAGCCAACAAAACAAACATTCTCACTCCCAAATTTCTTACTTCTCATTTTTCCAGTTATTTTTCATCACAAGCCACTTTACAAATAAATGTAATATGCCATGGAACAGAATGGGTATGTTTAAGTTTTGCAAAGTATATCTTGACATTCAAATTAAGATAAGATATTTAGTTAATTATTTTCTGAAATGCCATAAATACCACCTTGCTAAGAATGAAAATATTTATCCATAAGAGGAAAAGAATAATCTAAAACTCCCGGTAGCTGGTCCAGATTATACTTAAATACAAAGTGTACACACATCCTAACAGCCGATCACCTGGCAATGAGGGCATTTCAGCTGACTTGGTGGAAATCACCTGCCTAAATTCTGGATGTGTGGCTAAGAGCCAAGCCGCTGAGGTCATAGTAAATGACCTCATAGGAGCTGAAAGCCCAACCCAATCCCCCCTCCGCAACTCCTGTACATCTGCCTCGAGTTCTGAGTTTATACAAGTAAAAAAAAAAAGTGCCATATGAACAAAGATTGCTGAGCCTCAGCCCATGACCCACTTCTTTCAATCAGTGTGTAATCCTCTAACATTCCAGCCCAATGAGAAAGTGGATATTCTCTGAGAATTCTTATATTTCATACAGTGGATGAGGTAACCTACAAAGAATGGTGCCTACCAAATATAAAAAGCAAACTCTCAAATACAAAAACTCTCTTGTTTAGGCTACATGGTTAAAATAATGTTCCTCTATGGGTTCTATTAGGGAAAGTGAACTTTCTAGTAAGAAATCCAAAGAGCACCCAAGGCCAAGGAAATGCAAGCAGCAGCTGCTTCACCGAAGTCACCTTCCACACTCAGCATTTTCCTTAGCTACACACCTGAACCATCACAAGCCACACACAGCATTGGACCCTGGGGCAGGTGGCAGGGAAAAAGCAATGCACTTCCAAAATCCCCACAAAAAGTTCTCAGTACATTTCCTGCAGATGACTTTACTACTGCGTGTAAATCTTATCTATTCACAATAGTATATTCTGTAAAATTAAGCAATTACTTAAACACACGATACCAAACTTAGTATTTAAGGAACTTTAAACGAAAATACCTCAATTTAACAGAAGGGAAAAAAAAAATCAAACCAAAACACAGATACATTTGATACCCTGTTATTAAAGTTCCCAAATCCAGGAAAGGAAGCATCCATCTCTGAGGTAACTACTCTGATGATCACCTATGTCCTTTATTTAAGATGTTTAAGTGTGGCCGTGTGCTCTGTCTGCTGCATAGTAACTTAGCAGTCAAGGTGCCCAGACAGAAACCATAGCTGTCAAGAGATTTTTGTAACAACAGTATCCTCACAAGGCCACTATCTTTCAAAGTTACCCAAATGTTACTCGTTTTTCTTTTCCTGGCAAAGCAAAGGTTCTATTTGACCTGTGAAAGCAGTACCTCCCCTTTTAGTCAAGGAGGAGGAGAGAGGAGCCATAGTTCTTCAGCACCGACCCTCGAGGCCTGGACTGCAGGTGTTGTCGAAAGGAAATGGGGAGAGCTAGGAAAGCAAGATGGAACCTGATTCTTCATTTCATCTACCAGAAGACAGAGGTCCTGTCCTTTGGGGACATCAGCTATCATGCCCGGACCACAGCAGCAGGAGACACAGGGTTCAGAAGTGGGGTCCAGGAGGAGGGCGGAGGGCCAGGGGCTGTGTGTGCCAGCACACATGCACACACACACACACCCACACACACACACACCCACACCCACACCCACACACACACAGAGCTGTGGTCCCTCACCCATGAACATCTGCGTAACTTAGTGCTTCCCTCTGGACTAACATCTGGCAAGAGTCAGAAAGAGCTGAGTGGGCTGTATCTCACTGTAGAGATTTCAAATGGCTCCCTGACAGGAAATGCAGAGAATCAACAGAAACCTTTCTCTTCCCCGAAGAGAAAAATTCAGATGTCTATAAAACTTGCAAAAAGCAAAATTAAGAAAGTGCACAGGGATCACTGTCCCTGTAGTATGTCCAGTGCACACTGTGTCAGGGCAGCGCAGCTTGACCTTGTTTCGTAGCAGGACCCTAGAGTCAGAAGATGTTTAAAAAACAGAAAACCAAAGGGGGCCTTGATTTTTGGCATGGTGCTCACAGGAAATAACAAAGCAAAGAAACAAACCTATGTAAAGGCAACTAACTAACAAAATCATATGCTTTATTTCAAGCATGATTTTAGTTTTTCAAAGTTAGATACAGCATTAAGAGACCAGGCCTGAGACCTAAGCCCAACACATTAGAACAAACACTGGAGACTCTGGAGAGGAGTTTCTGCCCACTCAACCAGCAAGCTCGGAGCAAGTGAGCTAGGAAAGCCCAAGTCAGAGATAGACAGGAGGTCAATGATTTTAGCAATTCTATAGCCACTGTTGCTAACAAGTCAAAGAGTTTGGAAGCCAGAGAAGAAGGTGTTGGTTTTCTTCTCATGATGGAGAAGACAGCTTAAAGCTTGAATTTTGGTCATTCATGCTACAGAAAAGCAATGAATATACTCATTGCTGAAAACGTATAGCACCTCATTTTCAATCTGTTTTTATAAGAGGCAAATGACAAGGAAGCAAGTGGACATTCAAGAAAGCTTGCATCAGGGCATCTCCACTCGAGCTTGCTCGAAAGCTTTGAAGCATAGCACACCACCATGATTTATGATCACAGAGCTAGATTACGCCCCAAGTCCTTCATTTGTAGGGCAAAAAAGTATGTGTACTTTGAGGAAACTGCCCAAAAGAAAGGTTAAAATAAAGTCAGGTGCTTAAAAAAGCTAAGTTATCTAGAGTAGTCTTTTCTAGATAAGAAAATAACTAGGGCTTCTATTTATGTATTTTCTTCTATCCTTTTACGTCTTTTTGCATATGCCTTGTAATGTTTATAACATGTTGGTACAGGAGTACAGGCATGAGTTTATATATAAATGTAGCATATGTGTGTCCTTATAAGCTTCCAAGAGCAAAAAGTTGCAACTTTAATCCAGGGAATTATTTTGTCTAGATGCCTTATTCTCCTACTAAGCTAGAAAAAGGAATGTGCCGCATACTTACGGTCGTTTTCTTCTTGAATTTGAGCATTAATCATGTCAATGCAATTCTGAATCTCATTCCAGCTTAAGTTATCCTGCCCTTGGGAGATGGCTTCTAGTTTAAAGGAAAGCAGTGCATTTGTGTAACTGTGGAAAAGAACAGAACAACACTGGTCAGATATCCATTCATTCCTCACTCATGTTAACTTTTCTTTTTTAATTTTGAAACAGGGTCTCACTAAGTCAGTCATTAAGTTGCCCAGGCTGGGTTCAAACTTGTGATTCTCCTGCCTCAGCCTCCCAGAGTACAGGGATTATAGGTGAGGGCCACCATGTCTGGCTTCATGTTATCTATTCTAACTTTTTTAAAAACAGGGAATAAAGTTTATTTTGGCAGACAGCATTAAACAAAATTAAAGTTGCATACATTAGTAACTAACTCAACGTCCTTAATTTGGTATAAGTATGACACATGTTCTTGCTTTCCTGTGTTCTGCTAAATCAACATACCTAAATTGTTTTATAAAACTGATATGCTGAAATTTAACTATACTGTTTTCACTTATGCTCTGATTCCAAACAAAACTTTTCATAAGATGCTTGGAAAGAAAAATTAAACACGATATGGAAGAAATTATTCAGAGAATTGAAAATGTTGTCCTAGATGCAAACTGCAACAGAAGTAAAACAGATGCTCTTGAGGCTTGTTGAACTCCAGTTGAGTAACTGGGGTAGAGTCCATGCAACTTCAACATACAGAGAAGCAACACCTGAAAATGATCCTAACTACTTTATGAATGAACCAACATTTTATACATCTGATGGTGTTCCTTTCACCGCAGCTGATCCAGATTACCAAGAGAAATATCAAGAGTTACTTGAAAGACAGGAGTTTTTTCCAGATTATGAAGAAAACGGAACAGATTTATTAGGGGCTGGTGATCCATACTTGGATGATATTGATGATGAGACGGACCCAGAGGTTGAAGAAGCTTATCTATTCTAACTTTGACAT
This sequence comes from Heterocephalus glaber, assembly GCF_053883595.1. Classification (NCBI taxonomy): domain Eukaryota; kingdom Metazoa; phylum Chordata; class Mammalia; order Rodentia; family Bathyergidae; genus Heterocephalus; species Heterocephalus glaber. Next base: position 3,845,915 of record NW_028258454.1, read on the forward strand.
ATGTGGCCAAGTACAGTTGATGGCGGAGAAAGGCAAACAAAATCATCTCTTGGGGCTTTGTCAACACACAGCCCACTTCTACTATTGGTGGGTTTTCTGAAAAGCATTTTTATATTTTAAAAAATCTGATTAATGAAAGTTCCCCAAACCCAACCTTGAACCTAACTCAAGAAAAACTAGTTCTCAACTCCAGGAAATTATTGTTTTTTCTTATTTACTAATTTTCCTCCCATTTGCATGTCTTGAGTCTTCTTGGTCTTCAGGTGACTATTCTGTAATACAATTCAAAGATACCGTATCTGTCAATCCTTCTATCATCAAGAATCCTTTTCCATTCTTTCTCTTGTTCCTTCTAAAATCTGAGCTTTTCTGCTGTACCCCTAATATAGCTCTCGGCTACCTTGAGTCCTGTGTCCACTGAGGAATCAAAGAAAATGAAATGCACTACCAGAAAACTTGCTGAATTACCCACCCCTTCACTGTATGTTTCCGTGAAGATGAGGTCCAGGAGTTGAAGGAGACTACCCTAAAATTTCTTATCACCTGTCCATTTCCCTGAGGGCTGCATAGCAGGGACTCAAACTGTCTCTTCTGAGTCCCTATCCTGACCCCTGACCCTCCTCACTGTACACAGCTGCTGGGAAATAGAGTTTGGTTACCTCTCTGATATTTTTTCTGCTCTACAGAAGTTTTAGAGAAAATCCATCTTGATATAAGAAATTCTCATTTCTCAATAATCAATTTAGCCATTTAAAAATCACAGAACAAGGGTGTGTGAGGCCCTCTAGTGTTGTGAGGCCCTGGGTTCCATCCCTAGCAGCAAAACAAATAAACATCAAACAATAAAGCGACGTTATAACCTCAGGCTAACGTGACTAAGGCAGTTTGCGTTTACATCTTCACACCTGGGAAATGACAGAGGGCCCTTTCTGTACAATACCAGCGACTCATTTACAGTTCCACTGCTGAAGAGACCCTAGGGTTTTGCTGACAGGAAAGTTTCAAAGAAGGAACATGGAGTCTAAAATTGTTTTCCTGGTTGTGTGATACATTTTCTCAAAGTTTTGCATTCTTCAAGGTGACATTGAAATGTCTTCCACAAAAGTACCTTGAGTAAAGAACCATATTCAAAATAGGATGTGGCTGTAATGACTTGCTGTCTGTAACTGAATGAGGTCTCACCTATGCAGGCCTGAAACTGGCTCAAGGTTACTTTACTAAGAGTTACAGACCTGAGAAAATACTCTGCTACACTACAGATACAGTATATGCTGAATTATACTGACAGCAATTACAACAGAGATAAATGGTGACTTATACCAGTGGGCAGCCCTTAAAGTGCGAAATTCTTCTAGGCATTTCATACGCTCAACATTGAAAGGAGGCCCCACAGGACTAAAGTGAGAATGCCTAAGGATGAATCCAAAGCACCCCTCCTCTCTTTAGAAATGAAAACCAACCAGCAAAAGGAAAAGATTTTGGGAAGAAGTTAACAGAGCTCCTCAGGCTTTCCCCAATGAATATCAGTCTTCAGAACTGACAGAAGCAACTTTGGAAACAATTACACGTCTATCCAAACAGGTCTCTGTCCTGCATTTCAGAGCATTCTTTGCTTCAGCAGTGGACAGATTGGCCAGGCTAGTGACAAAACAGGCCTGGACGCTCTGAGAAGACAGCAATCCAACTGAGATCAGCAGATGCTCATTAAACATGTACTACACGCAAAATGTGTGGCAGGCACTGCAGGGCGACTGAGAGGAACAACATACAGCCTTTACCTGCAGGAGCACTCAGACCAGTGGGTAAGAAGACACAGATGTAAAAGGGCACAAAACCAGAGCACAGGGAAGGCCATCCAAGCAGAGACCATCTCTATGAGTAGGTCTGGGTTCAAAGGACAGAGAAATGGAGGTAAATTCTTATTCCTTGGCACCTTGCCCATGGCAGGCACTAAACCAGGTACTCAATCTTTAAGATTGGTCTGAGGATGCAGAGTGGGCTTTTGGGTTGTTTTATTTATGTTTTGTGCTTTATAGACAAAGAATCAAGGACTTAGCTAGGGAAGGTTGAACTCAGATAGTGTTCCTCTAACCACATCATGCTGGTTCTAAGAAGAGAGAACTTAGCCAAGACAGGAAAAAGCATGGAAATGACTCATGGACACATCATATACAGCAGGCAAGGCTCCGATACTGGGCCAAGCAGTGCTGAGTGAAGATACTAAGTTCCTAGTGGCAAGAGGAGGAGGCACAGGAACAAACAGGCCAGCAAATCAATGATGTGGTTGGATCCAGCTTTGCCAAAATGCAAAATACCCATTGTAGCCAATGTCAGAACAGCACATTTACAGTTGGTCCTCAGTTCAGATAAGAACAGAGAACACCTAAACAGGAGAATGTTATAAACACAGCTACATTTTAGAACAATTAATCTGGAAACAGTGGATATGCAAAGCCAAGGCTACCCAATATATCACTTTTGGGAGAATTAGACAAAGAATCCTTCTGGGCAAACAGACCTCCAGGAGTGGAAGCCATGACAAGCAGGCAGAGATTTTGCATGATTTTATGAGGGTGGCCCTGCCCAGCATCCTTGTGTTATGAAGACCTTGAGCAGGGGTGTCCCTGAACAGAGCAGTGCTTTTCCAACTTGGCAACCTGAAAATCTGGTCTTCTGAGAATCCAGGGTGAGAAGTGGATATTGAAAGTGAGATGCAGAGGCCGTGGAAGATCACTCAGGGCCAATACACCAACACCAGAACCGGAGTAGATCCTGAACTCTCATGTTGGTACTGGGTCATCTGAGTGGCTGCCCAGGTGAGTCAGAATGTGCTTAAACTGAATTGTAAGAAATCATCAAAATACACACATTTTAAATGTTTCTCAAATGCCCTTGAGTTCTGTTTCTGTAGGCTCCTGGTTTCTGCTGCAAGTATTGCTGTGAATGGTCCCCAAAAGTCTATTGCTAAAGGCCTGATTCCCAGGCGGTGTTATTGAAAGGAAGGGCCCAGGTCTTGGGGTGAACACCCCTGAGCAGGATTGTGGGACCCAGGCCTTTTCCCTCTTGCTTCCTGGCACAGGAACTGAGTTGTGTACTCTGCTCTGTTGTGTTGCCTCATCTTGATTATGGACTGGAAACTCCAGACTGGTAAGCCAACATAAAGTTTTTCTCTTTTTAAGCGAATTGTCTGTGGTACTTCATTGTAGTAACAATGAAGAGGCTAATATAGGTATAAATGTAGTTTTCAAGTGGACAGGGGCCACTTCCATATGGGGTATTTGTAAAGGAGGGGTTTATTATCATAATGAACAATGAGGTAGGTAGGAGGAGGGTCGCTGTTCTCTAGAGAGCAGCGCCCTGGGGTGCTAAATATGACAATGATATCATATAAGAGTGTCATCTGCACAAGGGGTGACCAGCTGTGCCTTCTACTCAGACACCAAGAGCGTCTGAAGCCCGGCTGGGTCAGAATGCGTGATGAACAGGCCAGGGAGGAAAGAGGTAAGAGGTGCGCTGTGCGGGTTATAGCAGAAACAGTAAGAGGTACAAGGCTACGTGCAGGTGGCTAGGAAGTGGGACACTTTGCAGAGGCAGCCTGGACACAGTTGGGTGAGGGGTACAGAGTGAACGGCTCTTACTGCATGCAGGACCAGTGGCAGAGGGCAGAGGAAACATGAGCTGAGCCTGCAGGTGCTTGGCTGGGGGCAGAGAGTGGTGCCATCAGTTGAAACAGTGGAGGCAGAAATAAGTGGCCTTGGAAACAAACTCTGGGAGAGGGCTGAACATTCATTTCTCCAGGAAGACTAAAAACCAGGAAAATGCACCATCCTTTCTCTTCCATCATTTTCTATATATGCCAGAGATCAAACACCATTTGTTTAAGATCTAATAAGTTTGATTTTTCCTGTGCAACTGTACAAGACCCAAGATAATTAGCCAACCTGCAGATGAAAGCAGTTCAATGAGAAGCAGCATCTGAAAGAGCTTTTGTCAAGACCCGGGCAGACATCGCCCCCTGGTGGCCAGAAGAATCCAGGTTCATTTCTTCCAATTCAAGCTTTTGTCTTAATGAATCTCTTAATTTGGGCTGGGGGAGCAGCTCAGTGGTAGGGCCCTTGCTTAGCATGTGTGAGGCCCTCGCTTCAACCTCCATCAGCAAAGAAAAAAAAAAAGGACTAATTTGGCTCCTAATTTTGGTTCCTTGCTTTCACTGTAGATCCACTACAGTGTTTTATAACACCATAAGTTGTTCTATCTTAATAGCACATTTGAGAAACACAAAATGAAAGTAATGAATTGAGGTTCTTACCCACTGCCACAACCCACCATGTTCTCAGGATTCCTTGGCTTAACAATCAGAAGAATGGAGTTAAGGCCCAACTGCCTGACTTTGGGACCATAACTCCAGATTCAGTTTCCTCATCGATAAATTTAAAAACTGGACAAGCTGATTATTAAGGTTGTTTCTACTCCTTTACAGTCTGTTCTCTCGAAAAAAAAAAAAAGCCTGAGGGAAGGTCTGTTTTCAACAGTTTTTCTATTTTTTTCCCCCCAATCCTGGGGATTAAACCCAAGTCCTTTTTACTGAGCTACATCTCCAGCCCTTTTTACTTTTTTTTTTCTTTTAAGAGTCTTGATAAATCTTTAAGCTGCCCAGGTTGGTCTTGAACTACCAATCTTGCTTCAGCCTTGCAGAGTGCTGGGATTACAGGTGTGCAGTTCCTCTGTTTTTAGTTTATTTAATAATCTTTGCCAATTCAAATTCAGTCCTTCATTGCCCAAAGATGATTCTTTTTTGCCCCTCAAAGGAATACTGTGAGGAAAGCTTAAAGGAGAGTAGACTAGCTTTTAAGAAACATGAGTGTAGTATATACAGTCTTCCACTGAGGAAGAAATTCTTTTTTTTTTCTCTCAGAAAAATGTAATTATTTAAATCTTAGCAAGGGCAGCCGCTCTTCTTTCTGTGTTCTGGAACAAGGCACGAATTGAAGCTTTTGCTTCACTGGAAGAGTATGCACTTGCCAGGGGTCCTTTTCCATCAGCTCATCGATCTCCAATTTCTTGCAAGCAAGCTTGCTTTAAAAACGCAGTTTTTTGAAAGGCATCCATTTTGGTACATAGATTGGAACTTCTTCTTGATACTGCTTGTTCTTATTTTCTTCAGATAGAGGTGCAAATACTTGGGGTCCTTCATCCGTCACTGTTTTGCATAAGGAATATAATCTATCACCATCTTCAGTAGAGATCTCCCCAAGAGCAGTGATTTTGCCAATGATTTCAGAAACTGCTGTATTTAGTAAAGTCCCCATAGCCTTGCAATATATATTCACTGGCAGGACATCCTGCCATACAATTCCAAGTCTCTTTAGTTGGTATAGTACCTGCCGAACTGCTTTACTTGCTGCAGAATAATTCTCTTCATCATCCATGTTTGAAAAGTTCCTAGCACTTGACAATCTTTCCAGAAGTTCACCTTTCTGTACCCACATTTGGGCCAAAAAGCACTCTGTCCCAAGTCTTCTGAAGCCAGGTAGAAGATCCACAAAGGTAGTAGTGCCATCACAAAGAATGGACGCAAGACATAACCTGAACTGGTGCCCCAGGGTCAGCAAGGGGTGAGCAATGTACATACAGTTGTTGTGGTGAATAGCAGCCAACTGGGGAAGTTTTTGAAGATTCTCCTTATGATATGTTGGCACAACATCATGGAACAAATGGAAGATATTCCTCACTGAGTAGAAAAGTTGAACAGCACACTGAGCAATACTGGTTGTTGCTTCTCGTAAAGTTTGATAGGCAAGCTCCATTAATTTCTGCACTGATTCACTCATGTGGCATGTGTGCAAAGAAAAAGAATGTTAGTCCAGTGTATTTTCAGGCTCTAAATTCACTGCTCCATCATACTGAACTGCAGACACTTTCTGCACTGCTAGTTTGTCATCTTCACCAGGACTGGGTAAGTCTGGGACTTTTATCTTAGAATCAGGAACAATCTTCACAGTATTGTGAATTTCAGAGGTCATTAGGTTTCTGGCTGTCACAATCACATCCTGGCACTTCAAAGCAAAATGAGAATTGATATTACGAGCATATTTCAGCAAATCAGTAGTATCTCCTTTTAAAAACCTCATTTCCTTTAGGGCATTTTCAAATTCTTCAGTGGACTGTATTATCTCTTCATATTGGTGTAGCTTGCTGCTGTTTGTTGGAACAGAATAAACCAAACAGTGTTTGATGAGGCACTCAGACAAGTCCTGCCAGATCACATCAACAAGCACCTCAGCCAATATGATTGTAGATGTTTTTTCATTTTCTAGGTCAGTGTCAAGAGGCAAATCTAGAAGCTGTTTCTGGAGTACTTCCAGTACCAGTCGGATCTTCGCAAAAACTTCAGATTGGTAATGGATGTTCCAGGTCAGTCATCAGATTCAAAACGAACAACTGCTTTAGGCTGGCTTTCTACTACAGCATGAAGGGATGGGGAGGATGCCAGAGGCCTAAGGATATTCTTCAGCAACATCTGACCAAATGATTTAAGCTTAGTATGTAGTTCTCCAAGAACAGAAAATGCCGAAAGGACAGAACTGATGGGTGGTGTAGGTGTCTTCTCCTCTTTCTGGGATTGTTCAGTGCATAAATGAAGTTCCGTTTGCAGGCAAGATTCTAAGCTGCTGGTATCTTTCGATAGTGAGAACTTCCAAACAATCAACTTCTGCCACTCTTCTCCAAGATGATAAAGTATGTTCTGTTTCTGTACTGTAAGCTCCATGCTGAGCGATTTTAACATTTTTAAATCAAAACACTTTCTTGATTTTAATAACTTCAAGCATTTCTGTGCCTCTTCTAGATGCTGAGCAGCAGTGACATACTTCTTCTCTGCTAATGCACAATTATATTCTTCAACAGCAGTAGAAAACTCCTGTAGCTGTTTAAGCAAATTCAGGACTACTGAGTCTCTTTCCAGCTGTTGCTTCAAGTCTGTAAATTCAGCAGTCGATACATGAAGATCCTGGTGGACCTCCCTCTCTATCCTGGATTTCAACAGGTCAGTGTCATCAGATAACTTATCCACCTTGGTAACCAGATCTTGTGCACTCTGCATGCTTGGAAGGAACTCACTGTACTTCTTGCTGATCATACTGCACACCTCACCCTTGATCTCCTCCACTCGCTGGGTAAGACGACTGATCCAGGTGCTGAGATCCTCCTTCTCCAAGCTCCCTGAGTGAGCCAAAACTTCTGTAACGAAGGAAGCCATCGCCGTGACAGCAACGTGAAGCCCAGTGGGTCACTCGAGCAGCCAGCGCGGCACTCCCGTCCCACCCAGGAAGAAATTCTTAATGGGCGAGATTGCCAAACACGAATTTGTACGCTGAAAGAGAGTTTGGAAAATGTCCCTTACCGTTCCACATACGCCTCATCCAGATTGTTGAATCCTATGGTGGGGCTTCTGAGTTGGTTCTCCACAGACACGAGATCATTGCTCTCCAGGGCCTGGTTTAGCAAGGCCACTGCAGACAGCATCTCCACCGCGATCAGGAGCTCCTCGTGGGCCAGGTAGTTCTGTTGGGAAACACATGGCAGTGTCAGCCCCTGAGTCGCACACCACGTGTATGTTATAGTGCAAAGGAGGAGGAAAAGGTACAGATGTTGAGAGCCCAAGGAGCAGGTAAAACAACTCCTGGGATTTCCTTAGGTGACTCATCTTGGCCCAACTTCAAAAGAGAAAGTTATGAAGGAATTTGGAAAAGAATTATTTTTAAATAGCTGATATGTATCTTTCCATTTTGGAATGTTACATGAACACAATGTTATAGTCACAATATTACATACACAACGTTATAATCATATTAAAATCCACTATTATAGCTTTCTGTGTCTCCAAGAAATCTTGCAGCAAACTGATTTTAGAATATCAAAGCATAATTTCACCTTCTAAACCAAACAGGAAGACGTAGTCATCATGAGAAGCATGTAAGTAATTTTATCCAAGTATCTTACATTAACTACATAAGATGATAAGGAAAGAGCCAAATGGAACGACTGCTGATTCACCTTCTCTGCCTCTTCCAGGGAACCGTCCCTGGATATCTAAGGTAGGTCACATTGGGAGTGTAGACTGGTGCAACCACTGTGGAAATAAGTGTGGAGATTCCTCAAAAAACTAAAACTAGAGGTTCCGTTTGATCCAGCTATAATCTCTTCTTGGTATATTCCTGAAAGAGTTAAAAGCATCAGGGCCAGGGATTTAGCTCAGTGGTTCCACTGTCTGCCTTGCAAGCACAAGGGCCCGAGTTCAATCCCTGGTACAAAAAAAAAAAAAAAGTGAAAAGCATCATACCACAGTCATATATACACACCCATGTTTATAGCAGCACAGTGTGTAATCGCTAAACCTTAGAACCAGCCCAAATGCCCATCAACCAATGAACAGATACAGAAGATGTGGTTTTTTTATACAATGGAATACTACTCTGACATAAAGAAGGATAAACTTGAGGCATTTCTAGGCAAATGGATGGACTTGAAGACCATACTCGTAAGGGAAATAAATCAGACACACGTGTAAATACTGCATTGTTTCCCTGGTGTGAGAAACCGGAAGGGTAATTAAGGACCAAAATGAATGATGGATATCGGGAATTAGGAAGAAAATATTCAAATGGGAAGGAGAAAAAGGGAGGAGGGAGGGGAAATGAAAGAAATGGAAAGAAACAAGAAGAATAGAAGGAAAAAATGGACACAAAGGTTTTGTAAATAAGGAGGGGAAAATGGGTTGAAGGGAGGGGAGGGGATTGGAGAAAAAGGAAGATATGTTATGCACAGGTACAAATTCCCTATGACGAATGTGGTCATTACGTATATCTAAAACGTACCAATAAAATTAATTTAGAAATAAAAATAAATAAAGTCGGTCACAACGAAAAGCACAGGAACAATTAACAACCATAGGTTGATCATCGTCAGTTGAGGATGAATGACTGAGCTAGAGTATAAGTAGGTTTGGGCTTCAAAGCTAGAGAAGCAGGAAAGTAATGAGAAAACCTAGGTACAAGTACAAAAACAGCCAATTTTTCTTTTTATTACAAAATACTGTATTTATATTTAGAATACAAAGGGAAGTCTTGATAAGCAAGAACGAGAAAACAAATCCTATTACCCAAGCTCTTTAGGCTCTATTCTTTTAATGCATACATACGTTTACAGAGGTTTTGTCCTATTTAACTGACTTTATTTTCTTATTACAAAAAACAAGGTGAGACATTATAATCGAGTCTTGGAGCCCTTCTTCCTGACACCCGTGTAAGGTGGACAGCTGTCTGATCATCTTTTACACAGTCATTTTTGCTGGTTGCACAGTATTTCCAGCACACGAGAGTACCACAAATTAGGCAATTTGTTATTGGTTAAACATGTGGCTAGTTTTCCATTTTTGTTTTTTAATATTATGAACAAAGCTGCGAAACAACCCAGTGGTTAAAATTTTTTTTGATTCATATCTTTTAGGTTCATTTTGTAGAATGTAACAGTGGGGATCATGGGCCTTTGAGACACACTGTCCTCTAGAAAAGTTGTACAATTCACATTCCAACTAGCTACTTAAGAGATGTGTGCTGCCCCATTATTTATACCTACACTGGTTGAATCTTTCTAAAATCTACCAATCTAATGTTAAAAATAAATTCGTTTTTGTTTACTTCCAGTTGAAGTTGAACATTTTTTTGTGTTCGTCCTTTGTTCAAATCTTGTTTTGTGAATTACCTGTTCATGCTGTTGGCCTCTCTCCCTTTTTTTGGTAGATGAGAGCTGGTTCTTGTTTTTAAGATCCAGTCAATAGCCATTTATGTTTCTCTCGAACTTCACTGTTCAAATTACTTTAACATTCAACTTTTAAAAAATAATTTCTGTAGTAGTAGAGCTTAGACAATGCCTTGAGTGTGCTAGGCAAATATTTAACCTTTCATAGTGGAAATTTATTCTGATAGATGATTGTGTAGTGAATTAACATTTTGCTGAGCAATGGTTAAACACTTACAAGAATTCCATTTATTAGATAACCCTTTCCTTATCTTCTGGAAACACTAGTTGTATCATTCATATGAAATTCTTAAGGCTGTTCCAGTAAGGTTTCATTCTGTTCCCCTGTTGGGCTCACAGTAAACATGCTCTTACTGTAACCTTGCATGAATATTACTGCTTAATACTCTTTGCAAATTAAGAAATATAAATATACAAAACTCGAAGGCATGGTGTTAATGCTTTTAGTTGTAGATTTCTAGAAATGCTGAATTACAGTTTATTTTTCTGTATCAAAAACATTATATATTTAAAAAATAATTTCAGTATAGTTAAAAGTGGAAATTCTTCAAAAAGATCACCCAGAAAATAGGAACAACCTGCTTTTGTGTGTATTTGTGTAAGCCACTTCCTGAATTTCCTAACTAGGCTCTTATAGGCTTCCTGTAGTATAGACTAAAAGCAAGAGTTAGAGAGGGAAGAAGCTCAGCGATTGGCACGGGCGGACCGAGGAGGCCTGGGTCAGTGGGATGAGACTCTACCCAACCCCTTCTCCTGTCTCAGCAGTGGTCCTTGCCACTGGGACTCAGCGTGTGCATGCACAGGACTGACTCCTCCTCCACTTACCATGGCGTTCTGTCTCTGGAGGTTGGAGAGCTCGTTCTGGTACATAACAGCAGCAAAGGGATAAACAGCAGGCAGCTGGGCCTCCGGTTTCTTCAATGCCACCAGTGTGTTCTCAGGGTCCCCTTTCTGAATGACAGCATTGATGTGGTCCACTGCGACCAGTCCTGAGGGTGTAGGTCATGCTCCATCAGAAGGTCCTCAGTCCCGCTCTGCCCAACCCTGCCAGCCCTCCTTTCTCAGTTTCCCTTCCCCTGAGCTCTGTAGCTGTGGGTAGAGGGTGGCAAAGCCTTGGAAAGTCAGCTCCATAACATGTCAGTCCAATCCTGGGAGTTTGTCCCTGAAACAACCTGGGCACTGATAAAGTTGGAGTTGTAAAGATCATTCCTGCCTAGCCGGGCTTCTCCACAAAAGCCTTCCTTAGGGGACGGCTCTGCTTCCACCTCCTACATGAAGCCTTTGAGTTGGTTCAATCTCTGAGATTTCCCACCTCATGAATCCTGCACAGTTCTGGCAGGCTTGTCCTCTACTGTTCCTTGTGGGTTACTGCTGCCTCTTCAAGGAGAGACCAGAAGGAAGCCTTGCCCTGCTGTTCCCTCCCTGTGATGGGTAACCCTCCAGCAGGCACTTGGTCCATGCGATTGACCACAAGCTCTGCGATCTCACCACCAGCTACAGCATTCAGGTTATAAGGGATTTTAGTGGCCAAACTGAGAGCACCTGGAACAACAGATTCCGCACAGTTTTCACAGCACAGAAACTGAATTGCTGACCTTATGGGGCAACAAGTGTTGAGCTCCGTCACCAGGCAAGGGTGAAGAGACAGGGCCGGAAGGGTTTACCCTCTAAAGAATACATCTTTGTAGCAGGAGTAACAGACCCAGAGGTTTCTGGAGTTTTGCAAGGGCTGATCTGTCTGCCTAAGACATGACTAGACTGCAGCTGAGGTTGTTCTAACTTCTTTGACACAGTGCCAGCTTATCTTCTTTAAGTACATTCACAAGGAGCTGGCCTTGAACTTTCCACTAAGAGACATCATTCAACAGTGGGACACATGACTAATGGAACTCTTCAAAACATCCCCCTGAAAACTCACTTATAAAGGTGCCTTGGAGCCCATGAATTACTTTTTTATCCTTAGAATTAATGGAAAAATGGAAGAATTCCAGAAAGGAAGGTCAGATTGCTCTTGGTATTTGCTGTTGTGTTAATGTCATCCAAGTTCTTTCAGGGGTTATTCTGGGTAGGACTTTGCTTCACTTCTCAGAACTTTATTATAAGAATCTATATAACTGTGTGTTAAATATTACCAGAAAATCATACCCTTAAAACACTCTTAATAAACTGTTTCTTCTAAAAATATAACAAAACCCTTTCTTCTTAATCATGATATTATGTTCTGCATTTAGCAAAATGTCTAGCCCTGACCTGACAGAATGTATCATGCAACAAACAGGATGCATGTGAAAAACTTGAAAGTGAAGGCTTGCCATTCAAACAAAGTTGAAAAGTCTAAGGACAGGTCCATTGACATTACCACTAAAGCTGCCACTCAGGCCACTGCAGTGGCTGTAATAAATGTAAATGCCCAACAATTTAATATAGTAGTCTATACCATCAGGAAAGAGCTTGCCACTGTATCTGTCCTTTATGGGCTTGAATGTGCACAACTGTCTTATTGTCATGTCACTGACCAAAATATGTTTCAGGGGGGTTACAAGACTACTTTCAGTTCTATGAGACTAAAATTTTCAGAGAGGAAGAGAGCAAAGGCTTCAGAATAATTGTGTTCTGCACATTTTTAAAGCCACCAAACCCTACTGATGCCCTTCATCACTTTCAGCTGGTTGTACCAACAGTGAAAATCCTCCAGTGCCTTTTACTTAAAAATGGGGGAGAAGTATAGCCAACTTGCCATTCAATTTGTGGTTAAGAAATTGTGTCATTTGAGTATTAAAATATTTATTAAATGGCATTTTATTTAACACAAAAAAGACCATTTTAGTGGTTATACACATTTCAAAAATTAAAAAGCTATGGAACCACCTCCTCTCTAAGCTTAGGGACCTCAGACGTTGCCCCATTGGTAATATTAATTTCTTCCTGTAATTAATTTGTCAAGTATGATAAATTTCTCAGCTCTCAAACACAGCAAGCAGAAAGAGAAACCTGAAATCAGACCTCGTGTATCATCACCAACATGTTCAAGATTTAACAGGCATAGAAGAACATGAACATGTTCCCCAAAATGTTAAGATGCCAATTTTTTTTTTTTTTGGTAGCGGGGATCAAACTCGGGACCTTGTGCTTGCGAGGCAGGTGCCAGAACCACTGAGCTAAATCCCTGGCTAAGATGCCAATTTTAAAATAAAGTCACTCAAGAGCTTTCACCTGTGTGCATGTGGTGTGTGTGTGTGTGTGTGTGTGTGTGTGGTAAATTCTCAAACTCACTCAATTGCTTACTGCCAGACACTAACATGAACCTGCCCTTGGGTGCTTTGATTACTGTTTGAATCTCTGATGTATCTCTCCAGTGACTTAGCACACATTTCTGAGTAACACCTCAGGTGTGTATTTCTTTGAAGGTGTTCAAAGGAATAAAGAACAGTTCAGACTCATCTAGGACGTTAATCAAGGGCATTTGATTATTGAAACTAGTGGGCACTCCAAGTCTAACTTTGGTGGGGGTTCATGTGCTTTATTAAATGAGCCAACTGTCTTTCATTTCTTAGGGTTTTTTTGGGGGGGGATAAACAGGTTGTTTAGGTTGACTAAGGAAAATAATCACCAACAATTCTCGCAAACTGCAGACTAATGACTGGGAAAGCAGAAGTGTCAATAATCACTTTTACAGTCCTAACAGAACACCATCACATAATCACAGGCAAGGAACTACAATCTTGAAGTCATAGTCTGTAAGGGATAGATTCAAAATATGAAATGCACAGTACTTGTGATGAAACAGGAAGGTTGAACCAAAGTAGCCCATGATACTTTCTATGGACAGGGATCAGAACCACCAGAAAAAAAAAATCTCAATGGGAAACTGTCAGATGTTGTGTCATAAAGTCAACGTGGCCATTTAGAGGATTTTCCATTCCATAAGGCAGTTTTACAAGAATTCAGTTTGAGAGTTCTCCTGGAATTCTGGCAAAAGAAGTCCATCTCTTGTAAAATACCCACTTCCTTCCCACCACCCAGTACTCACTGTTGACTTTATTGATGTTGCCTTGGATTTCTGCTTGTGTCAGCAATTCTTCATAGGCATCCCTCTCTTCTTCTGAAATACAGTTGTTCTGCAAAACAAAGTCTTCACTGATTCCTGAGATTCAGTAAAATGTTTCCAAAGCTTGAAACACAAATGAAAACTTGGGAGTGGTGAAGGAAATAACTCACTAGTTTTCATTTGCGATCAGTACAAGCATTTGAGGAGAGCCTGCTCTGGGCAGGGCCCCAGGGAGGCACACAGGTCTCACAAGGGTCACACAGATAAGCAATGCACCCAAAGACTCTGTGAAAAGGGGCTATGATCCTAGGTGGAAAGTATCAGGTTGGAAAACAGTTGAATAATGATAATTTGACTCAATCTGATAAGATAAAAAACACAAAGAATGAATATACCAGAGAACAGGACAGATTCTATAAGAGAAGTAGATTCCAACCCAATTAGAAAGAAAAATTTAAAAAGAAGTAACAGTTGAAGAAGGCCTGACAAATGATGGTAAAGGCTGGGACAAGGGAATGGCACGTGGGAGGCAGGATTTAGTCACACAGGTGACAGAGTGTGTGGCACGTTGGGCTTTATTGCATGGGTTTATAGCCAGGATTAGAAAAAACGGTGGGGAGGTCACTTGCATACCACAGAGGCCTCTGAGGGCCAAGCCAAGGCCCTGTACTTAATTCAGTGGCCACAGAGAGTCAGGGGTGGCTTGGGTGGTGTGGCATCAGGTATGCCATTACATATTAATTCTGCAGCCTCAAGCTCAGTGAAGTTGGCTTGGAGAATGACAGGAAGCAGGGAGATGCATGAGCAAAGTGCTACCACGGTCCTTTGACAAGGTCGGGAGGGGTGGTGCTGACGCCAGAAGGTGGGCAGCAGACTCAAGTTGGCAAGAAAAGGCCATAAAATACTGTGCACAGAGCAGGCAGGATGAAGGTGGCAGTCATGCAGGCGTGTGAGAAGGGTAAGGTAAAGAGGGGTGCTCCTCCACCTCACCTGCACTGGGTAAGGAAAAGGCGTAAGATACTAATGTGGTTTCTTTTAATAATGGAGCTGAAGCTGATAAGCAAGAGCTTAATGAGGGAAAAGCTGGTGAGGAAGCAGAAATTCAGTATTGACAGTTTTCAGTAACTGACAGGTCAGGAAGGTGGTTTGGTGTGAGGTTTGGGTTAGAACAAGCTGTCTCGCCAAGGAAAGACACTCAAATAGGAAGGGTTAAGAACTGGGAAAATATGAAAATACTACATTAAAAATATTCTCTCTAAACTTTACCACACTGAATTATTAACCTGTACCAATAAATATAATGGTTACTTGGCTAATTCAGGGCTTGCTGCTGCTGACGATCGATCTATCTATCTATCTATCTATCTATCTATCCATCCATCCATCCATCACCTATCCACCTACCTACCTATCTACCCACCTATTGCATAGGGATTGAACCTAGGGCCTTCGCACTGAGCTACATCCCAATTCTTTTTTTTATTTTATTTTGAGACGTGGTCTTGCTAAGTTGCAAAGTTGCTCTGGCTGGGTTTGATTTTGTGTTCTTCCTCCCTCAGCCTCCCAGCCTGGATGACAGATGTGTGTCACCATGCCCTGGCAAGGCATGGTGTTCAGCTGATACTTCTATACTTCCTGGGTAAATGCAAAGTTTACAACATGATCTTCAATCCTTCCAACCTATAATCCCATAAAATAGAATCAATCTCACTGTGTTATAAAATATGTGGGTTTCTTTGTGCTAACATCTCACCAAAACCAATTGCTTATGGCTATTGAGATCATAGCCAGATGACTTAAATATCAGTTCTAACATTTTCAAAGTAACTCATAACCATATCTATTTGTGTATTTACATTCGAATTAAGTACCTTCAGTTTTGAATTTTCCTCTTTTTTCCTTTTAGCCCCCCAGAGTTCTTTCTGGTATTCCTGGGCCAGGCTGTCATCCACTAAAGTTAAAACTGCATTTGGGTTTCTTAGTGTTACAATGGTCTGCTCTGGGATTCCTTTTTCAATAGCTTCATTAATGGCTATAACTGCAGCATGTACTGAAAAATAAAGAGAAAAGAGATTTTTTTTTAATCACAAAAGCCAATGTGGACAGTGTGTGAAGTCAAGCAATTTTACTAGCTTCTATTAAATATGGAAAAAAAAAAGTACCTCAGACCTTTGATAGAGGAAGCACATGAGAGCCTATTCACATTCCCGTCTGTCTCTGGCCCTGAGTGCTGTATCTGTCCAGCATCCTTATTCATTTACCCAACTTGCACCAAACAGCTAAAATGAACCAAGGACTACACCCACCACAAGGGATTCTGCAGGCACAAGCCAGTCCCCGTCCTCTGGTCCGGGCAACATTGACAGTTTTAAAGTAACAAGCTGGTTTCAAGAGATACCTAAGTTAGCTTGTATCCCTAAAAGACTCATGACAATGTACTGTGACACTGAAATCTAAAGATGAAGGAAACAGAAATATTTTGGAGAATGAAGGCATTTCTGGAAGCTTTTAATTCAGGTTGTGCAAGTGGCTGCCTAAAGTTCAAAATCAATTACTTGGTTATGTTCTGACATCCTCAAATTTTCTGTGAAGTAGCTACAAATAATAAAAAACAATCAAGATTCTTAAAGTGTCTTTTAAGTATTCTATTTCATGTAATCAAAATTAACAAATAAAGTACAGGTAAGTTGTACATCACTGGCAAGTTTGGATTTGAACAGACTTACACGCAGCTTCATCCACAGACAGTTCATTGGCCAAAATGCCACCTATTTTGCTGAAAGATGGCATCTGTATTCCATATTTCTCAAGTTCTTTCCTCATATTACTGATTTCCTCCTCTAAAAGAACAACAACAAAAAAAATCAAAGGAAGTCACAGAGATCAAAGCAGGGATGGATAATACATTGGCATGGAGCAATGCCTTCCTCAGGAGGGTGGGGCTTGTTCTAAACAACAGCTTTAGCAAAAAGTAAAGAAGCCAGGCATGGTGGTGCACACATGTAATCCCAGCACTTGGGAGGCTGAGGCTGGAGACCTTGGCTCAAGGGCAGCCTGGGCTACACAGGCCAGACCTTTTCTAAAACAAAAACCAAGAGCCTCTGGAAGAATCCAGCCTGCGTATCTTATTCACAAATGTGGGGAAAGGGAATCTGGGTGAGGACAAACAAGATAGGGAAGTTTGGGATAGGGATTTAGCTCAGTGGTTCCGGTGCCTGCCTCACAAGCACAAGGTCCCGAGTTCGATCCCCAGTACCAAAATAAAAAAAGATAGGGAAGTTTTCTCTTCTTATCTATATAGAGGAAGAAGGGGAACTAATGACATCAAGGTGAAAGCAGAAAGCACTGGTCCATTATCTTAGTAACCCGATTGTGAAAAATTTATAAAGAGAAAGAATACTACCTGTGAAGTCCACTTTGCCCAGGAGATCCTGGATCTGGGGTGCTATTCCTAGTTTGAACAGATACAAACTGAAAGACAAAATAGCAAATTATCGGAATCTGTATCCTCATAAACTTCAACGTTATAACTTGTATAAGTCTCAAGGGCTCTTTTTAGCTGAGAAGCACCTAAGAGATACTGCATTTGACTTATTCACTTTACAGATGAGAAAGTGCATGTTGAGGTTGCACAGTCCCTGGGGGGCCAGGAGCAGAACTTCAGTGTAAGCCAAAGACTGGTCTTCTGCAGTGCACAGCATTTCTCCAGCGTAAACTAACTCTCCACCATCCATTTGTAAAGCGAGTGAGAAACACAGCTGATATAACAGTAAATAAAAGCCCAAACAACATTTCTCTAGGCATTCCTTTCAAGACTCTTATTTGGTTGAAAGTACTATAGCTTGATTAGTATTTTGCTTTCTGATATTCCTCCAAATATTTATTTTACATGCTCTGAACCAATAAACAGAGTGGCATGACCATCCTTAATTGGATGAGGCGATGTTAAAGATAAGTGACAAGGTGCACATAATTAAGATAGAGAATAAATTGTGTATGCTTAAAAGTAAATTCCTTAGGCAGTAAAGGTAGTAATGAGGACAACCACTAACCTATCCATAACCTGCAGAAAGACTTGAGGACTGGCATCTAAATTCTATCAAAGCCACAGGTCATGTGCTTTTCCTATTTAATCACTAATCCATAGTTTCGGTTCCATATTTATCCTAATTTCCCAAGCCCCAGCCAACTAAAGAACTCTGTATTCACCTTCTTATCAATTTTGGTAAGTTTGTGATTGAGGAGGCTTTAATTAGAAGTTAGAAATTATATAGTAATATATGTGGGAAATGATCTGAGAATAATTTTGATGGCTTGGATATTTCAATATGACCTCTTGAGATGTTGATGTGAGATGGATCTCAGTAGTTTATAAAATACACAAGATTTCATTAAAACATATTAAAGAAGTTCAAGATCAAACCTTGATGGCATCGAAGCAAACTCTTAAAGGGTATGATTAGTCACTGTAAGTAGCTTGTGTTGAAAGGCATTCTCTTTGGTCATAATTTCTGTAAAAAATAATTACTTAGAAAAGTCATATATGATCAAATTAAAAACCAGGGAGTCATGGCTTTAAAAATTACATACAAAATCATCACCTGGAGTTAAATACTAAATATTTTTACATAATTCCTGTTAATATTGTTTCTAGACATATCTATAAATTTACATATTATTCTAGATATATGATGCTTTACAATACTGTCACTAATTATTAACTATGGTAAATGAAGCTTCAGAGGACCTACTTGTATACAGACACACATTTTGTGCATGTTTCCTATGTTATGAAAAAACAGGGATGCACACAATGAAAGTTTCATTATGTACCATCAAAATGTGATCTTAACAAGAGTTAGACTCATTTATTCTTTGTAAGGGTTAAAAATAACCCTTTTCCTTTCTGCAGGAGAATTTACCTTTAGTTAACTTTCTAGCTATGTTCCTGTAGTAACCTGATGAACGTATACCATCAATTGTGTTAACAAGCATTACTGCATGGGAGGATAAACTCGAACATGGCCTGAAGGAATCATACATACCTAACTGGCCCCGTATCTCTGGGCACTCCCGAGTTCAGTGACCTTTATAACTGGTAGGCACCTTGCAAGGAACTATGAAGCTAACCTGTGGGACTGTTATAATAGAATAGACACAGGCTCCTGGGACATGAGGATTCTCAGGTAGGAGGCTCAAAGCCACCAGTGAATGCCCATGCTGAGTATCCACGCTGTCACCTAATGTACCAAAGAGCACAGCTTCCAGATAGTTGTATGGACCAGGCAGAGGAACACCAGTGTTGTCCCTCCAGCTTGCTGGGTTTTGGGTGAGCTCACCCTTCTGAGACACTGTGCCAGGTGTGGCTTGCAGTGGTAGAGTCAGCTGACTGTTCAGTTGAACCCAAGGACCCCCTGATGGGCATGGCCACTTTGCCACCAGTCCTTCTTACTGAAACCCATTTTAGTTAAATTTGCATTTCCTTTTGTTAGTGGTAAGGGTAAGCATTTTCCCATACATATATATATGTATATTTTTTTTGGTACCACGGATTGAACTCCGGTCTTTGCGCTTGCGCAGCAGGCAGCAAAACCACTGAGCTAAATCCCCAGCCCTCCCATACATATATTGGCCATTTATATTTCTGCCAGGAAATACTTATTAATGAATTTTTGAATTTCAAGATTTTTGGGGAGAAGAATTTAACTTTCTCCCATTTTTCCTCTAAAACATACCTCTAAAGACAGAGAACAAATGATCCTGTTTTTATGATATGGCAGCTTTAATTTTAATGCTAAATTCCAATGTGATCTTATGCAAGGGGAGACACATATTAGACTCTGAACATTCTTCAGAGTGAAATAGCCACTGTAGCTTCATAAATCAAAGTCAGAAAGACAGGGTACATTCCTCAGCTTAAGTTCCAGGTCCTTAGAGGTTGTCAAGTTAATAAAGCTGTTTACTTTATACAGCCCCTGAAGACTTTCTCACCAAATGTTCATGCCTAACCAGTCATTATAATTAAAACTAGATCATTAGGAAACCAGCCTGACGTTTTCAAAACCATGAGATTTTATGAATCATTTCTCAACTCCTTATTACATGAGAAACATTAAAATTAAAAGGGAGTTCCTAGGTTGGGGATGCAGCCCAGTGGTACAGCACTTAGCTAGCATAATTAACCAGCACCTCAAAAATAAGCAAATATAAATAAGTAAATGGAGATCCCATCAAGTGGTGCAAGTGAAATATTAACTTTTTCACTTGCTCCTTTTTAGTAACAGGAACTACAAAATGCAGCATAATTTAATAGGTATATTACAGCTGTAAAGGAATTCTAGGGAAAAACAAGCCATCACTTAAGAAGTGAGAATGGATAAAAATGACTAAAAATGTACAGTTGTATCACTTTGATTCCTTTCAGTTACATTTCTTTTTCCTTTTTTTACAAATTAATTTGAAAGTACACCTGAATTAATTTTAAAAACTATAAAAAATTCAGTGAAAATGTGACAGTAAAACTTAAATAGAACTCATACATGATATGTCTCCTAACAACACATTTAGAACAATTTCAAGGGCTTACTGTACTGTTTTTATTAGTATATTATTATCTGGTTAAAGTTTTAACATACTTTAAAATTTATATCTTTATATCAAAGACTAAGCTAATTATTATCCTTCATATTATATATCCACTTCTGCTTCTTCACCTTACAATGCAGAGATAATCTAGAATTTTAGACTCTTGCTTTTACTTTGTATTATGAACTGATAATTAGCTGTGAATTTTCTAATTTCATTGATACTAAATTTTTCTCTTTAATTTGATCTCTTACATATAAGTGGTCATTAAATATTTATTAAATGGATGAATTGAAGGAATCATCAATTATCCCCCTTTTTTTGTTGTACCAGGGATCGAACTCGGGACCTTTCTAGGAAGGCGGAGGCACCACTGAGCTAAATCCCTGGCCCTAATTGCCCATTCTTAAGCATCCTCCTTTGTCCTCGGGTGCAGGTTCTGCTCGCCAGATCTAGTGCCCATCCACAGTGTCTGTTTCCCATCACTGTCTGGCATTGTCTGATTTGGGCTCCTCCTGGCATCTGGGACTTGCTCTCTGCTCGCTGTTGACTACAGGTCCCCATACCAGGAACCTGCACTGGGGAGGCTGAAGGAGAACATGAGAATGGCTGCCAGGAGAGTGCCTGTGTCCTTCGTCCTTTGACTGGGGTTTCCGGGTCCCTTCTTGAGTCTTTTGCTCTCTTGGGTACTGGCATGGTCTCCTACACTTGCTGCTGTAGGGGGCACCACAGGCTTCGGTGGCCCAGGCTCAGTGACTGCCTGCTTTTCTGGCCACCTCTGCTTGGTGCACCCTCATAATGGCTCCACCTCTGCCACAGCCCGAAGCGCTTTTGGGGTTGTGGACTTCTCTCATCTTCTTGTCCCATCTAATTCCATCTACTCCTGACTCTCTGTTGTTCAAATTTCTGGTCAGTGGGTGGCACTGCTTTTTAACACACACACACACACACACACACACACACACACACACACACACACAGAGATTTTAAAATTAATACTCTAGTGATTTCATGTGCATTTCTGAAACATGCACTGAATGATCTTGATTCAGCTACTTTCACATTATATCCTCTGTCCATTCATTCATTCAATTACTACTTAAGGAATGTCTCCTATATTCAAAACATTTTTCTCTACTATGCTGTCCTTAAAATAAGGCTGGGGTGGGCCGGGGATTTAGCTCAGTGGTCCTGGCATCTACCTTGCAAGCACAAGGTCCCAAGTTCGATCCCCGGTACTGGAAAAGAAAAAGAAAAAAAAAAAAAAAGGCTGGAGCAGGAGGATCAAAAGTTTGAGTCCTGGGCCGGGGATTTAGCTCAATGGTTCCACCGCCTGCCTTGCAAGCACAAGGACCCAAGTTCGATCCCCAGTACCAAAAAAAAAAAAAAAGTTTGAGTCCTACCTGGGCAACTGAGCAAGACCCCGTCTCAAAAAGAAAAAAGTGTTTTAAAGGCCGAGGATTTAGCTCAGTTGCATTTTGCTTGCCACAAAACATAGGCTTGACAGCAAGATGAAATAAACGGTTTACATGTATATTAAATGAAAGTGTAATCTTCTCTCTCTCTCTTTTTGGTACCAGGGATTGAACTTGAGACCTTGTGCTTTTGAGGCAGGTGGCAAAACCACTGAGCTAAATCCCCAGCCCATCTTCTCTTTTGATAATAAAAAAAAATTAGGAGGCTACTTCCAATAATACTTTCTACTTCTCCAATGAACACTGTAATATTAATATAATCTCACAATAAGCAAATATCCTGGATTAACTAAAAGTTACCACAAGGTGGTGCTGGAAAATTAGCTTTTTGGATTCAGGAATCTGATTTTAAATTTATTTTAAAACCATAATTTTTTTTAAGCTGGTATGGGTCAAGTGGAAATGTTATTTACACAGCCAGAAAATCTCATGTTACAAAATTTTAAATCTAATATATTTTTTCTATTTAACTTTAATTTTTAGCACTTATTATCACCAATGTAGAAATTTACATTGTTAGCTTTAAAAAGATCCTTTTTCCCAATGTGAGAGTTTTACACCCACTCCCTGTGTGGGAGATGCTTCCAAGCAGATTCCTCCAAGGGGTAAATGTCTATTAGGAAACACACCAGCATTCCTACACCAAAAACATAGCAAACTGCTCCTTCCCAAGCAGTTAACTTGAAATGAGGCCTTTCATTAGCTGAAGAATATAGGAAATTGAGTCTTAATCTTTTTTAAAGCCATTAATATAAAAAATACCAACTGCACATAGCTTTGAAATACTAAATTTATTAGGCACCGTTTAGTGCCTAGCAGTAGGCTCAGTGGCTGGAGGCATTCCTAAGGAACCTGTGGGATTAACCTAACCTTCCTGCATCCAAGAAAGCACCCTGGGACCCAAGGAGCCTCCTAATCACACCAACAGGTGCTTCTCACCTATGCTGCCAACTCAGGCCAGCAAGAGATGTGTGGGGAGGCAGCTAAAGAAAGCCTCGCCAGCCTATGGGCTCTCACTTGCACAAATACTGCTAGTTAAAATCTGAGAAATAATAGTTTTAAAATACTATTAGTTTTTCCCTGCTACTTTTAATATGTGCATTGCAAGAATCTATAGTAATGAAATGAAAACCTGAAAGGCGGGGGCTGGGGTTATTTCAGTCCTTGTGGATCACACTGTGGGCAGCTTATTTTGGGCCATGATGTAGAAGGAATGTCTGCAAATCAAAGCCTCCTGGCCAAGTGGAAAGACCATGGGACTACAGGTCCTGGCCCAGGACTGGCAATATCTCAATGTGCGACTCTGAGCAAGTTGTGGAACCCAGACATTCACTTCCCTCATCTGGGAAATGAATGATCTGGACTAAAATCACTTCCAAGCCCCTTTCACATCTTAAGACCCATGATTCTGCATTTCAAATGTTTTAAATAGAACAGCTTAGAGGCTGAAGTTCCAGTCTGGCCCACTGTTCTGTTCATTTCCTTGCAATGGGGAAATACATGACTTCCTCCTAAAGTCAAAGGCTGGCTGACCGGGCAAGAGGACAGGTTTAGCTGTTTCAGTTTGGAATTTCAGCTTGGCACTGACTGTGTGCACTTGGGCAACCTCTCTGTGCCTCAGTTGTCTTGGTTATAAATTGAAGCCAATAATAAAAATACCACCATTTAAATATGTTGAGAAAATCAAATGCGATTACACTTGTAAAGCACTTCGACCAGTGGAGCCCACAAAGTGTTGCCCTTTGTCTTTACCATTACTGCGACTACCCTTTGTTAAGTGCATCCTTAGTGTTCATTTATTGACAACCTATCTCAGTGGTTCTTCCATTCTTCCCAGCACTGAGAATCTTTCACTATTTCCCCCCACTGACTTCAAGTTGAAATAGTTTTATCAGCTGTACCGGATTATTTTACCATCTTGGTTACGTACACCACTGTCAACATCATGTCAAAATCCAGGGTTCTAGCCCCAATTCTCAGCCAAAAACCATAGGAATCCTGAGACAACCTCATTATAGGGAAATCAGCTCAGTTAAACTTCCTGAAAAGTAAAAAATATGAATCCCAGAGACTTCACGTTGCAATCAGTGGTATATGTGCCACGTTAGGTGATGGGACGTGGCTCAGCTCTGAAGTGCTTTGCAGGACAAAGGCAGAGCCACGGTGTTAGCTCGGACAGAAAGAGGAAGTCAAGGTGGCCCATTTGGAACGTGGGAAGGATTCTGAACAGGGAGGGCTTTGAAAGGTATGGGCAGGTGTAACTGCCTCCCTCACCTTCATCCCAAATATTCCTGTCATCGCGTCTCCAGACATCGCTGCTGAGAACACAGGATTAGAGCGCAGTCCTTAGGTTAAGGATCTACCCCTGGACAGCTTATTTACAAATGCAAATGTTATTTACTGTAGAAGATACAGCCATCCTGGTATTTTAGGGAGGAATCAGTTCATTTGTTTCTTTGGGAGGAAAATGTTCTAAGAGAAGGGAGTTTTGGAAAGTTATGCAGTAAAGACCAAGGAACCTGGTGCCCAGGCAGCCTCCTGACTGTGTGGCTGAGGTGGGAGAGGACTCTTTCTCTAAGGTGTGGTCAGGGTACTTGGGACAGCTGGCTGGCATGAGAAGGGTCTGCCACAGCTGTTTGCACAGAAGCAGCAAGCCCCAAATGTGTGTGCCACTCCGGCATAGTCATTGCCCCTGGAAGCCATACTGCTGGACACAGCCCCAGGATCTGCAACAGGAATAGCAATCCCTAAGCGGGGAGTGGGGGGTGGGGGTGGGATTGGAGGGGTTGGGGGTGGTGATCTCCTTGGTCAAATAAACAACATTCTAATAATATCAAGCTAGAAAAGGCAACATGAACACACGACTTTAAAGGTATTCCTTTGAGGGCAATGGATTTCATCTCTTAAAGCAGGAATAATCAGAATAGGTCTGCAAGTACATGGTTATGGCCATAAGGCAGGGATGTTTCAAAGAATGTCAGGGACACTGCTACAAGGACAAACGAGCTGGCCAGAAAGAACTTCCACAGACTGATCTGAAATTATCCAGTCCATCAAAAAGAAGATATTAACCCCGGTTACGTCTGTGCAAGGCTGGGAGTTCAAAGCCACAATCAACAGAGAATAGCACACAGTGTACAAAAAAGACCTTGTAATTTAGTAATACATGCAGAATTACTTGATTTTAAGAAGTGGAATGTTATTAAAAATAGGCACTTTGTTTCTTCTGTATGCACAGAGTACAAACAAACTGAGTACAAACAAGTATCTATGTACTTGTTTCTGTATTACATATACTGTAAGAAGGAATAAAAACCAGGAACTCTGCTTAAGCCAAGGAGTTCCCCAAATAAAAGAAATGCCTCAAAGTAAGAAGGACTGCACAGTACAGGCAGTGACAAAATAGCCACATGGAAAGAGAATCCAGCACTAATGGTCCCACTCAACAAGCAGGCAGAGAGAGGACGCAGAACACGAGCTAAGATGATAAATCTGCCAAAGGGCCTACAGAGGACAGGACAGAGCCAATCCCTTGTCTCCTGGGAGATGGAAACCTCTAAAAAATCCTACTAATTTCCAGAAAAAAATGAAAAAGGCCTACATCATAAGCTTTTAATAATGTTAACAGGTCAGGCCAATACATCATTATGACAGGACAATGGATTATGTAACACCAGCCAAGCGAGACTTAGGAAGTAAATCATTGCAGGGTAATGGTGAGGGTGGGGGTGGGGGGGTTGTAAATAAAAACCTACCTGGGGTGTAACTGACTTTACAAATTGAGTAAGCCTGATGCTGGTCTCCCAGGTCTGACTCACTCTAGGAGAAGAACCCAAAATGGTGCCATGTTCTGACCAACAACAGATGGGTTCAGAAGCCAGATCTGTCACGGGGCAACTGTGATGGGTGTCTTTCTGCTTCTGATGAGGCTAAGATCATATTTCCTCTGAGTAGGTATCAAAATAACAATGTTGGGGCCAAGGATTTAGCTCAATGGTTTCGCCGCCTGCCTCGCAAACGCAAGGACCCGAGTTCGATCCCCGGTACCAAAAAAACCCAAAAACCAAAAAACAAAATAACAATGTTATAACAAATCAAAGTTAGTGTGTAAATAATAAAGACATGGCTGAAATTTGTGGTGTTGACCTTTCAAAATAGTTTTCAGGGTGGTGGGTATGTGGATATGTGGGCAATTCATCTACTCTTTCAGTTATATAAAATATTTTTAACAATCATGTAATTGTTTAAATTGCCTAGGCTGTGATGGCGAACCTTTTAGCACTTTCAACGATACAAACAGCCCACTGCAGCACATGTGCCATAGGTTTGCCACCACTGGCCTAGAGATTTCAGTTTTATAACTAATGTTTAAACATTTAATAGTTGTTTGGTATCATGCATTATAAATCTTTAATACACTGAGCACTAAAAAACACATTAAAATATTTTCATGCATAAAAGGCCTCCAGACATTAAAAAAATAAATAAATAAAGGTTAGGGCTGTAACTAGTCTGCAGGCGCTCACTCCTAAGTCTGGTTCCTTTACACTGCACAGGCCTGAGACCATTCCACAAGCAACCACAAAAGAAAAACATGGCTGTACACAGCTCTGGAGTGCAAAGACCCCAGAACAGTAAGGGCGATTTTTACTTGGGATTGAGATAATGGGTGGGTGGGAGTGTGTGCTGCTTTTCTTTTGACATTGTTTCTGAATTTTCCCATTTTTTTCCACAATGAGCATATGTCACTCTTTAATAAAGAAAAACATTTCCTTGAGAAAAGAATGAGGCCACCAACCATAAACGTGAGTCTCTACACCAGGCAAAGCTGGAGCACTGGCTCAGAGGCCGCTGTGGCCACATCCCCTGGATCTGGGATTGAGAACACTCAGCTAAATGGGCACAGGGATAACTGAGAGGGAGGCAATGGAACTGGGCTCAGAAATAAGATGAAAAGGTGAGGGGTAGGCAGCAAAAGGGAGAGCACACAGAAACAGGAGCTGGGGCAAGAACCCAGGCAATCTTTGGTGCCTGAGCCCAAATGAAGACAACAGGAGCAGGAGGAAAGTTTGATCAGGGCCACGAGCTAGCTCTGTAGATCAAGTCAGGCCCACAAGCCAGGGAAGGAGGAAGGTGGTGCCCAGCAAGCTTAACTACCTAGGCAACCTTCCTTCCTGGATTCTGAGCTATAATCAGCATCTCTGAGCTGCCCAGTTCTCTACTAGGTAATGACAAGTCTCTACACCAGCATGCTGCTGTCGTCGCAGTTAAGGGATAATAGGCGAAGACACGTGTGCTCATTTCCAGCATTCTATGAAGCAAAGGCAGACTCGCAGTACTCATCAGAGGATTCTGCTATCCAGCTTCTAGTGTGTCTGGTTCAGCACAGGAGAATGCCAGCTCATGTAGTGACTGTCTGCACTCTAAACCATGGCAGGGAATAGTTTTGAAAGAAAAACCTTGGATACACTTGGGATTCCTCAGTTCCAGACTGAGAGGCAGCCATATGTTTATGTTAGAACAGACTGAAATGAAGGAGATTCTCCCAGGGAATGCTATTTTCTCCATACTTGTTGCTTTCAAAGACAAACTGTCCTATTTAAGGTCAGATCCGGGGAATGACATGACCCAATGAGTCCCCTCCAGAATGGCAAAAAGTAATGGAGAAGTTTATGATGAATAAATGAGAAACATGGTTCCAGAAATCATCATATCAGCATTTCATACAATTGGAACAAGAAGTGAGAACTGTTCATTCTTTGTTTAGCATTTCTTACATACATTTGTAAGCCACTGTGCTGTTCCATACAACTCCAGAAGTCCAGGAAGAGCACCAGAAAGGAACTCAGCATACCAGTTCTTTATAAGCTGCTAAATGTGAGCATCCCAGGTGTCCACTTCAGAAAATCAACTTGAGCTTACACAAGACCCCTCACCAGCAGGCTACAGATTTGGGGATTAGCACTGTGATGCATGGATACAATAATGGCATTTAATTAATGGTGGCTGGCTCGGCAGATACCTAACAGTACTAACTGAGGTATTAGGTGATCATCCTAAGCTCTGAAGAATGAAGAATGTTGGGTAACACAGTTGAAAATATTCCTCAAAATAAGCACTTTCACACAAGAAGCTTTGAGAAAGCTTCCGGTACAATGATGCTATCCACAGAGGAGCAGGCAGGCATAAAAGTGGTATTTTCCCCAGTTACTCAAGTTATTAGAATTAAAAAATCATAGCTAAGGCACTTCCATTTGTTCTATATATTTACCTGCTGTACATATAACTTCTTCCAAAGAAGTCTTATAAGTACTGACTGGTATTCTGGTGAGGGGTGTCAAACTATATGACATAATCAATCTTCTCCAGAAGACCAGCATTGTGATGAATTACTGTAGAAATCCTTTCTTTTGGAGAGGCAAAGAGCCAGGAAGATGTTAACATAAACCCCTAGGTAGAAGATTCTGCCAGGAAAATGACTCCAGTGATATAAACACAAGGCAGATGTTGTAAAAGGAATTTAAAATCTCATTAGACATGAAGTCTTCCAACTATTACCTGTGTGCACATAAAGCAACAGATACCCACAAGCTGAAGTTTTAGAATCCATTTTGCTACCATCTAAAAAAAAAAAATCAAAGTTTTTTCCAAGCCAATAATATATATATATAAAAAAACTGTCAACTAGAAGAATTTCAACATTTTCAACAATTAATTGTTTTAAAACAATGAATGTGTCTAATTTAAAACAACTTCTGTATTTGTTCTTTATTCTTGGTGTATGAGTTCTATTGAACAGGAAGTCAAAAGAAACCACACTTATACTGGATTTTCCTAACTGGTGGTAAGAATTGAGTCACATTTATAATTAAGAATAATCAAAGCAACATAATGACTATTAAAGCTGTTCATGTGATATATTTTTATCTATATTTGTAAACCAGATCGTCACTCAAGAATATAGTAGCGCATTATTATTTGATTCTTTGCAGTTTCAAACTTAAAATTCTCTCCTACTTACAAGTCTTTCATTCATTTTCTGCTTTTAAGTTTGAATTATATGTTTTAAAACTCAGAATAGAATTTCTCAAATTCAAGGGTGGTTTTTATGTGACAATTATTTTAATTTTGTACCAGTAAATTCAAACTTGAATGTAAAAGTTCCTCACATTATGAGATCCTTAAGATCTTTAAAGCTGAAACTGTAGTTTTATTTAAATATATTTCCTAAGAAGTCTCTTAATTGTATCTTTTTCCCACCTTAGTGCGTGAATACAATATATCATTCTTGGTATGTTTTTCCGGTCATAGACATCTGTTGTTTCTGGATAAAATATCTGGAAAAAAAAAAGAGACAAAGTGTTTGTGCTTTGCTTCTCAAATTATTTAAATTCCTCAGGTAATCCTATCCTAATTGCTATTCTATACATCTAAACGTGGAGTACTGGCTCAACCACTGGTTTATTTTGCTTTACAGACCAATCCTTGCATCTAGTGTCCTGGCTGATGGCACGCCCCCTAGTGACCACTGGGAGAATGATGGCGTCTACTGGCAGCCTTTCTCCAAGGCTGGTCCGCCCAGCAGCGCGGCAGTTTCTCTCTGTAACCTCACTCCTGTGACTCCCCAGAGTCCCATGTGCCTGAGAAAGTGGTCTGCTTACAGGTACTCTGTTACGCTGTTAAAAACTTGGTACACAGTTCTGTAAACATGAGTGCATGTATACACAACACACATGCGACAGATTTTTTTTTCTATTTAAATACATTTTCACCAAATAATGTCTAGAAAGTATATAAAACTATGAAGGAAAAACAGCTAGAATGTCACTATTAGCATTCTGATTTTTTTCCTGGTCTTTTTTTTCTGTATGCATCTGTGATTTTTTTGTGCTTATGTGTATATGAAAACAACTTTGTACATAGTATAAATCCATTTTAAATCTGTTTAAAAGACTTAATAGAAGATGACTATTTTCCATCCCCTTCATTATTCTCAGAGAACATTATTTCTAATGTATGCATATGATTCTTACATATTTTTGAATCATACCTTACCTATCCTCCATGGTAAACACTTACTTTGTTCATGATTCTTTCCCTATTCTAAGCCACTGCCATGACCACCCCTGACTTTCCCAAGCTGCTGATTTCTTCTGTTAGTCATGTAGATATGGAATCACCAGACTGAGAAGTCTGAACATTGAGGCTTTTAATACACATTCACACTACTTTTCCTAAGCTCAAAAGCAAGAGCCTGATAAGAAACAGATTTCAGAGTGGAGGACCAAACTTCTCTGTTCCTGAACAAGAGAAAAGGAACAACTGGGCTTGAAGCTTCTAATATTAAGATAAGCATGCCAGCATTGCTTGGTTTTGGTAGATATTTTACACAATTTGACATAAAATTAAATCATGCATCATATGGTACTACTTCATATTTAGTGTAGTTTTCTACTGGACATTTTAAAAAACAGAGAAAAGAAAGAAGTAAAGTGTCAGCTGGGCATGGTGTCCCATGCCTATAATCCTAGCACTTGGGAGGCTGAGGCAGTAGGATCACCTCAGGTTTGAGGCCAGCTTGTGCTACATAGTGAGTTCAAGGGCAGCCTGAACTGCATAGCGAGACCTGGTCTCAAAAATCCAAAAAACAACAAAAAAAGAAAGAAGCAAAGTGTCTTGTGCTACCAATGTACGGTTCCTGTGTACTGAAAGAAATGTCTGAAGCCTGGGAAATGTCAAGGGCCTTTCCAGCCTTCCTTTAACACATGTGCTGTCAAAGTGCTGGGGAAAGAGGCTTCTCACTTCTGAATAGTGTTACAGATTTAAAGTTTTAAGTAAGCAGAGAACAGCTACAGCACTCCCTGCACATCTTGCTGTACAACTCTCCCCACCTCCTTTTATTCAAACGAGAACCTTCTATATTTATATGTCTCCAGGAAAATCCTCATAAATGTGTCTGCCTGGAGCAAGAGGACGGGATCAATTTCTACTTAACCTGATGGTTTTATTCAGTACTGTATCTCCAGCACCTAGCATGATGCTGAGCAGTCAGCACTTCCTGTTGATAAATGAAGGAATTAATGTTGGTCACATACATCAAAGTCAATTAAGTCCATTCTTAGTCTTTCACCCCTGCAATGCAATGTATTGATGACTTCATGATAAAAATTAATGTTAAAACAGAATCTGCTGTCCAAATTACTTGTTTGACCCCAAAATATACAATTTGCAGAGGTTTAAGTCAAGTCTATCAAACATAATGAACTTATCCTAGTCAGATGCTGCTTCATTCAGAAAAATCCTATTTGAGTTTCTTTCTGTTTACTACCCAGACTCTATTTAGTACTTGCTAAGTCACGGTCTAGAAATATGAAATGTGTCACAACTACTGCTCAAAAGGTAATAGCATTAAGTGTTTTATGTGCTTTAAGAGAAGGGAAACTGGTTTGATGAAAATGGCAGGACAAAATAAATATCCATAATTTACAGAAAATATGAGACTGAGCTAAAGCTGAAATAAGCACGAATGTATTGAAAGTGGGCATTCATAATTTACAGAAAGGAATCTTTTGCTTTTGCTCTGGTGGGTGTTTTTAACAGCAAACCTGGCGTAATAGGATAACAACACAGGTCTCCAGAAACCCATAGCTTAGCCCCTTGTCCTGGAGTTGGTGCTTTCCTAAATAAATCACTTCTTTAACTCTGTATGCAGGAAGCCATGCAAAGACCTAAGCACTTGGTATACAGGAAAATCAGATGGATCTCAAATACAACATGCTCAGTGGGAAAAATCCAATTTCAAAAGGCTATCTACCATAATATCCCATCTACATAATGACAAAATGACAGTGAAGTAGTGGTTGCTGGTAACAGAGCCAGGGAGGGATGCAACATAAAATACCCCCTTCTCTGTAGCCAGCTGTGTCTGGATGGTGATAGTGGCCACACAAATCTGTTCATGGCATTCAACTGTACAGAACCACACGCACCCACACTCTCACAAGTCAATGCGTGTACACATGGTGAAAACCGAGTAAGGTCCGTATGCTAGTTTACATTAATACCCCTGTGTCACCTGAACACTGTACTGTAGCTATGTCACCACTGGGGGAAGCCGAGTGAAGGGTACTCAAAGATGCACTATTTTTACAACTTCCTTTGGGTCTATAATTCTTTCAAAATAAGAAATAGCTGTACAGTTTTTATCAAGTGTGATTCCCTCACTTCCCTTAAGTCTCTATTTCTCTCACAGGCTTAAGGATACCTGCTCTTTGAATTTAACAAGCACTGAACACTTACTGAATGAATTTTATTTGGGAAATTACTTCAGTAACAAGAGCTACAACTCCCTTGCTTTTTGATGTAAAGGGATACTATGATCTATAAAAATAATTTATAAAGTAAGTTTATAATAATTTATAGTGAAAAAGGGAATTGTCTATCTTAAATCAACTATGCACCAGCTAAAGCTCACCTGACTTTGTTTACTCTACAGACAGGTGAAAACCTGGCAGCTCTCAAACCGGGCACAGGCTTACTCTGAGGTCTTGTCATAGATCACTTTGGATAAGCCTTTCTATATTTTTGTTTGGTTCTCACATTTCTCATTCTTGTGCTAACATATCTCGCCTGTCCAATCATCTTTCACAATGAGACATTTGTGCACTACTTTCTGCCTTACCAGAGCAGGCTGTGGCACGTGGAGACTTACCTTGGGTAGACCAATCGACTCCATGGCTCTTAACCACTGGACAGTGTTATCTGTGTGTCGAAAATGAAGCCCGGACTTCTAATGTGAGGACAGGAGGGAGAAAGGAAAGACAGGGCCACACACAAAGTGAGTCGTTTGTAATAACCTTTTTCACTAGCAGGATGCTTTTCAATTGTACTTATCCAAGAATAGTTATTAATGCTTCCATAAAACAAATGCAGACACAATAAAAAGACTAGACCGTATCTCAGCAACATCCCAGCCATCTGTGATGGACCGTGGCATTTTCCACAGTTCATACATTTGGGTAATTCCGAATGGGACTCACACACCATGTAATGTCTAGCACATGCCTACAGATGTTTTAGGAGATACACGCATAGGTGGGTATGGATACACTAACACAGACACATGGTGCGAAGATTTTGGTAACCATGCTGACTGGAAAAAGATAAGAGTCTTTATAAGAGTAAATCCTTTTTATTTTGTTTCTGACACATTTATATATAATATTTCTGTATGAAACCTGGAAAATATAGAAATATATAAAGATGAAAACACAAGCCACTCCAAAATTCAGAGCTAATTTTAGGATTTTCCCTGCGTATAGTTTAACTCTGATCTTGGCCTTGAACAAGAAGTAAACCTTCAGTGGAAATGTTTTTCTACACATACAACAAAAATGGTCTTTCTGTGTCTTCTGTTCCTTCTTTACAATTCTAAACATACAGCCATTTTTTCTGTACAGTACAAATAGAGGATCCTTGCTGGCATCTCATGAAGTTATATCAGGTAATGAATCACCAAGAGCCTTAAAATGATCATGCATTTTTCATTAGCTGAACCCATAGCATGGTATTATCTATTTTATTTTTTCATTTTAAATAAATCTACAAAAAGTTAACGATAGCAAGCTTTTATCATATAAGTAATATCCAATGTTAGATGATCACATTCACCAAGTCTGGATCTTCCCACCTTTTGTGACTGTCTACAATCTGATAGTTTATTAAATTAAAACTGTTTTCACTTCTGTTGGAAATTATGAAATATAAGTGAATTAACATTTGACAAATGTTTATGCCTTCTTAATAGTGGTCACTATTTGTGATTGGACTATACATTTCAAGTAGTTTATATAAATTATTTCTAATTTCCCAAACACTCTGCAAAGTAATAACTATTCACATTTTTTAAAGATGAAGAAAGCCAAGACAAAAAGATAAAGTGATTTGCCTCAAGTTAAGTAGTTGTTAAGTGGCCGAGCTGGGATCTAAGACTTGGTCTTTATATGAAAACCTTGGGGGTGGGGAGACAGGATCAATGATTGTTTGGTTATTCTTTGGAAGGAAGAAATTAGCTAGTTGCTATGAATTAGCTCAAGAAAGGAAGAAAAGGGGCAAGAAGAAGGGACTAATCGGATGGAAAGAAGGGAAAGGAGTAACTAGAATCCAGAGAGTTAACTGCCAAGCCATAGTGTCTGAGTGTTTGTAAACCAGCATAGATAACATCTGCAGAATACAAGCAATTCTCAGACATGGTCACTCTGTGACCATGAAGAAACAAGATGGAAATAATCCTCAATCAACTTTGAACAAAGATATATGAGGACTCTCTGCAGTACAAAATAACTAAATGTTCTCCCAACAAAATAACTAAAGGTCCAGAATACAAAATCAACATTTAAAAAAATCAATAGCTTTTTTATATGAACTAGCTGAAAAAAATCAGGGAAACAATTCCATTCATAATAGCTTTTAAGAAACACCTATGAATCAACCTAACCAAGGAGGTGAAAGACCTCTACAAATGAAAATTACAGAATGCCAAGGAAAGAAATTGAAGAAGAAACAAGAAGATGGAAAGACTACATGCTTATGGATCAACAGAATTAGTACTACAATGGCCATAGTACTAAAAGTGATCTTCAGTTTCAGTGCAATCCGCATCAAAACCCCAAAGACATTCTTCACAGAATTAGAAAAAAAATAAAATTCATATGGCAGCACAAAAGACCCAGAATAGCCAAAGCAATCTGAGCAAAAACAGCAAGGCTGAAGACACTGAAATACCTGATTTCAAATTATGCTACAAAGCCATAGCATCAAAAATAGCAGGGCAGTTTTCTTTTTTGGGCTGGGGATTTAGCTCAGTGGTTCCGCAGCCTGCCTCACAAGCAGAAGGACCTGAGTTCAATCGCTGGTACCAAAAAAAAAAAAAAAAAAATAGCAGGGAACTCACACAAAAATAGACTGAGGGCCAACAGGATAGAATAGGGGACAAGGAAGCAAACCCATGGGACTACAGTCATCTGATTCTTGCCAAAGGAGCCAAAAATTTATGCTGGAAAAAAGACAATCTCTGGGCCGGGGATGTGGATCAGTGGTTCTGCTGCTTGCTTCGCAAGTGCAAGGTCCCAAGTTCTATCCCAGGTACCAAAAAAAAAAAAAAAAAAAAAAAAAAAAAGTGCTGGAGAAACTGGATATCCATATGTAGAAGACTGAAACTAGATCCCTTTATATTACCCTGTACAAAAATCAATTCAAAATGGATCACCGAGTTCACAGAGTTAGGTATAAGACTTGCAACATTAAAACTGCTAGAAGAAGCCTGGGGATTTAGCTCAGTGGTTCCACCACCTGCTGCACTAGTGCAAGGTCCTGAGTTCGATCCCCAGTAT
This sequence comes from Heterocephalus glaber, assembly GCF_053883595.1. Taxonomy (NCBI): domain Eukaryota; kingdom Metazoa; phylum Chordata; class Mammalia; order Rodentia; family Bathyergidae; genus Heterocephalus; species Heterocephalus glaber. Next base: position 3,881,233 of record NW_028258454.1, read on the forward strand.
CAAAAAAAAACTGATAGAAGAAAACATAGGGGAAACACTTGAAGCCATAAGAACAAGCAAAGGCTTCCTCAATAGGCCTCCAATAGCTTAGGAAGTAACAGCCAGAATCAACAAATGGGATTATGTCAAATTAAACAGTTTTTACCCAGCAAGGGAAACAACTAACACAGTGAAGAGACAGCCTCTAGAATGGGAGAAAAATCTGTGCCAGCTGGTTTTCCAGCAGAGAATCAATAGCCAGAATAAAGAAGAACTCAACACCAGAAAATCAAAAAGCCCAATCTTTAAACAGGCAAATGAGTCAAACATGCATTTCTCAAAAGAAAAAGTACAAATGGCCAATAAGTATATGAAAAAATATTCAACATCTTTAGGCATTAGGGAAATGCAAATGAAAACTATGCTGAGATTCCATCTCAACCCATTCAGAATGGCTATCATCAAGAATACAAAAACCAATAAATGCTGCTAAGGACGCTGGTGTAGTAGTGGAAGGAACCTTCTTCCATACTGCAGGTAAGAATATAAATTAGTACAGCTACTAGGGAAATCACTATGGAAGTTTCTCAAAAAAGCACAAACAGGGAGGGGCAGGGGAAAGGAAAGAAGGGAAAGGAAAAATGATGAGAAATGGAAAAAATGGAAATAAAGTCTTTGTAAATAGGGAAGGGTGGAGGGCGTGAAGGGAGGGCTAGGAATGGGGAAAAAATAAAAACCAAGATGCATTATGTAAAGGTCCAATTCCCAATGAGAAATGTAATTGTGTTGTATATCTACAATGTACCAATAAAAGAATTTAATACAAAAAAAAAAAAAGCACAAACAGAACTGCCATATGACCCAGCTATACCACTGCTTGGTATATATCCAAAGGAATTAAAGTCATCATACTATAGGGTTACTTGCATACCCATGTTTATTGTGGCAAAATTCACAACAGCAAAAATAGTGAACCAGCCTAAGGGTCCATCAGCAGAAGAATGGATAAAGAAAATGTGGTATATTGTATTTTTTGGCCATAAAGAGGAAGGAAATCATGTCATTTTCAGGAAAATGGATAGAACTGGAAATAATCATTTAAGCAAAATAAGCCATACTCAGAAAGAAAAGTATTACGTATTTCTCCTAACATGTCGAATCTAAAAAGATGACATGAAAGTAGAAGGGAAACTATAATTAGACAAGAGGAAGGGAGTAAGGGGGGGACGGTGGTGTAAGGGAGGGTAGTGAGGGGATGGGTATGATCAAAATATATGAACGTATGAAAGTAAAACAAACAACAACAACAAAAATAAATGTCATTGGAAAAAACGGCACATGCCTGTAAATTCCATCCACTTGAGAGGTTTAGGCAGAAAAACCAAAGTTGAAGTCCAGCTGGGGCTATATAGTGAGACCCTGTCTCAAAATACAATTTTAAAAAGGGCTGGAGGCCAGGGATTTAGCTCAGTGGTTCCACCGCCTGCCTCGCAAGTGAAAGGTCCCGAGTTCAATCCCCGGTACCAAAACAAACAAACAAACAAAAAATAAAAATAAAAAGGGCTGGGATTAGCACACTTAGCCTAGCATATGTGAGGCCCTGGGTTCAATTCCCATTATCAAAAAAACAAAAACTAAAAATTAGAATGTCTTCAACTAATTGGAATAATTCCTGTTTCTTCATTGATGACCATCTAGTCTCCATTCAATCTCGTCTCTTAGATAACGCTGATCAGGACATCAACCTTATCCTGCTTCCTGACAATACCCAAAAGAAAGCTGGTCCCCATGTCCCTAAATCCTTACTATAACCGCCCAGCAAAAAGCCTACATCTATGCTGAGCCTTTCACCTCTCCCAGTAGCTTCATGGCTATGCATTTTCTTTTCTTTCCCAAAGAGTAAAATAACCATAATTTTGTTTAGGCGTAGGTGGCTTTCTAGGGTCTGTGGCTTGTGAGCTATACCAATCTGACGCTGTGTAACAAAGACAGCCTGTTTATCCAGTAGTCTTGTTAGCTAAGTAATCTTAGGAAAATTGCAAATCGCACTGAGCCTAGGCTCCTCAGCCATAAAATGCTTCTCTGAGTTTAGGGATTCTACCAAGAATAACCAGTAAATACAGAGTTGCAAAGTACACTAAGTATGCAGCCAATGTTAGTTATTCTAATTACTGTGCTACAGGACTGGGCTTGAAACTTACCTTTAAGTCAGAAAAAGGTGTAGCATTTCATATACTCAAAGAAAGGGCAGCTATCTTTGTCATATTTCTACAGCAGACGAAACAGATTTCAAATCCTCACCTGAGAATCTCTGACTTCCAGTGCCTATGTATGATCCATTTTGCATATGTAAGGAGTAAACTTCGGTGAATGAACTGCAGCAATGACATCTCAAATCTATTGACTGGTTTCAATTACAATGAAAATGGTCTTCCAAAATGGCTCAAAATAATTTCAGGGCATTGTAATTATTTTTAGCAAGTCTACTTAAAAAGAAGTCCTACATATTAATAACAGACAAGATAGCATGACTAGACTCATGTGTAGCCAAGGGATGCTTCTGTCCAACTACCTAACTTATTTGTATTTCATATAGAAATATAAATTCCTGTTTTCTTTTAAGTTCATTCCTATAGAAAGTGCATGCCGACTGCTGCTGAGCTTTCTCAACATCAGCAAAGGTTCACCTTGTTTAGCTGCTAGATGAGGAACGAAGGGAGTCTTCAAGGATGCTAATTCTTACGTATTAGAGCCTTCTGCAATATGAGCTAGCTTACAAACAGTGATTATCCTAATCTGCTAGGTTATAGCTGAGGAATGGAGGGCACAAGTCTGCATGACACTGAAGCTTGTAAGGCTCAGGGTTCTGACCCCTTGCAGAACCTCAGACTCCAGGCCAAGAGTTCTGCTGGTCCTGCCCCTCCTGGCACCTCATGCATCATGGCCTCCCACCTCCTGAGCACACACATCTCTCGGGCCCCATGCCATGTGTCTGGCATGCACCATTGTGTCCAGTCTTCGCAGTGTCTCCACGAAGGCAGATACTGCTATGATTACGTCCACTTCTCGGGTGAGGACCTGAGGCCCACAGGGGCAAAGTGAGTGGTGCAGCTGAACTCTGAAGCTGCCCACTCTGCCCAAATCCTATGTTAATGGTATTTGGAGGCAGGGCCTTTGGGAGGAGGTGATCAGGACTAGCGAGGTCACAAGGCTGAGCAGCTTTCTACCCAGAGGAAGACAGACCTGAGCTAGCTGCTTGCTGCTCTGCTGTGTGATTCCTGGGCCACATTAGGGTGCAGCAAGGAGGCCCTCACAGGTGTCAGCATCATACTCTTGGACTTCCCAGCCTCCAGAGCCATGAATGAAATAAATCTCTGTTCTTTATAGAGCACCTGGTCTGTAGCATTCAGTCATAGCAACTCTGACCACACTAAGTTTCTGGTCCCTTCTCCCCTCCCACTCCTGCCAGGGAGACCTTCCTGCCTCCTCAGCACCACACCCCTGTGGAACTGAGGCTCTTTCCCACTGTCAGCCAGTGCTATCCCTTCATGCCATCGCTCCACCCACTTCCAATTCCCTCCCCGTACCTGCCACTGTTTCCCTCCAGAAGTCACTTCCCATCCACGCAGGCCACTGACACCTGTCACCTGGACCACACCGTCTCCTCTCTGGGCTCTCTGTCCACCACCTGCTCTCTTCCCCTCACTACCCACAGAGCAGCCGCTGATCTCTTGAAAGACGCATACTGCAGTGTGAGGCCATGGTCAGAGTTTCAGTAGCTTCCTTGCACTTCAGATGACGTCACGTGTCCCCTGTGGAGGGCACCATCTCTGCCTCCCTCCTGGCCTCATCTCCCACGCTGTCCCTTGGCGCAGCTGCTCAGCCCCGAAGTTGTGGCCAAGCTCTTTGCTTTCTCGAGTCTGTCACCGAGTTCCTCCCAATCCCAAACCCAGGCTGCACATGGATGGGCTCTCTTCCCATTCTTCCAGCCTCAGAGAAAACCTCCCCTCACAGAATCCTGGATAAATGAGCTCCACCACGTATAGGCTGACTATCCTTTATCCAACATGCAGAAGTGTTCCCAAGTTTTTGAATTTTGAAATATCTGCTCATATTTCACGTGTAGAGCATTCCTAATCCAAAAAATATTGAAATCTAAAGTGCTCCAACATTTGAATCCTTTTGAATGTTGCTGGCACGCAAAATTTCAGATTTCAGAGCATTTTGGATTTCTGGTTTTTAAGGATGCTCAATCCATATGCATTTCTACCTTGACATACTTTACCTTTTTTCCCCTGTAACTTTATTATAATTTATTATTGTCTTAGTTTGCCTGTTGCTGGGACAAAATACCCAACACCCACAACTAAAAAGAGGAGAGGTTTCTTTTGGCTCATGTTTTCAGTCTATGGTTGGCTAGCTCCAGGACAGGAACAGCATGGCAGAGGGGCCTGGTGGAAGAGAGGTCCCTAACCCCATGGCAGCCAGGAAGCACAGGAAGGTGGTAAGAGTCGAGGACATATATACACCCTTCCAGGTCAGTTCCCAGTGACCCACCTCTTGCAACCATGAGACTTTGGGGGACACTTTCGATCCGAACCATAACAATTATATTAATGTGCGTCTGTCTATTAGAGCAATGACTCTCAAGCCTTGGTAGTACACAAGACTCTCCTATAGACAAACAAGAGTTTCGCCTCCTGGGTCGCAGGCCAAGTGATTCTGCTTGATTCAGCAGTCGGGGGTGTCCAGGTGTCCAGTTTCTGCACACACCCACCAGATCCTGCAGGAGGTCTGAGTCTCATACTTAGAGGAAGAGCACCAGACTCTAAGCACCTTGAATGAGTATTAAACATAGCACAGGGAACAGGAAAGAGACAGAGCTTCCGTCTTACTGGAAATTACTGCCATGCATCCCTCACTTGTGGCAGACAGGACCCTGCAGTACTCAGTGAGGACAGGGCAGAGGAGGGGCACGTGGTTTCCAACAGCAGGACAAGACTATCTTCATGATACATTCTGGTGTGTCCACAGGAGACAGTGACAGGCACCATTGCACTTATGTGGCAACTGTCACTGGAGAAGAGGGCAGAAGTGGCTGTGGAGAGAATACTCAGAACCGGAACGTGAACACCCAAGACATCTTTCCCATCCAGAATTAGTAGGGGATGGGACTACGTGCTGGCTGGCAGACAAGGAGGGGTAGCGAATCTGACCTGCTGGTAGCCATCAAGGTTGTCAGTACCAACACTGCCTTTTGTGGCTCAGGCACACGGCCTTGTCCTGGAGACACCTCGTCTAACATGAGGTCATAGTTTATGATGGTGAGAGACTATGTGTGCTGAGCTCATCGTCTCTGGATGTCGCACCATGGGGCTAGGCTTGGGTTACCACATGTTCCTTCCTCCTGCAGCATCCCTGCCTCAGTCTCGTGATTTGGTGTCCCTTGGAAGGGGGCACATGACGGCCACAGTCTGAAGAACACAAGAGCAGGAAGCTGAGTCGCCTATTCATGAAGATTTGGCTCTCTTCATTTTTGTGTAAAAAACAAAAAGGACCCATATTTTATGGTCACCTGGCAAGCCACTAGAAATTTCTGTTTCGAACCCTAGGCCCTTTCAGGGACTTGATCGAAATTTAAAGAGAAGAAAAAGGTCTGTTTTCCAGCGCACTCCCAGAAGGGCAGTCTCCATTTCTCCTGTGTTTTTCTGTAGGTCGGCAGCATGAGAGCTCCCACGCCACAACTGGCAACACCTCCCTCCTCCTGCTGCTTCTGCTTCCCTCCCTGCCCTTCGCCCAGCATCATTCTGCACAGCCAGCTGCCCAGGCTGGGGAGGTGGGGGACAGTGACGAAGAGCACTTCCCCCTTTCATGACATTTTGCTCACAAATGTCATTGAACTACAGAGATTTTGTTTCTTAACAAGGGACTGAAAATATCATTTCCCCTGTCCTCGTCCCAAAGAGAAGTTGATATGCATTTAAGTAGCAGGATGTCTGATTCCAGGCAAAGAAAGGACCTGTTTAAGTTTCCTTGAGACAATTTCCAGGAGGATCCAGAGCTGATCTGCAAGGAGACAGCCACGCTCAAGGTCTAGGATGTGTCAGAGAGTGAAAACAATCAGCCCCACAGTCTGCTCTGAGGCTCAGGGCCACAGAGGCTCTCTCTTCCCACTTGATTTTCACTGTCCACAAAGCCAAAGGAAAATCCCACAGCTCTCTCTTCAAGGGCAGGCTGGCACTTGGCTCGGCAACACTTCATTATCAAATCCACACGGATGTGAGCACTAACAGACCTAGCTCTTGATAATTACCATAATAAGAACAGCCAGAATCTAAAACATGGACACATTTTGGTGTGTGTGTGTGTGTTTTAGAAATTTTTTTTTTCTGTGCTTCTGTGAATTTCTAAAAATACTTCCCAAAATATTACTTTAAAACTTTCATTTTGGGTAGTTTGGTCATTGTTTTGTTGATGCCTTGTGAAAAGCCACAGGAGATGAATTTGTGGGGTAAGACACATGACTTCATGAGCCCAAACTTTCTTTATCAAAAGCAAACACTTACTCCTGGCATTGGCCAAGACAGACTTAGGCTCATTACCTTTGCATCTAGACCAAGGGTCTCTAACCCCTGGGCTACTGACCAGTATCAGTCTGTTAGGAACCTGAGCTCTATCTCCAGTCAGATCCGCAGTGACATTAGATTCTCAGAGAAGCACAACACTACTGTGAACGGTGCATGAGAAGGATCGAGGCTGCATGTTCCTTATGACAACCTAATGCCTGGTGACGGATGGTAGAGCTGAGGCGATGATGGCAGCATTAGGGAATGTAATTATTATGTGTCACAAACATATACAGATAGAAAAGAGAGAGAGACTAACATTCCCCCATCTGTGGAAAAACTCCCTTCCATGAAACCAGTCCCTGGTGGCAAAAGGTAGGGGACCTTTGGTCTAGACAATGAAGGTAGACTCAAAAGAGATCCATCAAGCCGGGGATTTAGCTCAGTGTCACCACACCTGTCTTGCAAATGCAGGGTCCGGAGTTCAATCCCCAGTACCAAGAAAAAAAAAAAGAGATCAGTCAAGTGACCTTGTTTACTGTGAGCCTTAATGATTATTCCAACATTTGATCTGAATTCAGTGTATAAAGTTTTAAATATTTGGCCTAAAATATATTTTCCATTTATTCCATTTTTAACTATTCTCAACCCTATCCATGCAATTGTAAGGTAAATAATGTGAACTGTAAGAGAAAGAACTTTTAAAGATATTTGAAAATTTTGAATATAAAGAACTAAATGTGGGCTGTAGGTATAGCTTTAGTGGTACTGTTTGCCTCCCAAATGGGAGACCCTGGTTTCTATCCTCAACACCACAAAATAAACAAATGAAACATATGAAGAGAATAAAAAATCAACTTTCAAGGGAGTTTAAAACTCATGACCTGTAGCAGAAAGAGGCCACATATTCCAGAACAGAACATCACACACTTTAAATTCCCTTCTGAAGATATATCTCTAATGCATAAGCCTTCTACATTTTTGTTTACATTTTCCTGTTTCACTTTTTAGTGAAAAAATTTCAAACAATAATAAGGAGGCAGTAACCATGATGGTTTCCTATGGAGCCATCATCCAACTTTGCTACTTATGAGTTCATGGCCAGTTTGGAACCATCTGTTCAACCTTGCCCCAAGTTTGAAGTAAATATAGTTTGAAGTAAAAATATCTTATGTGTAAATATTTCAATATGTATCGCTAAAAGATCAGGATTTTTAAGTTAATATGAAATTGGCATTTGTTATGATTCTGTTTTCTTCCCCCAGCTCCTTCCCAATTTAAATAATGGTGGGTGTTGTTGTTGTTTGTACAGCTGTTTTTTCCAAAGGGACTATGATAACCTTTTGTCTGCTGATCCTTTCCAAGTTAGCCATGAAACAAGTCTCTGACTAGTAGCACACAAAAAAGTTAGTTTTATTTTATTTTAAACACTAAGTGGGAAAGAATTCTTACCCGAATACCTAACATTACTACTCACTTTGTCTCACTGGTCCTGATTCTTTAGGGCCACAAGTTCAAGTCCGTGCTGGGAATTTTATTCCTTGATGAGAACTTGGGGAGTAATAAATGTGTTGGTGGTAAGAAAAGGAGGTGTAGTGGGCCCCCCTTTCTCCATGTACTAGCACTTATAAAGTCACAAATGACCTTCTTGAAGAAATAATGGGGGAGGCATCAGGAAGCCCCAAACATCAGAGGTTGCTTAGCCTCTGCCTGGAAATAGAAATATTTTGCTCTTGGAAATTTGCTGCTGCCTCAGGAATGATTATTAACAGGCTCCAAAGCACTATCCTAAACCCCATTCCTTATAGAAACAGCAGTTTAAAAGGGGGAAGGAAATGAAATACCAAAGTTTCACTTTTCGCTGGAAGCCAGAACCAATTAGATCTTGGTTACCTTATAGCGTGTTTGTTCCACATCATAGATCTTTTTCTCTGATACCATTTTCGGGGCAAAGAACTTGGCCAACTTTGCAAGGTAAACTCCATTCCGGAGCCCTTCCTCCAGCTCAGTGGTTGGTGGCAATTCTTCAACTAAGCAGACTTCCATCCACCTAAAAAGAGTGAAAAATGTTAGAAGTGTCCCTGGCCAGGTGACCTTTTGTACATGAAGGAGAGCAGGGTCTCAGGTGTCTGGGGGTGACCCTGGTGGGGTCAGAGCAGGAGATGAACGTGGGCATAAAAGCCCAGAGGATCCAGACTCATTTTCCTGCCAGAGCCCATCAGCTCCACCTTCAGCTGAGTCTCTGCCAATTCTCTTTGGTGCCAATGAGGGAAAAAGGCCAAACCACTTTGTAAGAGTGGATTTAGTCCTGCTTACATTAAAGAAAAAATAATTCCAAGTTTATTAGCCTTTAGCAGAGGCAATTCTTGTAAGGGTTGTGCCCTGGGAGAGCATAGTTCAAAGTACTAAAATACACAGTTGCCTCAGCTTGGAAATGAGTATAGGGAAGGAAGCAGGCATGGAAAGGGGCATCAGAACTTCAGAAAGCAGACGAATCTTCTTTACATAATACACACTCCTTTTCCCAATTCTGGGAATGTATTAAATACTCTCACCTTTGGGGGAAGATTAAAGTAACTACAGAGTTCTGAAAAAATACTTTACACATGATCAGATTGAATCTCAGGACACTGTGCCAGTATTGTAGAAAGGAGAGTCCCAGGGTCATTACTGACTCAAGGATGACAGTGGGAGAGAAGCCAGGACTGTTCACATCCCACCCTGGTGTGCTGAGGAGAATGACAAGGAGGATGTGCTTCCTACACATCCTTAAGTGACCACAGCCTACTGTAAGAGCCAAGAGTCAGGCAGGCATGCATTCTCAGAGGGAGAACCTGCCACCCAGCCATGATCCACACGCAAGTCCACATCGACCCAGGCATTCTCCTTGGAAATCACTGACACTGCAGCCTCGGATCTGCTCCCAAGGATCCACGGCCTCGATGCCTTCCACACATGCTGTGCAGAGATGCTGCCAGCTGAGCCTCACCCAACCTGCAGATGCTTCCAATGTCTGTGCTTCCTGTAGCTCTGGACAGGGTCTTTTAAAGCTCAGTAAGCTCCTAATAAGTGTAATTACTGACCACTTGTGTAAGGCATGATTAAAAATGGAATAGATGAGAAAATATAAACATAAGCAATACCTCTGAAGAGCATTAAATACTGTATAACTGATTGCTTAGCATGACAGTTTGATTCCCAGCATGGTAAAAACAAACAAACAAACAAACCCATCTATCTATCTATCTATCTATCTATCTATCTATCTATCTATCTATATTTGAGAAGACAATGCAATTTGAAGGAAAAACAAGAGGACCATGTAAAAGAGGCTCACATGTCCACTGCTACATGGTAAAGCACTGTAAGAGTCTGAGAATGAAGGGAGACATTGGTTAATCACTAGAGTAATCAGGAAAAACATCAAGAAGGTGGTGGGATGGGAGTTAGCTTAGAACAGAGATTTGGGAAGATAGGGAGAGAACTTGCAGCTGGGAACCTGAGAAGTCCAAAGGCCTAAGGAAACATAGTAGTCTGGTGGGGGAAAGCCAGAGAAGCTTTAGGCATTTGGGGCTCCCAGAAGGAAAGAGGAATGGGCGTCTACACTGTATCTACAGTGGAAGTGAGCGATGGAAGATGAGCCTAGGAGGAGAAGTGTTGACATGCGTTGCTGCTGGGAGTTCCTGGCAGCTTCACAGAAGAGAAGTGACATGCTGACAGCAGTGATTACAGCAAATTAATCTCTATGGATGCCTCAGAGACCCAGTTCTTTGTCAGGCCTTTCTCACTGTGAGGTGCTGAGGGACTGCATCAGATATGAAGAAATGGGAGGGGAAGAAACCAAGAGATGTTTCAAGGAAAGTCTAACTGGACTTGGTGACAGCTTAGTTGGGGGGGAGGGGTAAAAGAAAGAAAATTAGTACCAGCCAGGGAGAGGGGTGTGACACAAAGGAGTCCCAGGACTTGGCCACCAGTGGTAGTGTAACTTCAAGCCAATCCCCTAACCTCCGGGGCCCTGGTTCTCTCCTCTGCTAAATGTGGGGGCAGTGGTGAGGAGATCAGATAATAAAGCACTTCCCAGTTCCAATGTCCTACAGGATGGTGAAACTGGAAGAACAAGAGGTAAAAAGTGACGATGATGAGCTTAATTTTCCACTTATCACGAATGTCTCAGTGACTTTCTCGTTTCTAATACCCAGTAGCCAGAACTTAAAGAAAGAAAGGTTTATTTTGGATCACAGTTTGTAGAGGTTTCAGTCCATAGTTGGCTGACGGCAAGGCAGGGCATTATAGCAGAGGGACATGGCAGAGAAAAACAGTCCATGGCAGGGCAGGCAGGATATGCAGCAAGTCTTCCTTCTTCTTTCCCTTTTTATTCTGTCCAGGCTACAAGTCTGTTGGTTGGTGCCACTCACACCCAGGGTGGGTCTTTCTTTTTTAGTAAATCTATCATGCACACCCAGAACTACACTAAACCAATCAGTGGATTGATTAATCCTGTATCTCACACCCATGATCCAGCCACTCCTAAAAGCCCCACCTATGAGTATATGAGGTTTTGGGGGGACATTTAAATATGAGCCACAAAAATGAATAAGGTGAACAAGGGATATTTGTTTTACATAAGACTTGTTTCAAATAAACTGAAGTAAGGAGTATAATGGACATGGTAAGTTTTAGAAAAGAAATACATAGTAATGCTTCCTTAAACAACAAATCAGGCCATGCTAAGAGCCAACACACAAGACCAACCACGTCAGTCAACTGTCACTATAATGGAAAACCTGAGGCAGTCAATTCTAGAGACATAAAGTTCATTTTGGTTCACAGTTTTGAGGGTTCTAGTCCAAGATTAGTCCTCTGGAGGGGACCCTCGATGGCAATGGGGGGAGTATGTGGTGGAGCCAAATGCTTCATGGCCAGGAAGCAAAAGACAGAGAAGGGGCTAGGGTCCCATAGTCCCCTTTAAGGTCATCCTCCAATGACCTTAGGACCTCTCACAAGGCCTGTCCTCTTAAAGGTGTAGCACACCTCCCAATAGCACTGCATGGGACCAAGCCTTTAACACACAGACCATCAGGGAACATTCAACACCCAAACTACTGTACCAAGTTAACTTAAATAAACTTATTGAAACATTAAGCTATTTCACATCAAAACACAATCTGTTTTTAACCAATAATGTTTTCAAATAATTATCTTGAAAAAAATTTCTAAACTTTTTCCCATAGTAATATAGAAACAACTCTGAAGTATAATGTTTTAGATTTAGGCTTGATTTTTAAAAGGAAGATAATCACATTTGTTTCTGTCTCTATTAGAATACACATGCAGTTGGCTCGAAGCACTGATGAGATCAAAAACTTAGGTTAGATACATCCTATTCAGAATACAGTCATGGCAAACGCTTATGACACCATGAACTCTCAGCAAACACAATCTCTCTATAGTCCTTTTGTACTCGGCAACTTGTTTACACATTACTGGAGGCGAAGGATATAGCTCAGTGATAGAGCACTTGCCTGGCATATGCAAGGCCATGAATTCAATTCCCAGCACCACAAAAACAAACATACACATAACGGGTACTCAAATACAGTTATTAAATGAAAGATCCAAGCACTACGGTTACATTGTAAAATCTATTAGAACACCGGCCAACACTTACAAAAACTGCATTTTTGCAACCTTAGGCATTACTGGCAAGGTCTCCTTTCCCTGTGTTACATCCAAAAGATGACACTGTTATCAATGGTAGCTATTTTAATAATGGATTTAATGCTCTGTGGGGATTATCACTTAATCTTCCCAAGCACCCTATAAGGAAAAGGTGCTATTAGGATCACCAGGATGACTTTCTGAGATGATTTTTCAGTTCTTCTGAGGCTTATAAAAGCCCAAGGCCACACAGCTGAGAAGCGAAATAACTCATTAAGCTTCCAAGGGCTTCTGATCCTCTAATTCCAATGTGTAACTTCTTATAATTCACCCAACAGAAGACTGAATCTTCCAGTCCAGGTGCACGGTCTGGTACAAAACAAAAGTGATACCAAGGGATCCCCAGCCACTTTCCAGAGCAAAAGCGGGAGTTTCACATTTGGAGATGCAGGTGCTGCTATGGTTTGCCGTACACAGTCAGAGGATAGTAGGTTCACTCTCTTTGTTACCTACCTGGCCACAGGCACGGTAAGTGATCCAGGCTGCCTCTTGTGGGGTCTGTGGCAAGACAGAGGGAGGCTTCTGGAGGATGAGAGACTATGCAAATGGAGCCACCCACCTCGGGATCTCCTGTAGGCTTACTCAAGATCCGAAGGACTTTCCTGAGAGTATCCAACTTGGAAACTCATCAATCACTTGTGGGCATGTGGTCAATAAACACAAGGCTACTCTGAGACAAGCAACAGGCTGCTGACACAATTAGCCCAGCTGGGCACTTCACATTGTTCTAAATGTACTAAGATATCTCTCAGGGAAGCACAAACCAAGATGTACAAATTTCTAAACTAGTGCATGTCATGATCATGTGAATATCCTTGGCACCCTACAAAAGAATCAGTTGAGGGCTGGGGATTTAGCTCAGTAACAATGCGCCTGCCTTGCAAGCACAAGGTCCTGAGTTCAATCCCCAGTACCAAAGGAAAAAAAGAAAAAAAAAGAATCAGTTGAGCCAATGTTTATTTTTAAGTTCTCAATTCTATTCCAACAATCTATGATTTATGTATAGATAATACAACATGTAAATATAAAATCAGGCTAGCAAGTCTTCCTATACTATAAAAAGAGTATGTTCAGATTTGCCCAAAATCCACAGAAAAGAAAGTTTCAATTGTTCCACCTTCCCTCCTGCTGCCTTTCATTGCTTCTTTCCCGCTCCTTTTATAGATTCCTTTTATTAGCCCACAACACTTGTCTCATCCCAAAGCAAAAGTCGAAGTTATTTCTTCTGAGCCCTTGAAGGGCTGCTGAGACCCTCTCCTTCCTTCCCAGAATGAAGAGACCCTATTGGTATTGCTTATTTTCTCTTTTCTCTGCAGGCAAGCAAGGAATCATTTATGAAGCTCAGAGAAACAAAATAGGAGTAAGAAGAATTTCCTTTTTATTATTCAAACTGGCTCTCTCCAACCTGGTGTGTGCGTGCGTGCGTGCGTGCGTGCGTGCGTGTGTGTGTGTGTGTGTTTGGAGTTGAGATAGTTTCTGTATGTAGCTCTGTGTAAATGTATGAGGTTCAAGCCAAATGAAAATAGAGGAAGGAGAGGGGAACAAGTAAAGAGAAAGGAAGGGGCTGGAGATTTAGCTCAGCGGTTCCGCTGCCTACCTCGCAAGCGCAAGGACCTGAATTTGATCCCGAGTACAAAAAAAAAAAAAGAGAAAGGAAGAAAAAAAAAAGAAAAAGGAAGAAAAAAAAGACATTTTCAATTTTTGATTAAAGCTAAAGAAAAATAATTATTTTGTCTTTCAGGAGGAAAAAAGGTCACAAAAATTCCATGACACATGATCCATTCTCTTGTACTCCATTGTACTTTGCAGAGCATATGAAAGTTGTCTTGAGATTATTTGGTATCTGAGTTGTTATTCAGGAAATCACCAACTATAAATCTTGGTCTAATCATACAGTGCTGTATGGAATAAATATCTCAGAGGGAGAGGTGCTGGCCAAGCACAGAAAATGTGTTTTTCTGCATAAGCCTATTTTATGTAGTGCCCTGTTCTGTGAGCTTTCAGGTACCATAAGTCAATTTTCTTTTGAAAAATCAACATGTGATATTTGTTTTATAAAGAATATAAAAAATCTGCTCTTTGTTTTTTATGTATAGCATAATTGGTCACTCTTCACTATCTGTGCCAAAATAGAATAAAATAACATCAGAAAGCCTAAATTAAGGTTCCATGGTAAATTTTTTCATTAGCTGTAGGATGACATCAAACTGTCACCATGATTCTATCAACCTTATGAGCTCAGGGGAATGTGAATGTAGGAGAAAACACTGCAAAACTGATGTAGGGATCCATGGGCCACCATCTTTTTCTCATACAAAACTTACTTGATTCATTATAAGAAAGTGACATAAAATACTATTTTCTTTGAAATATACAAAGAATCAATATATGACTCTGAGATTGAGCAGGAATGGTGCAGACTTCAGAGGTCTTACTTATTGGTGTCCTTGTTAGGATGGAGATAATACAGCAGAATTGTTGGGTTTGGTAAATATTTCCCGACTGTGTTCTACAGAATACTGGGTCAGTTCAGTGGTAACAGAGAAATCCCTGGTAGAAATATGGACATTGAAGTGATCCTAGAGAGGGCCAGGTATTTAGCTCAGTGGTTTCACCGCCTACTGTGCGAGCACAAGGACCCGAATTTGATCCCCAGGACAAAAAAAAAAAAAGTGATCCTAGAGAAGTTTCAGGTAGAAATGAGGAACATTACTGGACACTGCACAAAACAATGTTCTTTGTTGAATAAAGGCAGAAAACTTTACTGAAACTGTTCTAGTGTTTTGTGGAAGGTGGCTCATGTGAGTTTATGACCTTGGATATTCAGTATTCAGCTGATAAGAATTCTAAACAGTAGTGAAAGAACAGCCTGAGTCTGCCTGTTGTTTACAGTAAAACACAAGGAGACAGAGAAATTCAAGAAGGAATTGTCAAGCAAAATAAATGAGAAAAGATTTGGAAAATTCTCTGCCTATCCATATTGCAAAATATTAGAAAGCATGTTCTCGAAGAGAGCACCAATGATGTAGTTGGACACAGACAATCACCCCATAAAGAGATCACAGAGTGAATCATAGATCTAATTAGGCATTGCAACAGAATCCAGGAATACAGGCGGTTATATTAACAGAAATAAGACTAGCTTATACTACAGAAGACAGAGATAGGACAAAAATGAAGCAAAGCTGCCAGACTTCTGAGGTTCTACAAGATGGAATAACAGAGCTGGCTGTTTGGGAATATGTATTACCCTTCAAGAAGAGAAGAATGACCCCTTCCATCCACAACCCCAAAGGTATGGCCCAGGCATGAAGCTGTGTACTCCTTGGCTTCAAAGGGTAAGGCTATCTTTGCTGCATCTTCAGTGGACCAAGTTACTATCACCCAGAGCATCAAAAAAAGAGTGGCCATCCAGGATGTTGGGTAGATGCCACCACCACAGTGGGCTAGGAGGACAGAGCATCAAGTAGAGAGAATTATTTTCAGGTTTTAAAATTTAATGTACCAAGCCCTGCCAGGTGTTGGACTTGCTTTAGATCCACTACCCCTTTTTCTGATTTCTCATTTTTGGAATGGGAACACTTATCCTGCACTTGTCCCATGATTGTATTGTGAAAAACAAATAACCTACCTGGTTTCATAGGTTTAGAGTCAGAGATGGATTTATGTCTCAAGGCAACTCGTACCTCAAGTCTCACCTCCACCTGACCCAGATGATATTTAGAAGAGAACTGATGCTAATGGATTTACACATTGGCTGCTGGATGTGGGTCGATGTATGTGAAAAGGACCTGAAATTTGGGGTTGTAGAGGGCAGTGTTACAGACAGAATGAGTCCCTCCCAAATTTATATGTTGAAGTCCCAGCCCAAAGTCTCTCGAAGTGAGACTGAATTTTCAGACAGGGCCTTTAAAGAGACAGTTAAATTAAAATGGGATCAGAAAGGTGGGCTATAATCCAATCTGACTGGGGTCTTGGAAGGGGGGATTAAAACCAAGGAAAGAGGCTTCAGAAGCAACCAAAATGGGCCAGGGATTTAGCTCAGTGGTTCCGCTGCCTGCCTCGCAAGTGCAAGGTCCCGAGTTCGGTCCTCAGTACCAAAAAAAAAAAGAAGCAACCAAAAACTGCAGACACCTTGATCTTGGATTTCCAGTCTCTGAAACCATGAGAAAGTAAATTTCTGTTGTCTAAGCCACACCATCTATGGCTGGCCAAGTAAACTAATACACGGTTAGAATATCAATCACCACCCATCAGCTAAAACCCCTTATTACCTAGTTGTATTTTGTCTTCAGTGGATTTACTACTACCTGACAAATTATGTGGCATATTTAAAATGCTTGGTAACAGAACTGTTTTGAATTTCAAAATATTTGCATATACATAATGAGATATCTTGGGGTATAGAACTCAATTCTAAACCCAAAATTCATTTGTATTTTATAAACACCTTACACACACAGCCTGAAGGTAATTTCATACAGTATTTTTAGTGTACCTTCATTTTAACTGTGACCTGTCACATAAGGTCAGGTGTGGAATTTTCTTTCCATTTATGACCTTACTGTTGTTAGTGCTCAAAAAGTTTTAGATTTTTGGAGCAGTTTGGATTTTGGATTAGGGATTCTCATCCTGTATCATATTTATTTGTCCAATCGACTTATCTACACTGAATGTAAACTATTCACCAGCAAGAGTCATATATATATATATATATATATATATATATATATATAAAACTCTCTCTCTATATATATCACTGGATAAAAGCACAAACTAACAGAAACATGCCTAAGGCCGAGCCCAAGATCTGCCCCTTGAGTTATGTGCTCCATGGCTAACTGACTGGGCCTGCCTCAGTTCCCTCATCTGTAAGATGTAGATAATAATAATTCTGCTTCAAGAGTGTTGTTGTGAGTTAATGGAAGAAAACACTAGAATAGTGCCTGGCACACAGGAATCACCACTGGTGGTAGCTATTGTAGCTTTTCACATCCCAGGACTGTTTCCCCTCCCAATCGCCGATATACAGTCATTCACTGTTTGCACCTGTCCTTCAACACAATTTGGTTAGCTATCCCCTGCCACACATCCCTCAGGAAGCACCCATGCTGCTTATGCCCAACATGCCTTCCCCTCTCATCACGGTCTGTTGCATCCCCTTAGCTGATCCACTCCTCCTCGCCTCACACATTCTACAGCCTTAGATTAAGTGCAGACTTAAATCGAATTTTGGAGGGGGTATGAAAATACTCATATATTCTCATAATAGCCAGGTTTCCTCTATAATGAGGCTCCCACAATGCTGATAATACCGACTGCAAACAACTGCAGCTCACAGGAGCTTAGGACACTGACTGGCACTTAGCATTCTTATACTCACCTGATGCGACCAATATTATTTCCCTTTAACACAGCAGCAAAAGGAGAGGTTTAGAGTGCTAAGAGACTTGTTTCAGATCACACAGCTAATAAGCTGCTGAGCAGTGATTTAAATCCAGGTTGTCACCTCCACAAGATACATCTCCGCCACACTCCACTCTGCTTTGACAAACCCTTTGAGAGCAATCCAATGAACAGTGCTTAAGCTCAGTTCCTAGGAAACTTACAGTACAGCCTTCTGTAAAACTAAAAAAAGCCAGCTCCAATCTAAGCTATGTTTCCCTAATGCAAAGTGTGTCTGTACTTCAATACTAGACAAAGGTGCATGGACTCCTTGGGACTGGCTGATGTTTCTAGAAGCATCTGTGGGCTACAGCTGTGCACTGGACCTTGGGCTCCACTACCCCAGTTTCAACTTGCTCCTGCAACTTCTGAGTCATGATCACCTTCAGGCACAACAATCTCTGCACCACAATTTCGTCTTTCAGAAAATTGGGAACAACACTAGCTTCAGCTGCTGTGAGCATGAAAGCAGATAACACGTGTGGAATCACCTAGCAGAAAAGCACCCGGCAGGCCACAGATGCTTCAGAAACAATTGTTCACATAAAGAAATACAAAGGATTGAAGCCAACCACGCTGTCCTCGATAGAGCAGCCTGGCCACTCGTCCCTGAATGTATAAGACTGCAATCTCCTAGGCGGAGACCACTGGGCCATACAACACCCTACTGGAAAATACCCTGTCCAAGGAGCCTCAGAGAACTGACCCCCAAAGTGGGATTCTGTCATGTGGGTTCCCGGGAACTCGCTATAAATGGAACTAAGCTATCTTACCCTTTTGCAGTGCAAAGCACGTTCCACTTTGCAAGATAACCACGAGCTGGGGTGCAGAGTCAAGAAGAAAGAACTGAAAGTACTGGGCAGCAGTTTCCTGATGCATGAGCTCTCACCTCAGGCTTCCGCATAAATTCAGCCTAAACACTTATCTAAGACTTGATGAAGCAGATTCTCCTTCCTGGGTTTGTCTTGCTCTGTGCACATGATCTAACCACAAAATAATCACTGATGTTGCACTTTAAATATTTCTCTGCCCCAATGTAGAAAGGAAAATGAAAGCAGCAAGCTTCCAAAGATCACTAAGTAAACCTACTTAGCCACAACACCTTCCTACCCCTCACTTCCCTTCTGACAGCCCAAACACCGGATATGGAATTGTTAAATAATGGACATTCTAGAAGATCAAGAGAATGCATAGCTAAAGCTAAAGCCAGGCTGACATGTGAGAAACGTAACTGGCAAAAGCTGAACCCAGTCTGGGTTTCCTTCCCTTCAACTACAGGTATCTTATGCTCACAGTTAACTCTGTCTTGGAGGTGGAGAATGAGGACCAGATGTTATGACTGGTTCCTCTACAGTCTGAATGACAAGAGCACAGGGCTCTGGGCAGGTAACCTGAAGCAATAGCACAAGATGACACTATGAAGAATGTAACTGTGAGAAATGTCATTTCAGTGTCATCCTCAGCCCCTTCCTCCCCTAGTTACATCCTATGTCCTCTGCCCAGCCCTTACTGATTTACCCTGCCCCCACTACCAGCTGTACTAAGGAAGTGACAAATGGGGACTCACTAGATGCCGTCAGTCATTGTCACTAAGAGGAGAATGAAAAGAATCCAACATATGTTCTTGCAAATGCCTCCCACTCTGCACTCCCACCACCCCCTCCTCCTCTTCACCGGCACCCAATCTTTATAAGCCATGAGCCATTTTTTAATTTCCCTTCAGGAGAAATGTACGAGGAGCAGATAGAAGGGAGTGTGCAAGCACTGTTTCTTTCAGGTGTTTGTTCATAGTTACAGCTCAGTTCCTGAAGTCCGGACTGAAACAGGGCTGTGCACTAATGCTCCTGCTAATGCCAACCATGGCGAGTGGAAGGAAGGACAGTGGTGAAGCCAGTGCTGCACTGGGGCCAGGTGGGCTGCCAAGTAGAAAGGGTGCAGATGGTGCTCCCGGCACCTCACTCTGCCCAGACAGGAGCGCCCTGGTCCTCCGTCGACCACAGCAGCTCTCGATAGATCAATTCCTATGGCAACAGATCTATGTATAATGCACTAAAAATAAACAGCAATGTTTTAAATGGGGGACAGACACTTGTGTTCATTTCTGGGAATACAGCAAGAGACAAAACATGGCAACTTGCATCGGAGGCCGTAGAAATGCTCTTTGACTCTATAATTCGCTACTGGGCATCTATGCTGGCTGGCTAAATACCAAAGGAAAACAAAGAACAACAAGATCAACTACATGTATGAAGATATTAATGACGATTATGTTAAAAATCAGCAACTTCAAAATCTAATGATAAGAGATTGTGAAGTTATATTACACTACATAGATGAAGAACTACACAGCTTGAAAATCTAAGATGGTAACAGTAAAATGGAAGAACGCTGATAGAGTAAATTTAAAAATAATTTTTAAAGTCTATGTACTTTTTGTCATTTGTATTTACATATAAGTTATGAAAAAGATAAGTTGGTATATTAGGTTAGAGTTCTGGAGTTTCTTAAATTCATTTTGTGATAAACAAGCATCAGTTTAAAATATTAGAATAAGTACCATAGTTGCTTCAACTATTTTCAAAATGTCACTTCTCCCCTCTACAGACAGGTAATGCCAAAGCAGGTGTTCATCCAGCAGAGTGGGTGGGGCCTCTGGAGTCTCATAAGAAAAGCTATGGAGGGCCTGGGATTTAGCTCAGTGGTTACGCTGCCTGCCACGCAAGCGCAGGGGCCTGAGTTCGATCCTTGGTACCAAAAGAAGAAAAAAAAGAAAAGCTATCGAGTGGGATGAAAGAGCCACACTACTTACACAGACTGAAAACCCACAATATAAGAGACATTGTAAGGCACACAAATCTAAATGATATGCCTTCTACACATCTCAGTGGCTGCCTATGCAAGGCAGGGGACTAGAGATACAGGGAAGTAACTCTCTGGGGGCTCAGCACAAACCAGTACCTGCCACATACTAGTGGGCCCCTGTGCCACGCCCCAAGGAACATAGTCAGCTTGGCCTGGGCACCTGACGTCCTCCTGCAGGGCCACACGTGGTTTTGGGACAGCGGCAGACATTTCCCCTGTGGGATGCATGCCCTGCTCTCAACAGCAGCTGCTTACATGACACTGCTTCTGTTTGCTCCCAGATTCTAACTCCCCTTCTGTTGAAAACCAGACTAAAAGGCTGCAGGAAATCATTGTTACTGGGAAATAGTTAAACAAATTGGTAGAGTGCAGGCAACTGGGTTATACAATTGTGAGGTTTTACATATTGTAGCTCTGTGCGGATATAAACAAATTTATACACACAACATATACAGGGCATCTCTCGGTATCCATAGGGGACTGGTTTCAGGACACTCTCCCCCAAGAACACCAAAATGCAAAGATGCTCAAGTTGCTTATTAAAGTATTTGCATATAACCCATGTGCATTCTCTATTATACTTTAAATCATTCCTAGATTACTTATAATAATACAATGCAAAGCTATGCAAGTAGTTGTATTGTTAAGAGTGTAATAAGTAGGAAAAAATATCTTTACATGTTTAAAGGATTTTTAACCCCCAAATTTTGATCCATACTTGGCTGAAACCTCAGATGCAGATCCCAGGACTATTGAGGGCCAAGTATGCAGTTATTTCTCCATACAGTTATCTCTCTGTATGCATTGTTCCCTTACCTCTAAATGAATTAACTATTCAGAAATTATCTCTGGTAGGTCACAAAAGAATCTGGCAAGAGTGGTTACCTCTGCAGAGGGGACTAGCAGGAGGAAGACTTAATTTTCACTGTGTACCCTTCTCTTGGACCTTTTAAATTTTGTACCATGTGTGTTTATGACTACAAATAAAAGTTTTAAAGCACTTAATTAAGCAACCTCTCACTCTGTACACATATTACAAAATAAGCCTATGAAGTAAAATGTTCCCATCATGCCAGAGCCAGCAGGAAGCCAGCCAAGTCCTCCTCTCTAATCGATCTCTACCCTGCTTCCTCCTGGGTCCTTTCCCCCAGCTCAGCCACAAGCCACTCACAAGGTGGCAGCATTTGCTGCTAGAGATGCCTGACTCCCCTGTTTTTCTCTGCAGGTTAATAATTAATTGCACCCCTGCCACCCAGAATGCCTCCCTAGGACCAAAGCCGGCTGGGGATTGCTGTCTCTGTCACACGTCCCTGTGCTTGGGTCTCAACATGTCTTGGACTCAGAACTCAAGTCTCCTCTGATCCATGTAGGGCTGCAGGAGAGGCAGGCATCCTGGGGGCTTCTCATACCTTAGAAAAGTATTTTAAGTGCCTGTAAATTAATGCCATTTTCTTAGGTTTTTACTATCAGTCTGTTTCCTGCCTGCCAGCTCTTCACTCAGAACACCAGCTAGTGGGCTGCAGGGGCCACTGGAACCCGAAAAGGGTAACCAGGGGCCACAGGAGACACTGTCTGACCTGTGGGTCCTGCCCCTGGAGCACGGGGAGAACCCAGAGTTCCAACCACCATGAATTCTCACCTGGCTTCTGCAAAGCCTAAGAATTCCCAGAGAAGTAAGTCCCAGATCACCTGTCTAACACCAGAAATAGAGAAACCTTTTTTCTGTGGCAAATCCTCACAGAAGGGGAAACTACAAGTCCACATAAATAAAAAGCAATCTTGCCCCACCTATCTTAGGGTGACAAAAAGACAATTTGGTGCTTTTGGAAGGAGAAGCAAGAAGAAGCCTGGAAATAAACTTTTGTGTAATAAGAAAATAAAAATGTAACCTCCAGCTTTATGTTGGCACTCTTGGAGGCTGAGGAAGGAAGATCACAAATTCAGGCCCAGTCTGGGTACCTCAGTAACTCAGTGAGACCTAGTCACAAAATAAAAAATTTAAAGAGAACTAGAGAGGTAGCTGAATACAAAGGCGAAGGGTTTGATCCCAGTATCAAAGAAAAAATTCACTGTACAAGTGCAAACTGTATCATTAAGAAAAATGAAAAAGCCTAAGAAAAGCTTGATAGTCAAAAAAACTAGCTAGGACAAACAACACTGAGACACATGCCCTGGGGTCTCCTCTTACACAGGAAGCAGGACCGACCCTTGGACCAAGTTGGTGAGTGAGGAGGTTTCCAGTTGCCTGGGCGCAAGGCCAGAGGGCTGAGGGGAGATGCTGCCGTGGGCAGTGAAGAGATTGGAGAGGAGGGAACTTGCCCACCACACTGGGATCTGCTGCGATCACCTAAGTATTTCACCTTCTGTGAAGTTGGTAGCAAGCACACAGAGAGACACAGGCTGAATCTACAAGGAGAGTCACACGATGGTTTTAGGGAACAGGAGCTGGTTATAAGAGACCTCTCTTCCACTTCAGCTTTCTTGGGTTTCAGGAAATATGGCTCGAGGGACACCGGAGCAGCTCCAGGCAATAACAAATCATGCTTCGAGAGTGTCCTGGGTTGGCTTGGGTTTCACAATACCTCCCAGCCTCAACCCAACACCTTCCTGGTTGGTTATCTGCAAGACGCAGGGTCTGCAGCCGACCAACTACTCGCCCTTACAAGGATGTAAACATCTAGAGACGTTGCTAACTGTCTTTCCTGGCCAGGGTTACAAACGGCTTCTATTTCCTGAGCCACAATTCTGGCACATATGTAGACTATTAAGTACACAGTAACACTTAAGATCTTCACATATGTGAAAAGCAGAGTTCTCGATTACTTAACTCTGGACAAGAATAACAAGTTGTTGGTGTAGAATTAGGTGACAATGAACTAAGGCCCATGGCAGAGCTGAAGACAGCACACGCTCCCGGTGGACACACATAAAACACAGTTTAAATTATTTCAGGAAAGGGGAAGCAATTTAAAGTGACTTTTAACCGTAGGGTCTCATCTGTTGGCAAGACCTGTCCCCCATGAGACTCGAGGAACACAAGGACGGATAAGAAGGAGATTTCAGATTCTATCAGGAGCCAAAGTGTCAGTGGAGGTATTGAGTAGCAAGGCAGAGCAGGAGTACTAGTCACATGTAATCACCTAAATTATTTACATAAATTGGAATCAATCCAGACTCAATTTAGCCTGGGAAAACCCACCCTAGCAAACAGATACCTGCGAGGTGTGGCAGGTACTGAAGGGGAAGCTGGCTGGGTGGGGCTTCCGGCGACAGCTCTAGGCCTCTGCTGCTAGGACCTCAGAAGCAGGAAATCCAGATGCATGTGAGTTCTTTCAATTCTTAAATGCTCCGAATGAATTAAAAGCTAGTTAAACACCTGCTTGTTGAGGAAATATATCTGAAACTCTGAGAGGATTTCAAAGGGAGATGAAATACACTTGGGTTGCTCTCAGGTGGGCGAACAGGGGAGCTGTGGCTCCTTCCAGCACACTTCTGGAAAGGAATGCTTTCTCAGTGATGAAAGCACATTAGAGAAGGCTGTGCAAAACTAAGAGACAGCAGGGAAATGCAAACAAAACTATACGGAAATGCTGCTTCATACCCCTCGGGATGGCACTTCTAAACAAACAAAACCCACAGGAAACAACAAAGTTGCTGAGGGCATAGAGAAATTGAAACCCTCCACGCCCTGTTCTCCAAGACACTACAGTGTGACAGTGTGCAGGCCCTTCAGTCATGCCCAGAACACAGCTGCAGCACCCCTCTGGGCAGGCGGGCAAGTGTGCACACAGCTGCGAGTCAGTTTTCCCCAATCAGTCCATTCTCTCCTTTCACTCCTGCACCCCCAGTGGTTTCCTTTGCTTTCTTGTATCTACTGAGTAAAAAAAAAATGATGCAGCTTCCGCACACTTAATTCACACATGACTATGAGCTTTGTCATATAAAGTATGACTATTGGCTTATTTCAACTGCCCACTTTTTTAGTATGAAGAGGAGGCAGTGATTCACAGTCTGTCCAAGAAAGCACACCTTTCTATTTCCAAGTTCCTAACAGTGGGTCAGGAAAGGAAAGTTGTGAAGAAAACCTGGAGAACCCTGAACACTCTAGTCCTTATAAATAGTTAAAATAATGTCCATGGAGACTCCCACAGTACCTCCTAAAGCACCTCCTTTAGCCTGGCAATTGAAATTACCCACATCCCTGTAAGCGTCAGCCTGCGACGGTGCAAGACAGGACACTCAAGAAGAAATGCCAGGTGCACAGGGCAGGCAATGCCAGAGAAAACATCACTAATGTTCAGGGGACACTGCTGAGTAGGGCTCCTTCCTTACTATTGGAATTGTACCCAAGGCCCAGAGCTGAGGGTGGAGGGGCCAGCCACCCACCCTAGTTCAAGGCCATGAACCAGTGAGGACAGACACTGCCCGTACAGCTTGCCAAGAGGCCAGAGGGCCAGTTCTGCTGAGCACAGTCCTCCTGCCACCCAGTCCTCAGGAAAGGGCAAGCGGTAGATGTCGACTCTGGGGCAGGGCTTGTTTCTAGTGCAGGTTACTACCTGCTTCCCCCACAAGTTAGGAGTATGGGATGTGTTCCAAGAGAATCTCTAGGGGAAATGGGCACTGAAGGAGAGACGGGCATCCTGTTTCTTATCGGGCTGTTTGCTGGGCTTCAAACAGGGTATGTGAGAGACTAGGGAAACTTAGCATCCATCCTTGGAGGAATTGGGCTCAGACACCCATGACCCTAAGCCTGGCCCTCATTTCTGAACTGGAGGCCTGGAGGGTGATGCCCCCTAGAGGAGCCCCATGCAAGCAGAGGTCTGAAGGGAATATTCTCAGTGCAGGCTTTCAGGAAAGAAGACTGGACTCTCTCGGTCTACTGCAATTCTCCACAGCCCCCAACAGAAAGTGACAGTGGCGGCCAGAGAGGCAGGAGCCCCAGGACCCTGACTCACATGAGGAGCTGGGCACCGTGGACCATGAACACTGCAGAGGGGCACCCTGTTCCCCTCTGGTCCTTCAGAGGTGAGACAGGGGAATGCTAAACAGACCCTCGAGTGTCACAAACATGGACTGAGCACAGCCCAGTGTCAGAAAGGAGCCCACGGAAGCAGGGAGCTACAGCAGCCACTGCTCACCACCCGGGGAGTCAAGTGTCTGCCCAGCCTTTGCTCCCTCCCTCCGTCTTCTTCTCTCCGCCCAATACCCCGGAGGAGCTAGAGCTCAGGAGAGGATGTGAGTGGGTGAGTGAGGCACGAGATGAAGGGTTTAAGGAAGAATGTGGAACTTTAGAACATGCCGATATATCAGTGAGAGCCCAGTGGAAAGCAGTGCCCGAAGTCAACACCCTTCATGCTGTCACCTCGACCTGAGTGAGGCTCCCCAAGGAAGTGGTAACACAGGAGGCTAAAGGCACACTCACTGCGAACTCCTGAGTAGGGTGCAGTTGAAACCAGTCTACCAGCATCACCCCCTAATGTGCCCAAGCAAAGGTCAGCTGGGGTCCCTGGTAGCCTCTCTTCCAGGAGAAGCCTGGGGCCTGACTGAGTGTCCAAACCTCACCCTTCTCCAGATGTTAACTCACCAGGGAAACACACCTGCACACCTACTGGGCAGCAGGTACCACTCCACCTGAGGGACCACCAAGGTGGCTCCACCTCAGGGCTCCATACACGGCCCAAGGGTAGGCCCAGGATTCCAGCTCCGTCAACTGGAAATGAAATGTGTGCTGGCTCTGCCCCATGACGCCCATCTGGATGGGGAAGCAGAGCTGAGGGTCAAGTGAGCCTGGAGAGCGGCGGGTGCTCATAGTGACGTTAGAACTAGCAGCTGCTCACGTGGAGCTTAAACATACAAACTATTTTATTTACATTTTTGATTTTTAAAATCTGGCATTGCGATAGGTGGTTACTAATATAAAAACTATGTCAGTACATCCACCTTCTTTCCTAGTAACTCTTGGTAGGGGACACCCGTACTTGACAACTACAGTCTGACCTTTAGCAGAAAGACAAAAGCACTATTGAAGGAACAAAAAAAAAACCCAGTTCTGAACAGAATGCACCAGAACTCAAACTTGCCAAGCTGTCTGCACTCTGGAATTTTACAGAGTTTAATGTTAACTATCCAAAACCAGCCTGATAGGTCTCTCTGAAATAATACTTTAATACTCCCATGTATACCAGCTCCGTAGATGGCATTTTAGACATCAAAGGTCCCTGGGAACCACTGCACAGTAGGGCACTCTGGACAGGCTTCTATTAACCTTTTAAAAGCATAAACCAGGAGCTTATCTTAACCAAACGATCTCAGCTGTCAACCTCCTTGCTGCTGAATCACTAGGCAAACAGTGGGACTCTGAGTCACTGAATATTGCAGAAGGGGGCTTGATTTTGTGAGCAAAGATCTTTACCTAGAAATGGAGGCCATGCACTGAAAGGTGCACTCTTCCCCGCAGATAGTTCGAGTTAGAGCTCAGCAAGGAAACTTACCACAAATGAAAATGACAGTGTCTGAATTCAGTGCATCCCAAGCCACCAAATTCCACAGGGAGAAATACATATTCATTCACTCGTTCAATTTTCAGAGTTATACAACTTTACATTTAACTGAGTCTGTGAAGCTTATCAGCTGTCTGAACCATTTCCCAGAGGCATAAAATAAATGGAGATGGATATTAACCTTAAAACGAAGAGGAACTCAGCTGTAATACCAGCTATTCAGGAGGCTGAGGCAGGAGGATGAGGAGTTCAAGGCCAGCCTGGGCAATTTAGCAAAACTCCATCTCAAAAATAATAATAAAGGCCCAGGGATTTAGCTTAGTGGTGCCACCGCCTGCTTTGCAAGCACAAGGTTCCCAAGTCCAATCGCCAGTACCAAAATAAATAAATAAATAAATAACTAATAAAATAAATAAATAAATAAATAAAATTTAAAAATAATAAAAAGAAGCCGGGGATTTAGTTCAGTGGTTTCACCGCCTGCTGAGCAAGCACAAGGACCCAAGTTTGATCCCTGTTACCAAAAAAAAAAAAAGTTCCAAAAATAAAAAGAAGTAAAATTGAGATGAAAACATTCCCACCAAGTCTTTAAAAATAACTTACTAATCTTTAAAAAATTCTTATCGATTCTTAAAAGAAGGAAAAGAGAGTAGTACACAGTTTGATAGGAAACCTTTTGTCCAAATCAGTGTTCCATCAAAAGGTTTAAGAATATGCTGCTGGCATTGAGGCAATACTCTTAAGTGAAATAAATAGGACACAGATGTGTAAATACCGAATACTTTCTCTGGTGTGAGAAACTGAAAGTGTTAAATAAGGACTAAATGTATAATAGGTCATGTGAAATAGGAAGAAAAGGGGCAAAGGGGAAGGAAGTGGGAGGGCTAAGGGAAAGGATAGAAGGGAATGGGATTAATATGAGAAAATGGAAAAATAGGAACAAAATCTTTGTAAATAGGGAGGGCTGGAGGGGTTGAAGGGAGGGCTGGGCAAAGATGAAAAACAAGAACCAAGAGAGACTATGTAAAGGTGCAAATTTCCAATGATGAATGTAATTATATTGTATACCTAAAATGTACCAATGACTAGAATGAATAATCGATAATGTAAAATAGGAAGAAAAGGTCCAAAGGGGTAGGGGTAGTGGGAGGTACAGGGGAAAGGAAAGAAGGGAAAGGAAAAAATGATGAGAAATGGAAAAAATGGAAATAAAGTCTTTGTAAATAGGGAAGGGTGGAGGGTGTGAAGGGAGGGCTAGGAATGGGGAAAAAATAAGAACCAAGGTGCATTATATAAAGGTCCAATTCCCAATGAGAAATGTAATTGTGTTGTATACCTACAATGTACCAATAAAAGAATTTAATACAAAAAAAAAAAAGAATATGCTGCTGGGAAGCCACTTAAATGGTGCATGTTGGTAAGGAATAAGTAGTTCTCAGGAACAGATCTAACATTAATGTTATTCTTGCTCCTACTTTGTTTTTGTGCACACACAAAAAAATAATGAAACAAAGTTTCTCCCTTAATTGCCATCCCCACCCCATCTACTCATAGCACTTGTCTTTGCTTCTAGTGTGTTCCGTGACTTTCATCACATCAGTAAGCCTACAGAGGCCTCCAGCTGAAGAACAGAACGTAGTAAGCAGTCTTTGTCCCTCTGTCTACACCACAGAAATTGGCAACTTTTGTTCTGGAACAGGCAGAGTGAAGCTTCTTTAGGACTGACCCCAAGCCCTTCACCCACACAGACCTAGGCGAGCTCTGTGGAAATCACACTGACCTCTTGTTCACTTAATGCTCTGCGGTTGACATTCTGAAGTTCTGCATGTTTAACCAAAAGTCTCTCATTTTCATTTCAAAGTGGGTCCTGTAAATTATATAGGTAGCCCTACATAGAAGTGATTTCTTTTTAATGGTACCAAAGTGTTAAGCAAACATAAAGAAATTTTTACTTCATGTCATACATGGATTTTACTCTACTTTAAAAAACAGATGCCAAAACATTTTATCCTCACAAATTCAATGAAGTTAAGTACTAGTCAAGAATACCATCCTCTGTCTCACTTCCTGGTGGCCATGATGTGAGCGACTTTCCTTCAGCACCATGCCTGCCATGATGCTTGGCTTGGCCACAGGTCCAAAGGTGGGATCAAGTGACCATGGACTGAACTCTCTCAAGCCATGAGGCAAAATAAATCTTCCTTCTTACATTGTTTATCTCAGGTATTTTGTCACAGGAAAGAAAAGCTGACTAACACACCTATACCACTGCAAAAGGTTTCTTACTCTTTTTCTGGACCCACTCTTGCCTTCTACCAATCTGTCTTCACACAACTCAAGTTCTTAATGAATAGAAACACAATCTCTTTGTTTTGGTTAAAACTTGTCCATGCCATTCATTGCCTTCAGCAGCAGGCCCAAAGCCTATACCTGGCCACCACCCCCTCTTACTATTTGGCTTTGCTCCATTCCTTGCCTCTCGTGTCCCTTCCTCATCAGCAACCTTCCAACTTCTAGAATATTGGGCTGCAGATGTAGCTCAATGCAAAGGCCCTGGGTTCAATCCCCAGTAACACAAAACAAAATTTTTTTTTCAAAAACTGAGAGAATTGACAAACAGGCTTGAGCTCCTCTCCCACAGAGAGGATACAGAGAAAGAGCTGAGGGAGGATTTCTTCAGCAAAAACTCCACTGAGGCCCCACTCAGCCCCCTCTCCCTGAAGGAGAAGGGTGTGAATGTCCGCTTTTCACTGGGACCAGGTCGGGGTTCGGCTTGCGTCCTTTACAGATCGGGAGGCACCAGCAGTGGGCTGGTGTGTTGCTCTCTGGCAGCCCAGAGCACGAGAGGCAGGGAGGCTGCTGTCCTGCAGCAGAGATGACCAAAGTGGCTGCTGCTCTGGGGCTGGCCCAAACTCTTAGAGACAGGGCGGGCAGAGGACCTGATGTTCCTGCAGACTGGGGTGGTCCACAGACAGAAATGAGCCAGCCCAGGCCTTGTCCCAGGCCCAGGATTCTAGGTCTGTCCACAAGGGCAATGTGACCCCAGGAAGCAGAAATGCAGGTGACCACCAGACCCCAGGACTGGGGGTGCAGTTGAGGGAGACTCTGCGGAGCCCTCACAAACACCCCACAAGAGAGTTGCTTGAATCCTCCACCAGGCCTGCAGCCCGGGAGGCTGTCTTCCCATAGGATGAGCTGCAAAAAGACTTTCCAGTCCCTTTTAAAACACTCTCCCACCCCAACCACAGGAAAGCATCGTAAAATAAAGATTCTGACCCTGTTCTCCACGACATTATCAAGGCGAAGAAAGTACCTTTCACTATAACCCATACGATTTATATTAAGAAATATACTTTATGAAAAAAAAAAGAAATATACTTTATGAACACTGGTGTATATAAACACAGAGAAAATGGTTTAGAAAGATTAAAAAATGAATTAACAATGGTAAAGTGTGATGGACTGTGTGTTCATGTTTTCCCTAAATTTTTCTGCTGGAATTGTAATCTCCAAGGTGACAATGTCAGGAGGATGGTGCCTTGGAGAGGCAATCAGGCCCTGAAGGTCCCACCCTCATGAACAGGATTGGTGACCTTATAAAAGAGGCCACCCAGAGCACTGGCCAGCCCCTTCACCCACAAAAGCTACATGAAAATCACTGATTATGAGGAAATGGGCCCTAGCCAAATACCACATCTATGAGTGTCTTTACCTGGGCCTTGTCAAACTCCAGAATTATAAGACAAAAGTTTCTGTTACTTATAAGTTACCTAGTCTATCATAGTTTGTTATAGTGGCCTAGATAAAATAAAATATCTCGATGCTGCTTGAGTGGAGGGCAGGATCAAGTGGAAAATTCAATTTATTCTTACTGCTTTAAAAGACAAGAACATAGTCATACACTCCATGCTGTGGCCTTCATGTGTCATCCAAAGCTCCTGTACTGGAACACAAATGCCCGATGCCACAGCACTGTGGGGTTGGGGCCTAAGGAGAAGTGCCCTGACCCGGGCTTCCCAGCCTCCAGCACTTCAAGAAACACGTTTCTGTTCCTTGTAGATTACCCAGTCTTGGATACTGTGTTCTAATAATACAAAATGGATAAGGTAGATCCCATCTGTCAGAATTAATCTCCTAACAACAATCAGCACAAGCTCTAGCACCAGAACACATGCTAGCACGCCTTTCAGGTGTCTCTACAACATGTTCTCACCCCAGGGAATTCTGCATCTGGGTTTGGATGTCAACTGTGGGGCTCAAACCGATTCTCTGCAAGGTGGACAGGATTCTCGGATGAAGTTCCATTGTCTCCTTGATGTGAATAAATTCTTTCTTTGGCTTCCTCTGTCAGCAAGAGTAGGAAGAAACAGGGTTTACCAAAAGAAAATGAAGATGGACATCTAGAAATTAACTGATATGTAGAGAATGAACAACCACTGAGCAGTGAAAAAAAAAAAAGAGGAGACTAGAAGAAGCTGAAATTGTTAAGGAAAAGAACACCCTTGTGAACGCGGACAAACACACACACACACACACACACACACACACACACACACACCTCTGCAATGTGTTTCAAACAGGAGATGCCAAGTACTAAACCACTGCCTTTGAATTCCAGTACTTTTAAGTATAAACCAAATATTTAGAAAACCTGATAATTAGTTTGAAGAAACTAGTGAAGAAAACCATGGGTTTGGAAATGACTGTTGAAAATGAATGGCATAAAAAGTATCTGATGCCAAGAAAAGGCTGCATGAAGTTCCCTTTCACACTCCTGGAAATCTTTTAAAACTTGTATTTTACATTATTCCTTCCCTACATTTCTCTTATTCCACATTATGGAGCAAGGACTGGCATATGAATCCTGTGGGTCAAGGATAGTTTTTGTATTTTTAAATGGTTGGAAATGTAAAAAATAGTATTTCATGATAGCAAAATTTATATGAAAATCAGATTTCAGAGTCTATAAATAAATTTTTCTTAGACGCCTGCCACACACATTTGTTTATGGGGTCTGTGGCTGCTCTCTTGCTCCACGGGCAGAGTCCATTTAGCCCTCAAAACCACTTGGCCCTTGGAAGAAAAGTGTGTCAGCCTATGTGGCACACCAATTACACCCTCTTCACTACCATTTGCTTTACTCAAGACACCAGGACGGAGAGTTGAAAAGAGCAACCATTCAGTCTCTCACATAGCTTTGGGTGATTATCAATTGCTCAGGAGTGACAACTTTTTTGTTTGCTCAAAAAGACTTCTAGGGTTCACGCCACTTCACAACACCAGGACACTCTTCATGGTGTAAGGAAGCCCCTGATAAATACCATAGCTCCAAGACTGCACATACACTCCTGGCATTAAAGGACAATAAGCAATATCCCAAGAATTAATACCTTCTGGCATCCACCAATTTAGAGTTTTGCGAACTTCACATTAAGTCATACTTGGTTAAAAATAATCATTTTGTTCGTATGCAATTATTGTGGATTTTCTCAAGTTCCATATAAACACCACTTAGTAAATTTAGTTGAAAGATAACTATTCATAACCCCTTTGTTGATATGTAAATCATCGACCAAGTCAGCTTTAGGAAAAGCAAAATAAAGTGATTAATCTGATGTCAGTCATACTCTTCTTTCAAAATTCTGACCTCCCTTCAACATCATTCACACTGCACCTCCTCTTTCAAAACTGCTGTCTCCCTTGTGCTCCGAGTTTCACATTCTCTCTGGCTCCATACACTCACCTTGTCCCCATCACCAGATAGACCTCAGGCACCCTGTTCCCAAAGCATTTTGACTGTGTTCTTGCTACCTTCCCTTTGCTTCTCAAGCAACCCAAATCTGGCCTTTAGAACATCGCTGCTGGATTTTACTGCTAAGTCTATAGAACAGCCCTTCGATTCTTAGATGTCAGAGCCATCTGAGGAAGACAGAAAACTAAACAGCAAGCAGTTGCCAGCGCCCCCAGAGTCTAAATGGCACATGCTGGTGCTTCAGAGCAACTTAAAATGAATCATGGTGGCCATCCACAGCCCAGAGCCACTTTCTGGAAGCCTTGCTACTGGAGAAAGGGTACACAAACTGCCCGACACAGGTAGGGCAGTTACCTATAAGTCAGGCGTCTCATTTTGAATGAACTGGCCATCACTACCCGAGGCTTGGTTTTATGAATGAGTTCCTTGATCATAAATCAACTATGAATAAAATGGGCCGGGGATTTAGCTCGGTGGTGCTGCCGCCTGCCTCACAAGTGCAAGGTCCTGAGTTTGATCCCTGGTACCAAAAAAAAAAGAAACTGGGGACAAGAGAGTTTCTGGTTCTATGAAACATGCACACTTGACACCAATGACCCATCAAGTGTCCACCTCCTCCCATGATATATCTAACTCTTAGCAACTTTTGTCTGTTTCACAACTTTGACGTTTCACTTATAACTGTAATATACAGAATAAACAGAGTACAGTCCCTTCTATTTAAGAACTTTAATTTGCTAAGGAAACAAATCATATACCAAATAAAAGACCAATGTAAAACCAAATATACACTGGGCACTGTGATGCATGCCTGTATATCCTAACATTCTGGAAGGCTGAGATAGGAGGATTGCAAGCTCAAGCCTAGCCTGGGCAACTTAGCAAGACCCTGTTTCAAAATTTTAAAAAATAAAAATAAAAAGTGTTGGGGATGTAGCTCAGTGCAAAGGCCCTGAGTTCAATACATACATGTGCCCCCCCCATAAATAAATATATACTAAAGGATCAAAACATGGGGAGAAATGGGAGAAGGATGTGCAGATACAGGGGAGCAGTATGGGCCCAATATAGACAGAACTTGGACAAGAGGAGAGTCCCACAGATGAAAGGACAGAAAAGGACCAGGGCAGGTGACAATACATAAGCACCTTGAAAAGACCAAAGATTCACAATGGTGAAACAGAGAACAAGATGGCTAAGGTATGAAGACATCAATGTGATGTCTAGATAGGTCAAAACTTTCTGGGGAAGCAAAGGGAAGATCCTTAAATAAGAGGATCACATCATAAAAACAGCATTGAGGGAATATACCATCTTCCTCCTGGTCAGGCAGGTAAGAGCAAATGAAAGAAAACCAAGAGGCAAAGAGTTTTGTTGGCAAGTTAATGCACGATAAGGCTTGAGCTTAGTTATTCCAAAGTTTAGATTTATGAAAAAAAAGGGCACAAAATTGTAAACAGCCATTTCTTTCCCTCCCCTTCCCAGTATGCTTATCATCCATATGCAGATGTCAAACTGTTGACTGACAGTAAATGATCACAATGATGGCTAAGGTGCACACACCTCCTAATGGCCTCTCTAGACCTCCAGAGATCAATACAATTACAGACTTCACTGTTAGTGATCCAATACATTACTCCATGTTGATAATTCACTATAAAGTACAACTCCTTGTTTCTTTAGCTATACTGGGAAGCCATTTATAATCTTGGCACTTTATCCCCCTCCTGTTTCTGCCTTCAGAAATGTCAAAGAAGAGCAGGAAACAGCCAGGGTGGGGTCTGGGTGTT
Organism: Heterocephalus glaber; assembly: GCF_053883595.1. Taxonomy (NCBI): domain Eukaryota; kingdom Metazoa; phylum Chordata; class Mammalia; order Rodentia; family Bathyergidae; genus Heterocephalus; species Heterocephalus glaber. The sequence continues at coordinate 3,915,845 of NW_028258454.1, forward strand.
TGCAGACCTGCTGACCGATGGAGGGTCTCTGGTAGGGCTGGGGAAGCCCTTTGGGTCCCCACACAGCTCCTGACTCAGACAGCTGGCGGGTGACAGGAAGCACCTTCTGGATGAGCAGGCGTGCACCTTGAAGCTGTTTAGACACCGGCTCCATCTGTTCCCCTAACAGCTTCCTTCTGCAGAGGTGAAGCTCTCCTCCCTTAACTGGCTTAAGTGACTGCAGTTTGTTTTCATAAAGATCACTAACTTGGCCAGACACTGGGAAATAAGAGGGACAACAAAATCTGGTTTTGATGAAAAGGAGACATTAAACAGGGTATTAGCCATGACCCACGGGACAAGGAAATCCTGAAACTCCACTGCCTCGCAGATTCCACACTGCACTGAGGGGATGGATCACACACCGCAGCATCCTGCCTTTAACTGCATCCGAGAGATGGAAGGATTGGTCAGCACTGAAGCCATGCTATTTATTCAGTGGCCAGCCAGAAAAAGAAGACATTCTTATACCCCTTCGGGATGTTTGCTTAAGAAAATACTCAGACAAATCCAGGGCATCCGCATTTCTGGGTTTCCCCTTATGTCAAGTCATAAAGCTCAGCCACAGTTTGTTAAACTAAAATCTAATCAAGTAAGCAGATTGGTGGTGGTGGTGGGGTATAGTACAGTGGTCCTGCCCCTTCTGGAAACAGCCAAGACAGGCCCAGACCCTGCACCCAGTCAGTCATCAGCAGACCTACTCCGCCAATGGAACAAAAGGGGCTGTTGGCAATGCCACGTCAAGTTACTATTATAGCTTTGATAACAAGCAAAGAGTTATTTCTTTGCAAGCAAAGATCAACAAGGAAGAAACTTCCTCAGAGGTCCCTTGCTCTATATTTTATAATGCACAAATGCTTCCATATTATAAATGCTTCCACGTTATACCCCATCCCTTGCAATCCTTAAAGGTTAACCAGCCCTTAAGAAAATCTAAAGGTAAAAGACATTTTCTGTTTTCAATATAATCCATGTTTCTGATTCCCTATCTAGAAGAAAGTCTCCTCGCAACTCTCAAGAGTGGGACAAGTGCTGTTTTATAATACAACATCGAGAAGCAGCCAGTCAGAGCAGTCTGCATGCCCCAAAATATCATCTTTACATAGGAGGCAGGCAAGGTATGATAGTCCTAAGCCTTTCCACACAGCTACAAAGTGGGTGTCACCAACTATTTTACAGATGAAAAGTCTTTTTTGAGGTTACACCAGGTCCCACAGCCAGTATGTGACCACATCAACATCCTAATCAAGTTCCTCTAACCCAGTGGATCTTAATCTGAGTCCCACATGCTCTAAGTCTGTGGACTAGAACAGGAAAATAATGACATTTTACTTTTCATTAACTACTAGCTAAGATGTAGCAATTCCCTTGGATTACCACTGTAGGCTATGACTTTGTCACCAATAGAAGTATATTTTGTATCATTCTTTAGTTGCTGCCAATTTTAATATTTTTATGCTCATCATTATTTAAAAATTATAGGAGGCATCAGATTCCTCCCTAATGCCTATTATTTTAGTAAAGAATTGCATACTATTATATCAAGTTTGTTGTCTTAAATATTTTGATAATTTTACTGATGTAACTGGCTTCTGGTGTGGTACCATTTACTCTATTTCATGCATTTAAAAACATCATTTTGAAAGAATTTCCAAAGACTTCTCCACCTGCCAAAGGTGCTTCTGCCATACAGAAAGTACAGGAACTCCTGCTTTAACCCCAAAGCCTATTTTTTCCATCCCACCACAAGCTTGCCTCATGCCATACTTTCCTCCCTAGTTCTCTTTCCTAAACTACCTTGAAATGGTTCCCTACACAGAATTTTTTAAACATCACTGAAGATTCAACCACAAAATCAACTAATGCACTGTCTCCTATTAAACAGTACTTATAAATTTGCATGGCTCCAGGTTTTAAGTCCCAAATTGGCTTGAAAGCTTGTACTACAGGCAAAGCCTCTCCTCATTTTGCTGCCATGAAGAGCCGTGGGTGCTCCATTTATCAGGAACCTTAGAAAGGCCTAGCAATCACCTGCAGCCATGAAACAATTTCCATCAGCAAACAATGGTATAGTTGGTTTTTTTAAAAAGTATCATAAAACAACAATAAACTAATCGAGAAGAGCTGCTAAGTTTCAGCCAAGATTCTCTGAGTATCAGATAACATCCCTCATATCCGCAGATGCCAAGACATAGCCTTCCCCCAAACCCAGACTTACAGCGCCTTTCAGGATGGGTCTTACACAACACACCAGACTCACATGCATAATGCACAGGCATGGGTCTCCTCACCGGAAAGGACAGTGTCCTCCCTGCATATATTGGCAGGAGGTGTGCACTGGTGATGGTGCCACTTCAGGATGCCATTGTCTTGATGTTACTCTAAACAATAAGCCAGCAGAAGATTTGGAGGAAGGAAAAACATATTTCAAATTTGAAACGAGACTCATATTGCAAAACATTCTCTAAATCTCTAACGAGGCTATCTGTTCATTTTCTTTCCCAATGAATCTTGCACTCAATACACGCAAGCATGTGAATGCCCTGGTTATAAGGTTAAAGAGCTTCTTTAACATAAGAAAATTTCTCAGTCGATTCAACTGGACCATGATATCATTTCTTCCTCTGCATTGTTCAACTCTGTTTTCGGATTCTTAACAAAGAAATCCTTTATGGATTCATGTTAAAAGCAAAGTGAGAAACTGTGGCCTCCACTATGCCCAGACATGCAGCTTGACCAATTAACACCACTTTCAACTCTATTTTTCCACAACCATAGAGTTTCAATTTGTGTGTCACTGGATTGGTATTAGCTGATTCTCAAACACAGGGTGCCCTTGGAGAAAAGCCACCAACAGACGGCCTCCCAGAGTCTAGAGCATTAAAAGATTGTCAAAAAAATTTTCCGGGCCACACCAATTAGCACAGTCTTGGAGAGCTCTGAAAGGGCAAATGGATGGTAAGCAGATCACAGTGCACAGGCCGCCAGGCACGGCCAAGTGAGGCTGTTGGCCAGGGTGTAACGTTCCATCCGACAGCAAAGGCTGGTTGATTCCCTGTGATTAAAACTGATTCTCCTGGACCCAAAGGTGTATTTGACAGTGGGGTGTCCCTGAGTCTTAGTTGGGGCCTTTTCCTAACAGCAAGTGACTTAATGAGGCTGACTCGCAGAGCACATACCCCAGATTTATAGACAACTAAAGAGATTATTAAAATCTGCTTGTGTTGAAGATTATTAAATTTCTCTGTGAACGGTCATGGGGGCAGAGGACACTTGGGGGCTATCTAACTGTATCTGCTTCAAGAAGCAGGTAAATCCCCTCTGACACAAAAGGCGGGTAAATAAATCCCATAGCATGTCCATGGCTGGTATATGTAGTATAAACACCTGAGTCAGGATGTCACAAGTCCCTAAAATCTCAAAGCTTCCTCTCCACCATTGTTTCTTCCCAATCATCTCAATGTAACCCAATTAAAAGGACTGTGATTATTAATCAGGAGCTCTTCCCTAATTACTGGATGAAATATTTTTTTCTTCAAAGCTTAGAAAACTCTGCTCCAGAACAGACTGCAGACGATTCCCTCGTCCTATTCAGGAACAGATGATGAAAGCTAAGTAATTCTTGCCTAGCTGATTGGACAGGAAGAGATGAGAAATTCTCCTGGTTCTCTACATTTGCAACAAGCTACATTCCCATCTCTTATTCAGCTGTGCCATGTCCATTGGACACCTACAAGTGGACAAAACTGTTATGCCTTTTAGGAAGATGCACAAATTCTACTTCAACATCAGTACTGAGAATTTGACATGGCAAGATCTCTAATGAACAGAGCTCCAAGCATGGTTCAAGTGTCACTTCTTTTGAAAATGAATACTGAAAGGAAATTCACCAGATTGCTAATTACAACTTTGTCTCTTTTTGACACCAGGGTACTAGACAAAAATACATTGAATTTACAACAGGAATGAAAGGTGGTGAGGGGTAAAAAGGATATCATTAACTTAGTTGAAAATAAACAAATATAAATGCACAATATCTCAAGGCCTAAAAAGAACTTTAAAAGACCATCTATTCTAAAACTTCTCAGTTTCCTATCTAAGTAAAGGAAGTGACTTTCCCAATGTCACTATACTGAATGTCCAAGCCTCACAGAACATACATTTCTTTGGTTAAAGATCAATCTTTCCACTCTACCATACTATCTCGGCTCTAGCAAGATACTTAAAGTAAACCTCTTAGTCAATGGTAAACATTCTAGAATGAGTTCCAGTTGTGCTGTAAATTCCTTTTGAGTGCTGCTGAATTCTCCCTCTATCCAAGATAAGACTGTTTTCAACCTACAAAATTGAGCATATCATGAAAGAAAGAAATGAAAACATCTCATAACATCTCCATGAGGTAAGAAAGAGAGACTCAGTCTTAAGAGAATAAAAAGGAATTGAGTTTCTAGGGATCTGCTCCACTCTGGTTTTATGAAGAAGGCAGGAAACAAGGTGACCTTCTCTTCCTTTATATCAGCAGAAGGCAGGGCTTGGAGGGGAGGAGTTCGTGTTCCCATTCAGTAACCTGAGAACAAAGCATACCACCTCATGCCCTCTGAGGATAATTTCATTGTACACAGGTAAGATCTTATATTCCCTTGGTTGCATTTTTTATTATCAGTTCTTTTTAGTGACATAAACAGATAAGTTAAAACAATGGATCTCAAAGTGGTTCCCCAAACCAGCAGCCTCAGGAACACTTAGAACTTGTTAGAAATGTAAAGTCTCAAACCCAATCCAAACCTGTAGACTCAGAAATTCTGAGCAACACAGCAACCTGTGTTTCAGTAAGCTTTCCAGGTGATCTGAAGCAGCTAACACTTGACAGCAACTACACTAGAGCATTCCAGAATGCTGTCATGCCATGTGCTTACGAAGCCTGCACACACACAGCCACACCGCTTTCTCTACAGGGGCTCCAAAACTCACACAATCCTCAACTTTATCCAAGTTAGATCACTTTCTGGCAAACAACTATGGCAGACGCTGCCTAAAAATGAGTCATTTCTAAAAGTATGGAGGAGTTTTATGAAGACAGAATTTATGACTCACTTTTCTATTGTTTAAGGGGACAGCTAGTTCTATCCATTACAAATTAGATTTTGCATGCTTTTTGCCAGCAAAAGAAACCATAACTGAAAAAAAGGGAGAGAAATGGAAAATATTGATGTAAGTCATATCTCATGAGAAGCTGGCTTGATCGATAGGATGGGTGCATCCATCCATGGCCCTATAACATTCTATCATTAAGGGCCTGGGCCCAGCACTAAGTAAGACACAGATCTAGACAAATAATTGACTTTGCTAGTATCCCTACTACAGTTAGAAGTAAAAAAGATGTGCCATTTGGAAAACACAAAATAATAAATCTCAATGAGATCATTACTATATACCTACAAGACTCGCTAAAACAAAATACCTGACAATGTCAAGTCAAAGTTCTCCTACACTGCTGACAGAGATAACAAAATGGTACAGCCATCCTGGAAAATGGTTTGCTGGTGGTTTCTTTTAATGTTAACCATGTATTTCCCATGTGGCCCAGCAGACCTACTCCTAGATATTTATCCTAGAGAAATAAAAAAATACTCACACAAAACTTTGCACATGAATATTGCACGTGCTGACTAAAAGAAGCCAGTCTTACAAGTGTACACGCTTTATAATTCCATTCAAATGATACTCTAGAAAAAACAAAACTACAGATAAGTAATTGTCAAGGGTGAGGAGAGGGAGAGGACTGTATTGGATGACAAAGAGGTGTCATAGCAAGATTTTAGAGAATGACATAATAGTTCTTCATCCTGTTTGTGCAGCAGTCACCCCAATATATGCATTTTACAAGTTAAAGGTTGTAGAATTTTACATTAAAGAAGTAAAATTTAATGCATATAAACTTAAAAATAATAAATAGAGCTAGGGACGGATGGGAAGCAGGGCTGTGTTAGGTTTGGTGGGCAGTTAGACTCGTTTCTTACTTCTCTGGTATGGAAGCAGATCTAATTTTGAAAATGATAAATTTCCAATGGGAACTTTCTTGACTCAGAGTTTCAAACATGCATAAACCCAAAATTTGAAACTCAATCATAGTAATATACTCACATGAATGCTGGAGCCAAAAGTCATTCTTTATTAACAAATTCAAATGCAAAAATTTAAACTTCTCTCCATGAACCTTTATTATTCCCCTAAAAATTGGAAATCTGATGAAAACACTGAAATTACTCTTTATCTTTTCTGTGGTTCTATCACTCCATCAATAATTTTTGATAGATGGTGGTAACTTCAAAAGGACCATGGCAAAGTAACTTCTAATTACTACCATGCATGAGCAGAAGGAACCACTATGCATGGTCATATATCAACAATGAAATCCAAAACTCTTCCTACTTATCTCCTTTCTCCCATGTATGCCAGCTGCTAATAATGCTATTCCAATAACTGCTATTTTAGTGATTTCCTACAATAAAACTGGTGCTTTGGATAAGGTTTGAAAATTGTATTTATTTTTAATTGGCCAATAATAATTGTGCATATTTGTGAGATACAATGTAATCTTCTATAGAAGTATACAATGTAGATAGATTCAATCAAGCTAATTAAGATATCTATCACCTCACCAACTTACTTTTTTGTGTCTGTGATGAGAAAAATAGATTTTGGTCTAACCTGTACAACAGTTTATCTTCCATTTGAGGAAAACACTCACCAATAGCACAACTCAATAAATGATGGATCTAAGTTATAGTTATTGCTCCACAATTCTCTCCCTGATCCTCACTAACTCCTCCAGTAAAATAACAATAATGAAAATCTCTGCTTTCCATAGTCTTTCTTATGTATTTAATGGTTTAAATAGTTCCAGAAACACAACAAACCAGGATGTAAAACCAAGTAACTCACGGCATATACTGTTTGCATGTTACAGCTTCTGCCTTATTATGAACTGAAGAAGTGAATACAGTTAGAATGGGCAACACTGAGCAGGTTTCAAGGCAGTTAGGCTGGGAGTGTGGCTTAGTGATAGTGTTTGCCTAGCTCCACAGCACCACCAAAAAGGGGAGAAGGGGAGGAGGGGAGAGGAGGAGAAAGGAAGGGGGGAGAGCAGAGCCTACCGAACAGGAGGGAGGGAGACAGACACACTGAGACTGAAAAAATATAGGACTAAAGGCATATGAAGTCCCAAAGGTACTTTCTTCTATCCTTTAAGCATTAACTTGCCTCAGGAAAACATACTGTCTGCCTTATTACCGACCCCTCACCACGTGGTCTCCGCTGCTGTTTTCTTTGGCTAGATGTCTTGTCACCTGATCCCTCACCTTCAGCTGCCACGGAACTCCGCATTCCCAGAGAAGGGGACCACAATCTTCCTAAAAATATTACACAGTGTAAATATATATGTTACATACACATTATTTTAAGTAATACATGTTATTTTAAAACAAGCATTTACATGAGGCAGGAGGATCACAAATTTGAGTCCAACCTGAGAAACTTAAATGACTTAGCTATAACCTACCTTAAAATAAAAAATTTAAAAAGGGCTGGGAGTGTAGCTTAGTGGGGAAGCCCAGGGTTCATTCCCCATTACAGAGAGAGAGAGAGAGGAGGAGAGAGAGAGAGAGAGAGAGAGAGAGAGAGACACACAGAACCCCAATAAAACAAAACAAAACTGGTATTTACAAATGGAAGTTTCTTTGTCAATTTTTAAAATACAATGTTTTATACCACTGAAAGACAGAAACCAGGCACCAAAATGAGCATACAAATTTCTTCTCTGTAAAGTACTACTACTTGGAAAAATCCATTTGTAAATGTTCAAAGATGTCAGAGAGATGGTGTGTCTAAAAGCACACCTACCATACAGCCACTTAAACTTTTCTGTGCCTACTTCTGCTCTACCTTAAACCATTAAGCTCTGCATAACTTTCATCTCCCATACTTCCCCCTCCACCCAAACCTTTTCTACAAAGCTCATTATAAAGCTCTTATGATAACTAATATATCTGCTATCATGGAAATTTAAGAAATAACTTTAAATTCAACTGTAATCCAATATGGAAACTGGAAAAAAAGCCATTGGCTATATTATTGAAAGACAAATATCACAAGTTGACTTGAATTGTTACAGCTTTGTGACTTTTACAAGTCAAATAAATTCAAAAGCTTAAAAGTATGTATCAGCTGAAAATCCAAATAGGATGCTTTCTTCTCCTCAAAACAATAAAACATGTTAAAACAACCTAATTTCAGCTACAATGCATTATAGATTTACATTGAGCTTATAATCAGTTAAATTTTAAGCCTCTTTCTTACATACTTTTATTAAACTGTATCTCCTATTAAAAAGATTAGCCACTGGGCAGGGTGGAACAAGCCTGTAATCCCAGCACTCAGGAGGCTGAGGCAGGAAGATTACCACAAGTTCAAGACCAGCCTGAACTACAAAGTGAGACCCTGCCTCAAAAAATAGAACAGAAAAAAAAAAACCCAAAAAACAGATTAGCCACTTGTTCCTCAATAAGGACATTTATATCTCTAAATCCACTTCTGTTCTGACTTTCCTGCTGTTATCTCTCCTGAACTTTATTTTTTAAAGAAACAAAAGAAATCTAAACCAAGAAAGAAAGAAAAGAAAGAAAGAAAAGAGAAGAGAAGAAAAGAAAAGAAAAGAAAAAAGGAAAGAAAGACAAAGCACAGCACATTTGGGATTTGGAGCACATTTAACATCTGGACATCTCTCAAATTGAAAATCATCTTGGTGAAATGTGCTTCGCTTAAATTCTTTTTAAAGCAAATAAGAAATAAATTTGTTCCTATAGATGAATATTTCTTTACTTTTTTCTCACCTCTGTCCTCAAGCCACAATTCTTTAAAGTCAGCTATTTTTTCTCAAGCTGAACTCTTGTATGTCAGAGGCAATAACTGAGCTACTAAGTATTTCTGGCTGACCCTCCTGTTACTTGGGAGAAAGAAAAACACTTAAAGGATACATGCAACTCACTTTCACTTAGTTGAAAATCTTTTACCAGAATTAAGTCACAAAAGATTCAACTCAAAAAACAACAAAAAATTTCAGAAGAAATACTGCTTATTGAAGAAGTTTCCTTAATTCTCAAAGAATGTGAAAACTGTTACCAAAGCAGCTTCATCGCTAAATCTCATGTTAAATCTTCTCACAGGCATGATAGCAAAGGCAACTACTTAAAATGCAACAAGGATTTAGCAGGGCAAGTGAACAAATGTTTGATTGGTTCAAAATGTACTGGTTGAAAATTAATACCAATCTAAACTCCTGATTCAAGAGTACAAACGCCAAATAAATGTGCCAGTGATCAAATACATTAAATTACAGCGTTCTAATGTAAGATCACCTCAGCTCTTGTACTGAGTATCACACTGATGGTCACTGGAGTCACGGGTCTCTCTTCCATTTCACTTAGCAGCAGAACTCTGGACAGACTGGGAAATACTGGTACAGTCAATTTAGTTGAACATATTCTACAGCCTCACAGCATTCAAAACCTTTTGGTTTTGTGAGTCAAAAACAAAAGTGAAGAGAAAACAACAAGCTCCTATCACAAATCATTTCTGATTTTAACAACTGCCTCTTGATGGAGTCTGAGACACCTGAGGGAGAAACTGAGGCAGGAGAGAACACAAAGGTATTTTGCTAGGGATTGATGCAGTGGGCTACATGGCAGGAAGAATGATCTGATGACTGAGTTTAGGTCAGGCTGGGAGGGCCAGACCGAATGTAAGCAGCCAGCGACTGCAGCTGGAGAAGGCCGCAAAAACACATATGATCCAGTTCACCCACAAAACCAGCAAATGATCAGGTAAGGGAGGAAGGACGGGAGAATTGAAAACATAACTGGTGTTTTAAGGCCTGGGGTCAGAAATTCTAAAAATGAAGGAAATCCTGATATTGGAGAGAAAAGCTTGGGGTTTAGGTTATCAGCAACAACAAATATTTTTGAGTAGCTTTAGGTTTATAGAAAAATCAAAGGAAAAGTGCAGAGTTCTCATATACCTCCTACCCTTGAGTATCCTATCGTTAACATCGAGCATTGTTGTGGTTCATCTTTTACAAATGATGAGTCGATATCAATTAATTCTCCATTGTTTACATGAGAATCACTCTCTTGTGGTACATACGCTCTGGGTTTTGACAAATGCGGAATACATATGTCAACCACTGTAGTGTCTATAGAATCACGTCACCGTGCTCCCTCTATTCATTCCTTCTTCCTCCAAGATCCTGGCAACCATTGATCTTTTTACTGTCTCCAGAGTTTCGCTTTTTCCAGAGTGTCATGTAGCTGGAATTAATCCAAACCTAGCCTTTTAAGATGGCCAACTGGCCCAACAGATTCTGCTTGTTTTTTCACTGAATCAGATCAGTACATTTGTGGCTTATCTGAATGATAAGAAGTTAATAAACTTCAGCGTCATAAATGAGTTTTATAAGGAATCCTAGGAATTTTCAACATACACACAAAAACCAAGTGAAGTGTCTGAATAGGCTAGATTGTACCATGTTCCAGACCAACACCCTATTAAGTGTAATGCCTTGGTGGCAGACAGACCTGGTTCAAACCCAGAGCTTTCCCTTCTCGCTCTGACCTTGGGCAAGCTAATCCTGAAATCTCAGAGGATCTTACCAATGTATTTTGGGAACAATATTATGTTCCTTAAAGGAGCACTTTAAGGACTGAGACAATATGCCAAAAGTGCTTAACACACTTGGCACAACAAGCAGCCCTCGAAAGATGGTAACTATAATGTTTCAAGATCTCTGGAGGTTTTCTAGAAATGAAAAAGCACCGAAACTAGCCATGATTTTGACAGTGCAGAGGTAATATTTTTTTAAACTCATATGCAGTAAATGGTTGTTTGAGGCAAAACATAGTGATTGGTAAGAAAAGCTTTTCTCTGAAAAGAAAGATTTTGACAAACCATGAATTTAAAAATCAGTGACCACCCATACCCTGAGTTACAGCTAAATAATATCTGAGAAGCATTCTGGTCTCACTGTAATTCTAACCAGCTTTTTCCTGCCTAATAGATGCTACCATACCCCAAAGTTCAGTTTCTTTTTTCTCTTTTTTTTTAAAATTTGAGACAGAGTTTTGGTAAGTTTCTTGGGCTGAGCTCAAACTTGGAATCCTTCTGCCACTAAAGTTTGGTTTCTGTAGAGACTGACATCAATAAGCCCAATTTATCTCTTAAAAGTCATCAGTAAAGCAAGCAATTTAAAGGTTTAGATTTCAGGTCAACATGGGGAGGGATAATGAATGTATGAAGACTTGAGGTTCTTACAGGTCTTTATGTTCTTTGAGGACACTTCCACAAAGTGCAAGTTCCACAGTTCCATTCTGTCTTACAACTCTGTTCCTGGAAACCTCAGCAACTGTCTTGAAATAGGATTTGAGACTTTCTTTTTTAATAAATAATCTTGTCTTTTGGCTAACACTGCTACTAGTCAAGTTCTAGTAAAGGCTCCATCTTTGCATAATTTGTATTTCTAACACAGACAATGAGAATAAGAATTAAAAGAATCTATCTCCAATGTAATATGTTGTTGGACTAAGGATTACTATGAAAGGATTATATACCAATCATCTACATAGATACATTAATTTAAGAAAAACTGTGTGTGTGTGTGTGTGTGTTGCTAGGGCCTCAACCTAGGACCTCACACATGCTGCACAGGCATTCTACCAATGAACTACATCCTCAGCCCAAGAAAAATATTTCCTTATTGCAGCTCCCAATTCTACACTGGAAAATTCCTCATCAATAATTTCATGTAACATTCAATAAAGTAAAGAAACAAGAAAATTAATCATTTAAATACATTCAATGTAAAAAAAAAAAAAAAAAAAAGCTCTTTACTGAATCCCACAACTTTCAGATATGCAAACTTATTAACAGCTCTTGGGAAATGACTGTGGGAAGAAAGTTACTATTCTTTCCCCATTGACTGTCTCCCATGGCAGAGTTCTGTTGGTATGCATGTCGTGTGTGGTACACTATGAACTAACCCACCCCTGTTATCAGAGAAATAAACACCAAGAAATAAGGACAAGGGATTCCAACACAAATTGGCAAGTACTACAACAGACATAGTTTATAAGGTGCAGTGGGGTCTTATTTTTCCCCACTAAACATTACTGCCAAACATTTTTTGAAGTTACTATGTAGTCTTTCTCTCCATCATTTGTCATGCCTGCCTAACACTCCATTGGTTGGCGAGATTAAATACAGTTTAAGTACAGTTTATGTCATTTCCAGTTCTTCACTATAATAAATGATGTGTGTGGCATTTACTGTGCCTGAGATTATGTCTTTGGGCAATGTTTAAAGAGATCTGGATCTTTATAGATACAGACAAGTATCTTAAACTGTTTACCAAAAGGGTTCTCACAGAGCACACAGTCACTGGTGTGGTCGTGGACACTTATTTTCCCCACAACTGCAAGAGGATCCTGATTCTTCAGGCAGAGAGTGAGTACATGCAGGGCCTTTATGTGTGTGTGCTTGCTGCATTTTATTAAATTAACAGGTAAGCAAGGCAACTAGCTGGTTTATGTCATTTGTAGGACTGAACATGTTGGGAAGCTTTTCAGTTGTACGCTTCTGTAAATTGGCTATTTCTCTTCTTTGTCCACACAACTACTTGGTGTATTGTATTTTTTCTGTAAACTTGTATGCATCTCGCTTGATCTTTACTTGCTCTTCGTACTTGGTCTTTAGGTTTTGGAGGGGCTCTGAAAACCAACCTCCACGCTAGCACATCACCTGTTTCCATCCTAGTGCAAGCAGGTAGCCTAAGTGCCTCACCCTTGTGTCCCATCCCATTCTTTCTTTTTCCTTTAGGTCACAATTTAGAACTTTCTCTAATTTCTCAAAAGATCAGACATACCCAAGATTTATTTTGATACTTTCTTATATATAATCTGTTACTCAGCTTTTTGTTGCTATGATAAAATACCTAAGAAAATCAACTTAAAGGTGGAAAGATTTACTTCGGCTCACAGTTTCATAGGGTCAGTCTATGGTCACTTGGCTCCATTGCTCACCGGCCTCAGTGAGGCAGAACATCGTGGTAGAGACCACATGGCAAAGCAAAGCTGCTCGCTCATGGCAAATGGGAAGCAACAAGAAAAACAGCAGGACAGAGAGGAAAGGCCTGGAGCTGGGGTTGCCCCGGTGATCTATTTCTTCCAAGTAGGCCCCACAACATCAAGTTTCCACCATGTCCATATCCCACTAAGTTATGAACCTAGCAATGAATTACCCTATTGATGAGATCACAGCTCTCAAGGTGCAATCACTTCCCAAGACCCTCATTTCTGAACATTGTTATCCCGGGGGCCACGCCTTCAACACATGAGCTTTTGGGGGACGTTTCAGACCCAAACCATGATTTAACCTGCATTTTCCATTTTACTCCCCACCTCTTCTTTGTTTATTTCTGGGAGGTGTTCTTGTCCCATTATGGTTAAAACTATTCCACTAAAAAACCGAGACCCTATGCTCTCTCCCAGTCTTTTCACAGCAAACCCCACTCCACTCTATGGTGATGTTTACTGTGGCAACAGACAAGTGGGAGGGTTCGTTTTGCATCTACCCTTCTGGAACAAGGGTCTCTCAGCTTTCTCGATCTCATAGCCCTACCAGTAAAAGTATTCTAGACACATATCCGTTTATTTGCAAATTGCCAATGTCCACTGCACTTAGCAGAATGGTCCTACTGACACAGCTTCGGGCCCAGACTTCTAGAATTTGAAAGCCTACTTATTACCAGCTGCACTCTCAAGTTACTAAACAGCTCCTCGTTTCCACATCTGTAAAATGGGGATAATAACACTACTCACTTCACAAATCTTTAATGAAGATTAATATACATTTAAAGCTCTTAAAACAGTGCTTGAAAGAAAGAGCAATATAAGTATTTGCTGTTACTGCTGAACATTAATATTGTCTACATTTTTAAATTTTACTTTTTAGGGAGTTTTTGTAGCAAAATTGAGCAGAAGGTATAGGTTTCCCATATACCCCAGTTCCCATACATGCTCAGCCTCCTCTATTATCAGCAACCCACACCAGAATGGTAAAAATTTTTATAACTGATGAAGCTTTACTGACGTATCATTACTCCCCAAATCCACTGTTTACTTTAAGGGCTCACTCTTGACACTGTACATTTTTGGGTTTAGATTAATGTGTAATAACAGATGCCTACAACTGGAGCACCTTGTTGTGGAGTCATGTCATGGCCCTAAAAATCCTTTCTGCTCTGCTCACTCATCTCTCCCTCTCCACACCCCTGGAAACCATGGATTTTTCTACTGCCTTCATGTTTTGCCTGTTCCAGGATGTCGTACACTTAGAATCAAACAGGTAACTTGTCCTGACTGGCTTCTTTCACTTAGCAATATGTATTTGTTTTTTCCATGCCTTTTCATGGCCTGCTTCTTTTTAGTGATGAATAATATCCCACTGTTTAGATGTACTATAGTTCACCTACCAAGAGATATCGTGATTGCTTCCACATTTGAATCAAGCTGCTATTGTGTGTTAGCTCTATGTGTGTGTGTGTGTGTGTGTGTGTGTGTGTAAGCATAAACTTTCAAATCAGTTTGGGTAAACACCAAGGAGCACTATTGCTGGATTATTTGGTAAGTGTATATTTAGTTCTATAAAAAGTTGTCAAGCTGTCTTCCACAGTGGCTGTACAATTTTGTTTCCCCATCAGCAAAAAATGAGGATTCCTGTTCTCTGTCCTCACCAGCATTTGATTTTGTCACTGTTCTGGGTTCTGGCTGTTCTCATAGTTGTGTAGTGAGGTCTCTCACTGTTGTTTTAATTTGCATTTCTCTAGTGATATATGATGTAGATAATCTTGTCATATGTCTATTTGCAACTATATGTCTTTTTTAAGTAAGATGTCTGTGCATATCTTTGACCCAGTTGGTTTCTGGATACATTTTATTTTATTTATTTTTTCTCAGTACCGGGAATCAAAACTCTGAGACTCACACTTGCCAGGCAGGTGCAGTGCTGCTGAGTTACATCCCTGGCCCTCCCAGCTGTTTTCTTATTGAGTTTTAAGAGTTCTTTATATATTTTGTGGAGCAGTCTTTTATTAAATAAGTCTTTTACCAGAATTTTCCCCCAATCTGTTGCTTATCTTTTCAATCTCTTTACACTCTCTTTCACAAAGCAGAAAATTTTAATTTTAATAAAGTATATTTTATCAATTATTTTTTCCATAAGTCATGCTTTTGATGATGTCAGTTAGATTTTCTCCTATCTTAGTTACTTTTCTTGTTGTTGAGACAGAATACCCGACACCCAAAGTTAAAGGAGGAAAGGTTTATTGTAGCTCACAGTTCATAGAAGTTTCAGTCCATAATCACCTGGCTCCAAGGCAGGGTGGCACATCAGAGAGGCACCCCAGAGTGAGCAGGAGGCAGCAGAAGACAAGCAGCAGCAGCGAGTGACAAGCAGGGACCCTTCTTTCTGTCCCTTATATTCTATCCAGGCTACTTGCCCTGAGAGCTGGTAGCACTCACATCCAGAGTGGGGCAGCCTTAATACTAGCATCACATCCTTGATCCCAGCATCACACACTCTAGACCCAGCCACCTCTGAAATGTTCCATCTATGACCGCATAAGGCTTTTGGGGGACATCTAGACACAAGCCATAACAGTTATTCTCTAGGAGTTTCACAGTTTTGTGTTGTACATTTATTTTGTGTTCATTTTGTGAAAAGTGTAAGTAAGGTCCATATCTGGATTCATTTTAGCATGTGGATGTTGTTCCAGCACCATTTGCTGAAAATACTATTTTGTCTTCATTGTACTGCCTTTGTTCCTTTGTCAGTGACCAGCCGACTACAGTTAGGGAGGTCTATTTTGGGGATATCTAATCTGTTCCCCTGCTCTGGGTATCTATTTTTTCACCAATACCATGGGTCTTCATTACTGAGGCTTTATAATAAGTCTTAAAGTTAGATATTTCTGTCTTCCCACTTTGTTCTTCTCTTTCAACATGACTTGGCTATTCTGGGTCTTTTGCTTTACCATATAAACTGTAGAATTAGTTTATCCCTATCTACAAAATAACTTCCTAGGACTATCTGTGGTATTACATTGGATCTATAGGCCCAGTCAAGCAGAACTGACATCTTGAGAACATTGAGTCTGCCTGTCCATGAACATGGAATCTCTCCATTTGTTTAATTCTTCTTTGACTTCTTTAATCAGAGTTTTGTAATTTTCTTCATATAGGTCTTATATGTATTTTGTTAGATTTATACCTAAGTATTTCACTTTGGTGACGTTCATGTAAATGATACTGTGTTTCAGTTTCAAATTCTACTTGTTCATTGCTGGTATACAAGAAGTGATAAACTTTTGTATATTAAGCTTTATGCTACAATCTTGGTATAATTGCTTTTCTAAAATATTATCTATATTTTTGTATAAAACAAGAAAGTTTTGAGGTCATAAATGAAAGAATACATGTTCTAATATTTTCTTTTGATTTTCCAGTAGTTTCCACTCTTGGAAACTACTGTTAGGGTCTAGCTAACTTAACTGTTAGGTGAAATCCAAATAAGATGAATAGATTGTACCAACGGTTAATATATTTCTATTAAATTCAATTTTGAGATAAATAGATGGCACTGCTTTCTGAGAAAAGACAATAGCATGTATGAATTGTCTACTAAGTGATAAAGTTTTCACATGCTGGAACTAAGAAAGTATTGGGAATGAACTAGAAGTACTTATAGATAGGGTGAGAATGAGGGTAAGAAGGTGATAGAAAACAGATCAGTTCTTCCTTCTGCCCCTTCACTAGGGCTCTGGGGCTACTTTCTGTACAATTCCTAACCTAAAAATTGATCAAAACCTCTGAGCTATGCAGGAGCTTGAAAGCCTGCAGCATTCTAGTGGATCACAGAAAACTACAGATACATCCCAACTCCACACTGGCTCATCTGCCTATTCCTGGCAGAGAGATAGCAGTGTATACAGAGTGCAACACAATCAATATGTCTGTTCTGGAACTCCGAGACTAGCATAGTGCCTGGTACACAGAAGGTGCCAATTAATGTTTAATTAAATGATAAGGCTCTACATACTTTCATAGCCAAGACCTCATTATGTAACTAAAGATAGTTCCTGTAAAAGTGTGGAGGTTTCTGAGCAGAGAAGCAATGGGGGGGGAGTGTTGTGTAGGATCAGGGGTGAAGCTGGGTGACCAGTACAGTCCATGGAATCCAGTAGATGCTCAGTAAATATTTCTTAAATGCATAAATGAGGTCTAAAAAGACAAGGACTAAATTGGTGGGCAAGAAGGGGTCTGAAGCTCCAAGTTTAGTAATCAGGAATCTACCTGTGTGGCCCTGGTGGTGACCACTTCAGGGATAGGAAAGGTGGATCCGAATGTCTTGAGAGGTTTGGTAGCAAAACCTCCGACCAGTTCTACAGCACCCCACACTGATTACTACAGAGGACTTTTTATTTTTAAAGAAACTATCTGTAGGAAATCAGCATGTAAAATGTAAGTCTCTACCATCTTCCTGCTTTCTCTCCCAGGGTCCTGCTCTTCTCCCCTTTACCATCACAGATTCATTATTAATAAAATCTCACAGCAGTGCCTGTCCCTCCCTCAGGGAACCCGGTGATGAGAGCTGAAGAGCCTGACACCAGTGTCAGCCCAGTGCTAGGTGAACTCCCTTCTGTGTTTGGCTTCCTGGGTGGCCTTCAAAAACCCCCTAAGCAAGTTAAACACTGTTTTCAGGATGCAATGAGATGATGTCTGTAAACTGCTTGGCCATCTAAGCACCAGACATTCATTCATTCATTCACTAGACAAATGTCTATCAAGTGCTTCCCTGGGGTGGGCCTTGCTCTAGGCATGGTGCTCAGTCTGTGAGCCAGGATGGCCCCTGCTCCTAAGAGATTGCAGTGACTTTGGGTTCTGACAACACCCCATGAACCCAAGAGCTTGTACCACACAGGCTGACCTCCCTGGGCATCGAGGATGCCACCTTCTGTGTGAGATCAGCAGGTCCCCTGTGAGGACGAGAAGGTCCGTCCAAGGGGTAGTTATGGACAGCTGGGCATGAAGCTGGCAAGTGAGGCAAGGACCCAACCACGCTGGGCCTTTAGAGCCATGTTAAGGACAGAAACTGAAGAATCAGAAGTGATCGGATGCCGGACACTGATGCAGAAGATGAGGGAGAGACTGTGGCATCACTGGGCTGTCACCGGTGCCTTTCCATGAAGAGGACACAGAGAAGATCAAATCTGTTGTTTGTCACCGAGGAAGGGTGACAGGTGGGAAGGAGGCTACAAAATCCTGAGTCAGAGCTGGACACTTACATTTGAAACAGTGCACAAAGGTGCAGAATCTCCGTACTCCCTCGCAGCCCCAGGAGCAGAGGAAAAACCTGGGCATCAGCAGGTCTTTCCTGCATCCATTTGAGCTGTGAAGGGAAGGTGAGACCGAGCGGAAGCAAGTCGAGGGCTGGGACTTGGACTTCCCCCTTAAACACTCACCCTACAGGCAAACACATAGTTGGAGAGCTGCATCAGAACAGGATGTCACCGGACTGCTTTGATGACTGAGCTCCTCTGTCTGCAAACATTGCTCTAAAAGTCAAGGCCACTGTTGAAGTCAGTTCCAGCTTTGATCATTCAGGGATTCAGCAGTGTTACGGGACGTTTGCAAAAAAAAAAAAACAACACTCTGGTCAAGTCCTGGGACCAGGACCCAAGATTCTAGGAGACATTTTCAGATAGCACCATTCAGCGCAGAAGCCTCCACCCCACGAAAGAGCGTCAGTCCAGGTGGAAAGACAGGCCACCCGTAAGACTTCCTTTCCTACCACGACTCCACAGGAACACAGGAAGGCCTGGCTTCCAAAGTCAATCTCTACTACCACAAACATCAGTAAAAAGTTTAAAAACAAAGTAAAAATCTTTTAAAACCAATCTGAATTTCACATTAACATTATTATTTTTAGGACTAACTTCTGATAAAAAAAATTATCCTGACAAATCATTTTCTACTTCAGATATGACACAGTTGGGTCACACAAAATCATTTTTAGGTTACATTATTTCCGTAATTAAAGGTTTGGAAAATCAATTTTTTTCAGGCATGATTAACTGAACTGATTGTGACATTGCTTAGACTGGACAGCAACAGGGTAAGAATTCAGACATATGCCCAAGTGGTCACTGGCTGCCTTCCCCCACTCCTTTGACTGTGCCCAGCAAGTGGCAGTGGCTGTCGGTATTTAATGACCATTGGGAGAAATCCCTATGGTGTTTTATTATTTATTCGTTAAGAGCAGTAAATCTGCAAATCCCAAAAAGGAAAGGTACCATGGCAAACCTAATGGTGATGCCTATATTATCAAGTACCATAGTGAGTTGAGTCACCGCCACCTCCCTAAATTTAAAAAGAGCTATACCATGATACCGGAGAATTCACAATTGTTTCCAGGAAAGATGCCTTTCCACCTTGACAAACACAGCCTTATTCACCCATTTCTGTATGCGTCTTAAGAGTTTATAGAATGTAACCAAGGATGCCACAGTGGCTAGACCTGAAGAATGGAATGAGCAACTGCGTCTGAGCCATACTGACTCTCCTCTCTTTCACAGATAACCAGCCCAACTTTCTCCTGAGCCCTGAGCTCCACATCATAGCAACTGCAGCAACCATAGCAACCACGCTATTCTTCAAGACCTGACAGAGCAATGTCTCCCTGGGCATAGCAAAGGAGGAGAGCAGCCCCTTCCAGGCTACACCACAATTACAGGCGCAAAACTGTAGAAAATGCAGCAGGAGCCTGCTCAGAACATAAAGGCTCAGACATCCAAGCAGAAAGGGGGTGGCTGGGAGCTGTGGGGTGTCAGTGGAAAGTCCAAGCAACCCAACACCATGACTCTCCAAATGCAAGCAGCCCTTTTCTGTGCAATACTGGTCTGATTAGCAAGAAATTTTCTTTTTCTTGTCCATGTGTTACAGCAGTTTGCCTTCATTTGGATTTTTCAGACACCTACACACTGAAAAGCCAAAGCCTTGCCCTATGTTTTACTCTTGTTTAGAATCAGGCAGAAATACTGTATTTAATGGTCAGTTCTTTAAATGTGCTTTGTGCTTCCAACATACAGCCCATAAAGACAGCCTGGCAGTGGAGGAAATGGCAAGGAATCTCAGTTCTTTTGTCTTCTTATATCACCTTGGCAATTAAACATTCTGAACTTAGTTTCCACATCTGTCAAATGGGTAGCACCTGCAGTTCACAGGATGCTATAAAACTAAATGAGCATTTAAGACATGATGGCTGGTATATATTAGGCCACTGAGAATATTATGAGGAGGAGGCCAGTCCATGATCTGTGATGACCTTCAGCTCTAGAGAAAAGAAAGCAATCTGAAATGATGGCCTTGTAGAAAAACTATTATGATAAAGTAGGAAAAAGAATACAACATGAAGCTATATAAACAGAATTAACTCAATCCTGCCAAATGAAATAAATGAAGAGAATCAGGTACAAAGTAGCTCATCAGCATTGGCAATGTTCTAGCTCTTAAATCAGGTATGCGAGACACAGATACTTAGTATTCCTTAAATTGTGCATACATTCTCTATGTGCTTTTGCTGGCATGACAAGTTTCTCTCTGTCTCTCTCACACACACACACACACACACAAAATCCAAATGGGGGGGGCACACCAAATGTCTTTAGATTTAGCTCAGTGGTTTTGCCGCCTGCTGCTGCGCAAGAGCAAGGACCCGAGTTTGATCTCAGTACCAAAAAAAAGAAATTGAAGTTGGGATGATGCTATGCTGACAGGTCCTCGGGCACACGGCTTGGCTATGAGAGGAAAGCTTTCCACTTCTTAGCCCAGGACCTCCATCCAGGAGCAAATCCAGCTACTGTACACCAGCAACTTTGTTTACTTTTAATTATGTTGGTGGTGTCCACACTCAGGAAGTGGTGGCATGAAGTACGCGGAAGTGAAATGTGTCCTTTTCGGTATGGAGGAGGAAGGGAAATTAACTTTTGGATAGTTACTGTGAGCTTGTCCTCTCCATAACAATTCTGGAGGTGGCTCTTCTGGTTCCCATTTTACTGGATCTCAGAAAGGTAAAGCAGCTTGCCCAAGACGTAGATTAGAAAGCAGACTTTTCTGTACAGCTCGAATGTGCCTTAACTTGCAATTGTAGCCTTTTTTCAAATGCTACAGGATGGGCATGTATGTGTGATGCGGTGTGTTTAAAGACTGCACAGATAACATGCTACAACATTAAAACTGAAAAGAGCTCAGGGAATTTTATTCTCTACAATACATCTCAGGCCTCCAACAGGAAAGTGGGAGAATCTCTCCTCCTAAAGCGTTGTTCTGTTTTTGAAGGGGGGAAAAAGAGGAGGCCCGCGGAATGGGCAATGAGACTTTTAACACGGTTTAAGAGCAGATTTGCTCAGAGGTCTAAGAGTAAAGCTTCCATGAGGGCTCAGCTGCCTGAGTTCCAGAAGAAGCTGGTGCTAAGAAAAGGGCAAGCAGTGGCTGGTATGCGCTCATGTTAGGGCCTGAGCTGGACTCTAAGCGTGGTAAGGGGAGAGGGCTTCTCACAGGAAGACTCAGTGACTGTGGTATCTGTACTGCTAGCAAATGGAACCTAAACCTCCTGCCAGGTGGTCAGAACTCAAACCTTCTCTGATGCTCCAGGAATAGCAGCCCCATCCTACTTCCCTGCTCAATTTTCCTCTAAACAAATAGCCAGTGCAGCAAACAGCAAATCCAAGCATCCATCCCAGATGCACTCAACTCTACTTCTGCTCATTCTTTGTCCTTCAGTCTCTGATCCCACGTCACAGCAGCTCTCCAATTTGGGGTGCTATCTAGCACCTCAAAGATCAAGCAAATAGAACAACCCTCAGAGAAACCCGACATATTCTTTTCCACTCACTCTGGGGTACAGGCCTAGAATTCCAGATACCCAGATCCTGCGGGCCTGAAGAAATACACCGGTGAGCTCAACTAACAGCTACGTGGTGAGACAGGAGTCTGTTAAACCTAATATAAATCATTCACTGAGGGTTTGCTGGGCTTAGGGATTAGGTACATATTTCCACTTGACCCTGGCTCCCTGATTTTCACTAAAGCTCTTTAGTGTCTGGAGGTGAGCCTCAAGGTAGTCGTGGCTCTATTTCTATCTCTGCTACAAAAGTGTGACACTCTTGGGCCAGTTCTGGAACTTCTATTTCCTCACGTGTTGAACGGATGTTAACACTTTCTGCCATAGCCCCATAGTTTGGCTGTATTCGGTGAAGAGGAGATATGAAAACACTCTAAAAATTTTAGCATTATACAAACATGTGGCATTAAGAATCATGAAAATGTATAGATTGTTTACCCAACCCTGCACTGACAAACAACTGGCCCATGAGAATGCTGAAGCACATCTCTGTTCTACATTCTAACAATTTGAAAGTATACACACTTGTAAGTGAGAAGTAGGACTACACCCTTAATAAGGCTTAGGTGCTCCCAATGAATCCTGGATCTTTTTCCTGCTGTACATAGGTCTGTGTGCTGGCACAGGGGTTGTGAAGAATCAGAATGAGTACAGTGAGGGCCACACAGGCTCTCTGCTCTCACCATTTGGTAAGAGAGAGGTAGATTTCATTTTTCCTCAGAGTTCTAAACTGTGAGATGGTCAGGGACTTCATAATGCCTTGCTAAGTCTGGTCAGTCAGCTGAGTACTGGGATATGCTGAGTATATGGGATTAGAAAAAACACTGTATTCCAGAGTCTCCTCACCAAAGCTACAGCCGCTGGGAGAGCAGCTGTGGTGGGACGCACACCTGCAGGGAAAGTTTCCCAGTACCTCAGCAGCTCCTAATCCATGTTAAGAACCCAGTCAAATCATCCTTTCTTGTTTTTCTCTAATCCAAATGTACCTTCGCATCATTAAATTGTTTTGCACTTCAGTCTACTCCTCAAATAACAATCTCATTTTGGCTTTTGTAATACCCATAAAATTCTTAGCATTGTTCACTGACATTTTTCTCCAAGAGGAAACTTGACTAACCATCTCTCTGAGCTAGCAGAGGGAGGGGGAGCCCATCAGGGGACATGAAGTGCCACAATTCTCCCTGGAGAAGGCAGTTCAAAACAACCCCAAAATGGCTTTGTTCAGTCCTGGGAAAAAATGAAAGGCTAAAGCTCAACAATGACTCTGAGTGAAACAAAGCGGTGTTTATTTTCATTGAAATGAGTTCTTATTCATAGACTGCACAAACAATAAAAGAAATGAATCCTACATCTTAGCACAGATTTTAAAAGTCACTCTGAAAGTAATATTTCAATTAACCATTTTTTACAAAGTAAGTATTGACCATCTGAGATGCTCTGCAGGTTGGAAGAGCTCAGGCAATTCAGCTTTTGCAGGAAGGAAGCTGCAGCCTCAACACACTCCAAGTCTTGGAACAGGGCATGGGGCACAGAGCGGTACTACTGGCCGTTAGCAGATAATATCAAGCATGCATAGTGTGGTCTCCCCTTGCCTTCCAATCAATGTTATTAAAGTATAAGCCAATATTTTCCCAAATATTCTCAACTATTTTCTAAACTATTACGTCTGCTTGTCCTATTCTTGGAACAAGTGTGAAGGTGCGTACCATTTGTAGCAGAGACTCCTGTGGTCCCCTCCCCTCCAGGGCAGGTAGGCCTTGTGACGAGCCTCTAACCAACATGATATGACAAACAGCAGCCCCACTGCTACCCAGCTTTGGATAGGACTTCTCCTGCTGCATCTCGCTTATCTTTCTCCCTCTCCCCTCTTGCTGGCTTTGAAGAGCAAGCTGCCATGAATCCCGCAGTGCCAGGAAACTGAATGCCGACAACCACACTGTCAGGAACAAAGCTGCTTTCCCAGCGGCCTTCTGCTAAGAAGCCAGCACCCTCACCACCTTAACAGCAGCCTCAAGAGAACCTAAGTAGAGGACCCAGCATCAGAGGAGAAATGTGCAAGCTGCTGAGTTTAGGTAACAAAACGAAACCCTATTACAATGATCCTCTCTGCACAGGCAGCAATCAATTCCTGTGCACGGGTTTTCAAGTTCAGTTCCCTTGAAGGAATTGCTATGCCTAGCCCATGGGTGTCCCCTCATGTAAAGGGCCATCTGCTCACAAGCCACTCTAGGCTAAGCACTTCATACACATACCCTCAACACTACCCTACAGGTTCCTCAGGGTAGGGATGGTCATCATACCCATTTTATAGATGGGAAATCTGCAGGTCCAATAGTTTAAATAATCCACCCATGTTCCCACAACCACAGCCATGATTCTAGGCCAGGGCCACTTGACTGAGAAATTCTTGTTCCTTCAACTATTCCACACAGCTTTCGTTTATTTCTCTGCTTCAATAACCTGTAAAATAGTACACATTAACATTAAGGCACCAGGCATGATGGCATACACCTGTAATATCAGCACTCAGGAGGCTGAAGCAGGAGGATCGCTATGACTTTG
Source organism: Heterocephalus glaber (assembly GCF_053883595.1). Classification (NCBI taxonomy): domain Eukaryota; kingdom Metazoa; phylum Chordata; class Mammalia; order Rodentia; family Bathyergidae; genus Heterocephalus; species Heterocephalus glaber. The sequence continues at coordinate 3,940,511 of NW_028258454.1, forward strand.
AGGCCAGCCTAGACTACATAGTGAATTCAAGACCAGCCTGAACTACACAGTGAGACCCTGTCTCAAAAACCAAACCAAACCACCATTAAGGGTATTTTATCAATGCATTAACTCCTGAGCTACCCACTGGGGAAGCTCTTTAAGGAGAAGTCATTAAAGTATTGTAGTAATGGGAACTAAGGCTTGTGCATCCCTATAGTAAGCTTTGCATTATTCAATAACTTTTTCCTTATTATGGAAGTAATATTGGCTTATTATTAAAACTTGAGAAATTCTGAAAAGTATCTAGAAGAACTATAATTATTTCACCAGAGATAAATATAATTAATAAACAAATTCTTAAATTTAGATGAATTTATACACACTTTGTATAAGTCTGCCAGTTATACAGTATCAAGAGACTTCATAAACTGAATTTTTAATGGCAAAAATATCCATATATGTGTTTATATCATTTAATCACCAGTCCCTAATTCCTGGACTGCTGAGCTTTCTCACTTCAGTAAATAATGTAGCAATAAACATCCCTGGGAGAATGTGCTGACAGTAATTGTTTATACTGCCAAATCATCCTTCTGAGAGATTATCTGTCACTCACAGCCCCACATGACAGTAAGAATAACGCCTGTACCCCTACAGTGGCAACCATGCTTTCATTCTCCCCAGTTTCACAGGTAAAACAGGATGTCTTCCATAATTTGGATTTTTGATTTAGTAAGTGTACGTGTTGCGCACTTTTACCGTTTTTAATGTGAATTTTCTATTGATTCTATAATTAAAGTAGTAAAAAATGTTCCCAATGTTCTTTCCTTCTTAGAAAGTTATTTACATATTAAGGAGATTAATCTTGGCCTTACACATTGCAACTTCCCCCCACCCTATCTTCGTTCTTTCATAGTTGATGTGCAGAAATATTTATTCATTTTTTTGTATCTTATATTTTTTATTTAATTCTATTGTTCTTTTCATATAAGGTTTTTTAGCAGCTGGACAGTATTTTATTATACCATCATTTACTGAGTATCACGGGCAGCATGTTTCTAAGCTGATTATTAAAATGTTCAACAAAAGTTTTTGTACATCATTCTGCATACACATGAAGATGGTGCTAAGGAATTCCTGGGGGTAGAATTGTCAAGACTACCTCCATGAGGATTTGCAAGTTTGTATTCACACCAGGCGACACATAAGAATGTTTGTTTATGCACTCTTGCTGAGATTAAAAAACACACCACCCACACAAAAACCAAACCAAACCAAATCCTTCACCTTTACTATGAAGGATGAGAAAATACACTCACATGATATTATGCATCTTTTCACATCTTTAAAAGCCTTTTAGGGCCGGGGATTTAGCTCAGTGGTTCTGCCACCTGCCTGGCAAGGTCCCGAGTTCGATCCCCCGTACCAAAATAAAAAGAGCCATTTATATTTCCTGAGAATGATTTTTCTTGAAAATATAATCTGTGCTACTTTTCTGAGTTGTTCACCTTTTTCTGAATGAACTGGCAGACGGTACACATAAGTGAATTAGATCTCTGGGAAGAACTGCAACAGAAATATTTATTCATTATTTGTCTATACCAGGAATTGTACCCTGGGGCACTCCACCACTGAGCTACATGCCAGCCCTGTTTATTTTTTTTATTTCAAGACAAGATCTCATGAAGTTGCCCAGGCTGGCCTCAAACTGGTGATCCTCCTGCCTCAGCCTCCTGGGTAGCTGGTACAGGTGTGTATGGCAACTGTACCTTGTGATGCTTGGAAAATTTTAATGATTTAAAAAACAATTTCTTTAGCAGTACTAGGGACTGAATCCAGGGTCTTCAAGCTAAATGACAAACCTATCCTTTAAAAAATTTTTTTTCTTTTTAAATTTTGAGACAGGGTCTCTAAGTCACTAAGTCATTCAGGCTGGGCTGAAAATTACGACCTTCCTGACTCAGCCTCCCAAAGTGCTGGGAGTACAGGTCTATTAAGCTTTGTACTAGGCATTATTCTAGGCATTTGTGATTAATCAGTGGACAAAAGGAACCAAAATCCCTGCCTTAAAGAGCCTTTGTGAGGGAGGGGCTGTGCAGAGAGTTCTGACGAGAAATAATAATAATAATAATAAATGATAATTGATGTCACAAGGTAATCAGTGCCAGGGATAAAATGAGGGATGAGGAGGGCCGGCGGTGGGTGGGGAAGGCAGATGGAGAAGCTGAGATGGAGCAGCGAGGGGCACAGTGCCCAGGACTCCCTGGGAACTCTGGCTTCTGCTCCAGTGTGATGGAGTGATCGTGACATGTGGGGGTGAGCAGTAACACCCCGACTTCTGCCCTGGGACCACAGGGGAAGGTGGTGGCGAGGGCACCGGCCAGAACAGAGTTAAAGGGGCCGTGCTAGCAGTTCTGCAATCCGCTGCTGTTGCTCTCAGTTACCCAATCCCTGTTGCCACCTGGGTTTTCCTAGGCTGCCATTTTCCCACCACAGGGCACGACTGAGATGGTTTTGGTTTTGAGCCTTTGTTCTGTTAAGGGACACTACCTAGGTACCCGTGGGTCCCTGCTGCCTAGCCAAGGACTCAATGTTGTCACAGAAGTGAGCGGTGGCCTCCCACTCCCAGACATCCCAAGAGTCTCCTGCTAGTCATCAGAACTCTGCTTCCATCTCTTTCATCTCTTCGAACACTCTCCTCAGGTCAGGATAACAGCCAAGCAGCTCACCCTGCTGTCCAGACTCCACGGTGGGCTTCTGGACACTGCTCAGCCTCCCTCCCACTACTCAGTCCTGAACTGCTCCAACCTTTCGCCCAATTACCTGGCCTCTTCTCAATGTTAATCCCTAGCTGTGCTCCTCTCATCCTCCCCCAGTTTACAGAAATCCTATTTATCCCAAGGCAGCAGCCCAGGGCCTCTCTCTCCTCTCTCTCTCTCTCTCTCTCTCTCTCTCTCTCTCTCTCTCTCTCTCTCTCTCTCGGTCTCTCTCTCTTTCTCCAGGGCCTTGCACACTCTAGGCAAGTACCCTACCACCGAGCTTCATCTTTCTTCAGCTGTTTTTAAGATTTTTTATTTTGACACAGAATCTTGCTAGGTTATCCAAGCTGTTCTCAAACTTGCAATCTTCCTGCCTCAGCCTTCTGCATAGTGAGGATTACAGGTATATTCCACACCTGGCTGAGGCTGAGCCATCCTTTCAGTCTTTATAATCTACATGTTTGTCCTCAACCCACCTTCTTCCGAAGTGGGGTGAGAGCCTCTCCAGTGACAGTGAGGCCAAAATCTGATGGCGTGACTCACCTACAGACCCTCTGCCCAGTAGGACAGCAACCTTCCTGGGGTAAATGCCTTATTCCTCAACCCAAGTGACAACTATCAAACTTCTTTGAATCCCTTTTTACAGCCTCAAAAACTTCTTTTATTTATTTATTTTTAAATTTTTTGTCGTTCTGGGGAATTAAATCTAAGACCTTCACAATGAGCTATATTTCTAGTCCCCCTCCCATCTTTTATTCTGAGACAGGGTCTCCCTAAATTACTAAATTTCTCAGGCTGGATTTCAACTTCTGATCCTTCTGCCTCAGCCACCCAGAGTGCAGGGATTACAGGCCCAGTCAAGGTTCAACATTTATGTCAACCTGCTCTTGTGAGGTCATTACCAAAGTAACGAAGAGGTCTGTGTCTTCGTGCAGTCTTCGCCGTGTGGGAGCTCAGGAGAGGGTGAGAGCTGGGAGGACCGCAGGTGAGCAAGTCCTCAATGAACACCCAGGGCAGCATGGGGCATGGGAGCAGCCAGCGCTCTACGAGCAAACAGGCAAGGAGCCAGTGTGCGGTGTGCACTGTGCCAGGGGGAGGTGGGCCAGCACCAAGGAACCGGGGGCGAAGGCACAGCTTGAAAGTCCTAAAGGATGCATGTGTGAGTCACACTGGGAAGAGGAAGGGCATGGGGGCAGGGACAGCGTGTCTGAAGGCGCACAGGTGATATGGACGGCCCCAAGGAGCTCTCTGCCCAGGCGCAAGGCACAGGGAGAGCAGGGACGGGTGGGACACCAGCAGGGGCTGGTGACAGTTCGAGACTGAAGCACCTGTCAGGAAACAGAGTCAAATCAGGAAAGATGAGGATTTCACAAGGGATTCTGTGTATCTTCCCCAGAAGATGAAATTCCTCCAAGCCTGGAACTGGGCTATCGTTAACACACTCACAGACACATCTAGTAAACCTTATTGTTTCACATTCATCACAAAGTGGGGAGAAGGCACCTTCCTAGTCTTACCATTATAGTTCCTCCCCGAGACTTTCAAGATTTAGCAGAGAATTAATACATACAGCTGGGCATGGAGCCGAATGCCATAATTCCAGCACTCTGGGAGCCTGAGGCAGAAGGATGGTAAGTTCCATCAGGCCAACTCAGCAACTTAATGAGAACTTGTAGCAAAATAAAAAATAAAAAGGCTTGGGGATGTAGCTCAGAGCGAAGGCCCTGGGTTCAATCCCCAGCACTGACCCCCTCCCACATACAGTTACTTCATCCAGAGAAGCATTCACAATGACACAAATAATTTCACCATGTCTACACGACCATGACACACAACACATCCAGGACAACACACAAGACAGCATCTTCAAAGAACTGGGGAAGTGAGGTAGGTTGGGTGGTAATGCTGTATTTCCAGCTACTTGCAAAACTGAGGCAGGAGGATTGCAAATTCAAGGCCAGCTTGGGCAATTTAGTGAGACTCTGTCTCAAAAATAAAATTTTTAAAAAGCGCAGATGATGCAGCTCAACACTCCCTGCATTCAATCCCCAGTTACTACAAACAAGAATAAGAGGAAGTGAGACCATTTTAAAGCACGTGCTAATTATATCACACTCACTACGATATAAATTGGCAATAATGCCGTCGAAAGTTTCCAGCTAATAAACTCAAGGTCTTAAAAGACATAAGAATCTCTTAAGTGTCACCTTTACTTTAGAGGGCTCTCTTGCAGGGTGCTAAGAAATAACCTTTATGCTTGCATATTGAAAGAGACGCTCCCACCAGTACTCATCCTTTGGTCCTACAGCTCTAATGTAAACTCTCTGTCCTGAATAGATCCTGCCCCACAGATCCCAGGGTGTTTTTGCAACATAATAATCATGTTTGAAAGTCAGAATGGGAATAAAGCTGTGTTCAGTCGAAAAATTTTGAAAGGACCTTTAACATATGGAGTGCATTGTTGGCTGCTACAACACACAATACAGCTTTTTTTCTTACAGCTGCTATGCTGTCCTGCTTTGGGCCCCATTTTTTGCCAGGCTGCCCTACTGGAGCCGTACTTTGAGGTTCTATACAGATAGGAATGTCTGGTTCCCTCCATGTCACCTTAGGGCTCCTGAGTCTTTGTGCACCAATTTTATTTTTAGATTGAAATCATTACTGGATAAATGGCTTAAGATAGTTCATAGGTGGATGAGGGAAGAACTGAAAAGAAAATTGGCCTTCCAGGTGTGGTACCTATTCACTCAGACATTAAATCCAGGCAGTTGTCTTTGCTCCCCAATACTAGTAATTTCACACCATTCCACTTCCTGAGCCTGTTTTATATTGTTATTAGATATGTACACTTCTAGAGCAGACCAAATTTGCCTAAATGAATCATCTTCAATCTTGTTACATACTAAAAAAAGGGGGGTATGGGAGAAAGTTTTTCACTCCAACACTTGTAACATAAAACCTGTCCTCCTCCTGGGAAGTCTACAAGAATGAGAGGCAGGATATGGTGATTTACATTTCAATTGAAAGCACTGCTGCCAGTGGACTGCTATTTCCAGCAGCCCAGCAGCGCTCCACCGGAGGCTGTCTGCAATCCGGAGGGGGCGGCCAGCAGGCTCTCCTCAAGAGCAGAGAATTTCCCTCAGGCCCACTTCCAAGTGACTCATCTTGCAGTGGGCGGTAAAGTGCACGGTGTGCGGCTGGGTGCTGTGTACACGGACAGCGTGTGCCAGTGGGTGATAAGGAAATGAGAAACAGGAGTCCCAAGTATTCCTCATGAAACCATAGCTTAACTTTATCAAGGTAGATGATTCTTTTTCAAAAGTGCACACGGGAGAACTCACAGGGAAAGATGAAAAGACACTTTAAGCCACAAAAGATGTTTTCCTTCAAAAAGTTACTTCTTGGCCTGGGAAGTGAGAGAAAACAAAGGAGTCCAGTGTAGAAGGCAAAGCTCTATAATGTGAACACAAGGCAGCAGGAGCCTATCTCCCCAAGACCAGGTGGTGTCTGGCCGCAAGGGGCCCTTCTGCTCCTCAAGCACAGGATCCCGAAGGCCTAGCTGCTAGCACAGAGAGGAAGAAGCTGTATGGCTCAAGCTGGGAAGGAGTGTGAGACTCAGAAAGAACAAGTAGGTGAGATCCTGGCCTCACATCTGGGCCCACCCTTTCCAGTCCTGTGCTCTACACAGAGCCTCTCAACCATGACTTCCCACCTGACAGGAAGAACAATATGTAATCAGGGGGGACTAGATGCCAATGCATACAAAAACCTGGCTGGGTGCTGGGCCTTCTGAGGTATGATACGATAATATATTCTCTCTCATTAGTCCTGCCCAGGCCCACACACCAAGAGAACCTGAAAGCAGAGACATCGGCCTCAGTTTTTGGATGGTGATAGGTCAGTCAGTCTGGAAATGACCAGAGAGACAAACCTATAAGCTCTTCCTCTGAGGCTGCGTGTATCTTACCATCACCACACCTCCCTCAGGAGGCAAAACCTCAGACTGTCCAAAGATGTGACTTTTCTAGAAACAAGGTGAATTTGAGAAAGATGAATGATTCAACCTCAGCTTTTCTGCCCTTTCCCTAACCTAGATGGAGAATTTTATTCCAGAAAGCTGACCTTATATTTTATGGTTATTCAAAACCACCGAATCTTTCATTGGGCAATTAGTAAGTTATATCCTACACTACCCCCTTGGTCAATCTTAAAAGACAGGCATTTATTATGGACTAGTAACTCTGGGGTGGGGGAGAAACCAATAATTCTTAAAAAAAAAAAAAAAACTATACTTAATCTGCAAAGGAAGAAAGGTCCAACCCTAGCTGTGACTAATAGGCACCAGAGACAAGTGGCATGGATAGTTTGATGCCAAAGAGCAAATTAATTACTCACCAACAAGAATTTCTCCTTCCCTTCTCACATTTATAATAATTTTTAAAATTAGGAAATAACAAGCTTTAGACACCAAGTCCCTGAGGAAACCATGTATAAACTGCTAAAAGTTTTTACATCCATTCTTACATCCAGTCCTCACAGCAGTACTGTTACTCCAAGAAAACCACAGTTCAAAGTCATCCAAGTGGTGAAGGGGGGTGCAGTCCCCTCTCCCAGATGCAAGTGCAGACTCCTGCCTTCTTGTATGTCCACTGAACTCTAAACTCTTTCCCATTTGCCTTGCTACAGCTTCCTCCTCATCCAGAGTCGAGGCTTTCCAATATGGTTCCACCATTTTGAATTTTGAAGGCATGTTCCATGCATTTGATTATTCAAACATGCCCTTCTAAACCACCGCCTCAGCACAGCTTTGGCTTTCTGTTCTTGAGAGAACCTGTGCCCCACAGATTCATCATTAATTCAAAGTGGGGACAGACAGATGCAGTATCCAGCCACTTTGCTCCCCACTCTAGAAGATCATGTCCAATGTGACGGAAGGAAAAGATCCCACTTCCTATTCTCCAACCCCACTGCAGAGGAAGTGTGCCAGGTGCCAGGGTGGAGATGTGCTTAGAGAAGTAGGACAAGGGAAGCTGCCACGTGAGGAAAGGTTAAAAGGACTTGAAGGGCCTCTGTGCAACATACTCACACAGATTCACATATCAGTGCATAAAAAAGAAAACCCAATTGTATTCAATAAATGATATCAAAAAGCTCAACTTTTGTCTTAGATGATCCTAAATGACTAGGTGATGGAAGCTGACAACCCTAAATGTCAGTCTACATACACACACTTATCAAAGTGAGTACAAACAGCACTATTGTATTTATAGTGCTTAAGACTTTTGGATATGGAGCACTTATGATACTTAGCGGTGGCTAAATATAAACAATTAGATTCTAGGTCCCCAGGTTAAGTGACCACTAAACCTTCAGGTAAGAAAGTGCACGTTAGGACAGGTATGAAAAGGAAAGACAGAAGAAACAGCTCACTTATCACCAAGCTTATAATGGGGCTCCCATGGCAAAAGAACTTCGGAGGAAGTTTAAATTCTGTCACCTTTTTTATGGTATTCAAATATATAATCAATTTCTTTTAAATGGGTGTTATCACTTTCAAGGGTGTGATACCAGCCATTCTATTAAGGGAATGCTTGTTTTTTAAAAAAATTACTGAACTGCAATATTCCTCTGTGCTGCCAAGACCAATGATACATCAAAATTCTATATAATCAGGAAAGTAATTTATATTCACTCAGGAATCTTCCACTGAACCAGTGGGTGGGCCTTAAGCAATACTTAGACAAAGTCAGACAGACTTGGCCAACAGTTGTGCCACATGGCCTGAAACTGATGAAATTTATGTTTCTAGGAAGAAAACAAGTTTATTTTCATATAAATTGGTATATTAATATAAGCCTGAAATATTACTAACAAGCTAATCTATGGATAAAATCATATGGGAGTAGGGGGAGATAACCAAGGTACAATTTTAAATCCATGTTTTATAGACCCAAGGAAAATCTAGGCTCACAGTATTTATGTACCCAAATGAATTTATTTTATTTAAAAGATGGCTAAAAATTCCCATGATTATATAAGCTATAAACCTTTTACATTTTTAGTCTTTGGCAATTGTTTTCATAAAGGTTCAGTTGAGTATCTTTATAACAAAGTTAATTCTTCCTCCAATTTTTAAATCAAATCTACTGTTCAAACATATTTGCATTAGTACACATTCTCAATTTCTCCAAAGTTACCATAGCAACTTTCACTAATTGGGTTTCTAGGAGATTAAAAGGTGAATCTAGACATGAAGGACCAAGTTTTCATAAAAATTAAAACCAAAACAAGTATTATGGGCTGAGGGAGTCACCGACAAGTCTCCCTACTAGGCTGGAAGAAACTCCAAATTAAGACTCAAAGTTAGAATGGACTTTAAATACATCAAATGTCTAAAGGACAGAAAATGTCCTCTCTCTTCCCATCCATCCAGAAGCCAGAGACCACTGATGGTGCACCCCCACCTACATACTGGGGGGACATTGCACCCTTGCCCACACTTCTGAGGGGCTGTGGAGGTAGCACCTGGCAGAGGGGGACTTGGGGATCCACCCACAGCTCAAGCGGCAGCTCTGCCACCCAGCCCCAGCCATTCCGCCCGGGTCCACAAGGACACTAGATCCCCATGCGACCCACATTACCTAGGGAAGTGATTCCTACAGAAACCCTAGATACGAGCTTCCACTCAGGACTTTAAGAACTGACCCCTGCAAATACAAATGCTAGGTGGTTTTTGCTAAAAGTGATTTATTTACTCCTTGATACCATTCAGCTGTAGCTAAAGAAAAATTCTCACTGCAGCAAAACACAGCCTACAACTAAAGCAAAAATGTCCTGGAGCTAGTATGGTATGTGTTTAATACATTTTTACCTATTAAAAAGGCTCACAAGGCCGGGAATTTAGCTCAGTGGTTTCACTGCCTGATGTGCAAGCGCAAGGACCCAAGTTCAATCCCCGGTACCAAAACAAAACAAAAAAAAGGCTCACAATATTCCACAAAAAGACATTTACTCAGGAAACATGGTCTCCCAGAGAACTACAGTTGGTCCCAGGCTCTGAAACTTGCCTCTTTGTCCTCTGTCACCTGGCCTCAGGTGTGAAAGGAAAAGCAGATCTGAAAAAGATCTTCAACATAACAAGCACTTCACAAGCTTGGGGGTTTAGTGACTGCTTCTGGGTGGAGCAGAAGAGAACCCCCTCCACATCCTGGTGTCTGAAAATGAGCCAGGGAGGGTTGGTGCAGGCGGGACTCCCCAGAGAGGAGAATCCACACTTGGTGCCCAGAACTGGGAGGAAGGACACCAGAGATGGGCAGAAACAACCAGCACTCAGATGCCTCCCACCAGGATGCCCTTCCAGAGCCACCTGTCACAGCCAGAGCCCACCCACCACCAACAAGGGCAGCTCACTAGGTGTACTGTCGGCCTGACAAGGTATAGGCTCCTGGATGAGGTGACCGTCATGGCCTTTCTAGCATATGACATGGCAGAGTCTGTTTGGGTTCTTTGAAAATTCCCACCCTTCGGCGCACCTGCCATAAGGAAGCCTCATTTACCTGCTGCCCACATCATCTGTAAGAGCTGGTGACCAACTTCCAACCCTACCCAAGGTGCCAGGCCAAAGAGCCAACACTCTAACTGCTATATCTTCCTGAGGGAGATGACCATCTCACCAACACGAGCTGTATTCAAGAGCTAAATCTGCCATTCCCAAACTGGCCTGTTTTTTTTCCTGACAGATGCTTTACCTCAGAAAGGTAGGACTAACCACATATATGTGTTTTCAGGTTTAAAAGTGATTTCCTACTCTTCTGGTACTACAATCCAGGGGCCTGGAACTGGTGTTGAAAGAACTACCACATTTTCCTGAAAATAAGACCCAAGCAGAAAATAAGCCCCAGTTGGTCCTAACGCTGGTGATAGCCAGTGTTGCACAGATTACACCTCACTATTCTCTTGCTTGGTGGCTACTCTGTAAGGCAGCTAAGGCAAAGATAGGGTGCTTAGGGCTGGCATTTTTGATCTCTAGTTTTCAAGGCTGATTATTTTTCCAGTTAGGTCTTATTCTCAGGGAAACATGGTACTTCTAGCAGGCAGATTCCCCTCTGGGATGTTCAGAGTTCTCTTTCACCCCTGCATAAACCTACTCCACCTCTGTTTATGCTAGGCATGACATAAATGTGCCAACAGCATCAATAAAAAGCAGCTGAAGGTGCACATTCTTTGACTCTAATTAAGTTGGGATGCCTGATTCACAGCTGTTCCTACTACTGAAAATGTTTTTGTAATAAACAATGGCATTTGAGAGGCATTTTTCTTCCACGTTTCCACACGTTACAATTCACATCAACACAGTGCTTGCCTCTCACACCATAACACTGCACTGTAGCTGTGGAAAGTATTCCTGCCCCCACTTCACAAATACAGAAACTGAGGCATTGAGACAGTGTTCTGCTCATGGTTACTCAGCTATTAACAGACCCAGTACCAAGGAAAAGAAATGTACTACAGTTTAAACACTGTTTGAGAAGAACAAAACCAGCAAGTTTCCTTCACACTTTTCAGTCAAGGCCAAACCTGATCACTTTATTTATGTAACACTGCTGATAACCAAAAGGCTGTATGCTCTATTGTGTCTGCAGCAGTACACAATGATAACTGAGCCTTGATCTTCCTGTGAATAAAACTGAGAAACTGCTTTCCTGAGTAGAAAGAGAGCATCCTTGCTGGCCTTTATAACAGTAGGGTCTTTGTTTTTAGTCCTGGGTATTAAAATAACAATATTGGGCCTCTTTCCTTCCTTCTATGGGTTCATACTACCCTCTACTTCCTCCCTTACAAAATTAAGGAGTGTGGACATATCTCCATTTAACTGCACTGACATGGTCAGTCTCATCAGAGTCCACCGGCTAAGTCCTTCATGAAGAGGAAAGAACAAAAGCACATACGTTTGCTGCCAACAGAAATGTCTGTGGGCCAGAGATGACAGGATCCCTCCTCCTAATCACCACTGTCATCTTGGAAGCAGAGATGGGCCCTCACCTGTCAGCACCTTGACCTTGGGCTTTCTGCCTGTAGAAATGTGATAAATTTCTGCTCAGAATGAGTAATTCAGTTTTAGACATTTTACTATAGCAGCACAGCAGATTCATAAGAATTCTTGGAGCTCCTCAGGTAAAGTACACCAGGACTTCATTTACGTGGTAACACTTGTTTTCCCAAGCAGAATCCCCCAGGGCTGTAAGTAATCTGGGAAGAGCTGATCCCTGGGTTTGTACCTGAGGAGATGTGATAAAGCAGAGAAGTACAAACAGTAATACTGAAGCTGCTGTGTGTGATATGCAGGAAAGTGAAGGTTCCTCTACCACTGTTCTACCGAAAGTAATCCAGGAGTCACGTGGCCAGGGTGTGTTGTGGGCGTTCAGAGGAGAAAGCACTACTATTTGGGTGGCCAAGAAAAGCTTCTGAGGAAAGGTGAGTTCTGAGTTCACCTTGGAAGTCCAGGTAGATTTTCAAAGAAGGGTGGCAGAGAAGAAGAGAGAGAGCCGTCCTAGAAAGTCAGGATGAGCAAATACCTGAGAGAACACCTGTCCCTTGAGCCCAGTCATTCTACGTAGCTTGTCACCCAGGGATACCACTAACGGACATCAGTCCCTTCCCACCACACCCAGGTACCAGTGAGTGACATTCTGAGGTAGACACAAGCCCCGCCCTCCAACACAAACAGCCCCACTCTCTTGGCACAGAAAATGGCACAGTGTCCCTCCCTTTCTCTTCCTCCACACTTACACCGGGATGCTCCTCCCCTCCCCTGGACTGAGACTGAGCCATGCCCTTTTCTTCCCTGTCCATATCCTCCTTGGAAGGCACATCAGGAAGAAGAGAATATTCTTCTACCTATTCATTTTGTCTGTCACATTCCTCAAAGCAATACACACAGGACTACAACATGTGAGGTGTGACTGAAAAATGTGATGAACGTTTAAACTTTTAAAATTTTTTTCCCAATAAAAGACACATTCCCATGAATCCTCCTCAGAATCCTCCCTTTGAACACACTTATTCCATTGTTCTGACCACTTTCCAGTTCTGGAAGCCCTCTTTCATGAATGTCTTTAGTTGCACTCTTGTGGTGCTCTGATGTTCTGAATTGATTCAAAATATTTCTCTCTCATGGGCATTTTGACGTGGAAGAAAGCCAGAAGTCACATGATGCCAAATCTGGCAAATAATGTAATGTGTTTATGAGCCTGCCTTTGCTGTTGGATGGCCCTTGGCAATAGCATTCAACATATTTCTGAGCACACCTCATAAATACATTCAGGAAAGAGGTCTTGTAGAACTGCTAGAAGAAATGCACAAGGGATAAGTGTATTCAAATCGGGAGCAGGGGAAGTACTTTGAGGGGGATTCATGGCAATATGTCTTTTACTGAATGCATTTTTAAAAGCAAAACATTCACCATATAGTTTGTTTTGTTTTTTTGGTACCGGAGATCAAACTCAGGACCTTGCACTTTCGAGGCAGGTGGCAGAACCACTGAGTTAAATCCCCGGCCCTACATTCACCGTATAGTTTGATCACACATTATAAGTAAATTTGTTTGACTTAGCTGCTGGAATTTTGGGTGTCCTCAATTGCTGAAACTTTTCATTCCCTAGTGTTGGGGACTGAAGCAAGGGGGAAAAGCTGAGCTGCCTCCTCAGCCCTTTTTATTTTTATTTGGAGGCTACTCACTGTCTTACTAAGTTGTCCAGGCTAGACTCAAACTTGTGAGCCTCCTGCTTCTTCAACCTCCCTCAGTGCTAGGATTACAGGTGTGCACCATCACATGTGGTTCAAACCTTTGTTAATTCTTCTTGGACTCTTGCTAGTATGTTTTAGGTTCTAGGTGGTTCTGATCAAAAAAAAAAAAGGCCTATTTAAAACTACTGGTGCAAAACACATCTTTTGCAAAGAGGTCCTTTAAAATCCCTATTTTATTGGGAGATGACAGCTACTGGGTAGAGTGTTTTGTTTTAGATTAACAAAAATGATCTAAATTTGATTGTGGTCATGGCTGTACAACTCTATCAACATGCTGTCAATTGTATGATATGGAAACTTTACTTCAATAAAGCTGTAATTTTTTAAAAAATTAAATAAAATTACCATTTTATAACATCATGCTCACAGAGCAGCCACTATACCAACTGTGAAGAGAACTGGAAAAGTGTGGAGCACCCAGACCTGGGATACTCAAGACCAGGAGAAGTGTAGCACATTGCTAGGGTTTGATTGTGTGCCGCCCGCCCCCCCCCCCCGGCCCCGTGCATGGGTTAAAATTTAGTCCCCAGTGTGACAGTATTAAAAGGCAGGACTTTTAAGAGGCAGCTGGGTCTTGGTGAGTAGTCAAAGGGGTATCCAATAGGGAGAATCAGCAGCCCAGACAAGAAAAGGGAGGCCAGGCCTTAGGAGATTACTACAGCATCTGATCAGGGAGACCAGTGTGGTGCTCACTCTGCACCAGGCCCTGTGAAGGGCACCGTGGCACTGAGAGCAAGAGGGTCTTCTTAGAGAGCTCGCTGACTGCCAGGAAAGGACACTGAATAGTGAAGAGGGGGAAGGGGTACAATGGAAGCAGCAAAGGACATAAAGCAAAACCAAGGAGGGAAGGACTGCCAAGGAGGGAGCACTAAAAGAGAGTGAGAACGTGGGGCACTGTGCCAGCTTGACATGCTGTCCGGTGACACTGCACGCAAAGGGAGCCGATGAAGGTTTTTAGCAAAATGTCTGATCAAACATGACTTCCTGATTTCCCGCAATCATATAACAAGCGCTAAGTATGAACTAGAAAGTTAATATTTTTCATCCAAGAGATGCCCAGAAAGCAATACTTCGTATTCCCAGCAGGCTCAAGACAGGGTAAAGCACCTTGCTCCACCTACAGGCTGTAACCCTTCAACGGGTCATGATGTCAACACAGCCATCACAACCAGCATTGTGTTGGAGAATCAGAACAGAACAGTAAGTACCAGTGAATGTTGCACATAATCAAGGCAAGTGTTTTGTGAGTCTCTATTCTGTGTAGTCTAAACACTCATGCACATCATGCACATCATCATACATCATCACATGCGTATCCTGGGTCATGATACAAAACTTCTGGTCACAAGATTATGAGGTCACTTGCTAAAAGTGTTCATCCCAGCTAATAAACTAGTGATAAATTAGTAACAGAAGATGTCTAATGGCCTCTATATCGGTGAAATAAATCTAAACTTGGTTTTGCAGTGGTTTCAGTTTCCAATTTAAGTTTGGGGAAAGTGCTGAGCTACTGCATTTTTAGGTACACTCATCGGCCTCACTCAGTCCTGTGACTTGGTCCTCCTTATATGCACCCCAGAACCCCCATTCCTGCTCACGTGCCTCCAGAACTCCTGACCCAGTGTGAACCCATAATCTATGTTCTCAACTTTCTGTTCCAGCTTTCTCCACTTATTGCCTCGGCTTTCCCTGCACAATACCACTCTGCTTCAACCCACTGGAGAGACGGTTGTTCCCCAAATCTCCTTGACTCACAGGACCAAAGAAGTTATGGTCATCACTGTTCTCTCTGAACTTTTTTGCAGGCCATACCCTGTTCTGTCACCTTTACTCCAGGACCTCACCAGTGTCCCTCACTCCCCAATCTTATCACTCATCTCAGGACCTTCCATAGTTACTGTGTTCCTCCCACACCTGCCTCTGCCCTGCGGCTACACAAAGGTGGATAACCTTGGGAACACTCAAAGGCAGAGCTCAGAGACTTCCTCCTCTAAACACACATCAGCCTCACCACACCTAGGACCTTATCTCTACCCAGAAAAACTCCACCTTTGAAAGCAAGGCTTCCAAATCTGTGACTAAAGCTTTCTATTTATCCATTTCTCTGCTTTCTTTGAAGCCAGGGCCTCACACACACTAAGCAAGTGATCTACCCCTCAGTGACATCCCCAGCCCTCCACCTCCTTATTCTCACAGATCCTGCCATTCATCCTCATCATGGCTCTCTGACTCTTCTTCCCTCCATCTCATTCACCTTACTCCCTAGCCTCATAGCCAGATGGGACCTCAAGGCCACCTGACTCTGTGAAGCTGACCTAATCTAGCTGGGGTCCCTGTCTCCCATGACTTTGTCAGAGCCAATAAACCATTCCTGAGGCCTAATGATCCCATTCCTTTTTCTCTCATCTTGTTAGGGAAATTCACATGCACATGCTGACTGACTCCACGAACCACACATACAACTTTAGTTGGCTCTGCAAACCTGCTGTTTTTCTACCCAACCCTGACTAACACTACTGCTTCTTCATGCCTCAAGCCTCCCTTCCTCCTTACTTCTGCAGATCCACACAATTCCTCTCCCTCCTCTCATCCCAAAGGAGTCCCTTCCACTCTTTTTGGCTAAGCTGGATGGAAAAGCTGGGAGCTGAGAGCACATCAGCCACAGATCTGGTCTTTTAATTCTCAGACTTTACTGTGCATAGAAGTTTACCAGAGCAATTTGTTAAAATGTCGACCCTCTGGCCCCAGTCCCTAGAGATGTACTCACATGGTCTAGAGTGACCCCTAAAAGCCTACATTCGCACAAGCACCTGTGTGATCTGATCCAGGTAGGTAGTAAATTTGGGGGCCACTGCCCTGAGGCAGTCTCAGAGATGACACAGTTTCCTCAGCTTTGCCCTCTACAGTAGCAGAGGCAGGAAAAGCTGTACACTACAAATTATGTGATGAAAAAAATCAAGCAACATTTAAAACAAGAAAGACTGAGTGGGGAGAGTGCAGAAATGACTAGAAATGTTACTTCCTGAATTCCTGTCCTAACACCTAAATGGGGTCAAGTTTCTCAGCAAAAATCAGACAGATGACAAAGATATACACATAGTTAATGTCCCCCACACTATGAATTCTGCATTTAACTAAAAGCAAACTTAAACTGAATTTACCAAATAAATTTAATATTCATTTTTATTTTTACATATTTTTACCGTTGAACTTTTTTTTCTGGTACCAGGGATCAAACTCAGGATCTTGCACTTTCAAAGAAGGCATGGCACCACTGAGCTAAATCCCCAGCCCTTGAACTTTTTAACTAATGCTGCTTCTAATCAACATGACTCATGGGGCAAAGGAGCATTGCCAAACAGTAGGGAGACTTTTATCCTAATCCCAAATCCGTCACTAACTCCACACGGAGGAGGGAGTCAATGAACCGCTCTGTTCACATCCTCATATATGCAATGGGGATTTGACTCTGTTACAGGGGAGAAGAGGTGTTCAGACTGAAACAGCAAAAGAAGACTCTTCCACATTCTGCAACCATTCCAAACACAAGACATGAAGCAGTCAGTCTATGACAACCTCCTACAAACATTCTCCCTCACCGGCTCCCCTCGGTCTCTCTACGGCTTGAATAATAACATTGTTCTATGAGTTTTAAGCATCACAGCATGAGACAGCATCTGGTGGGGAGGTGCACACAGGAAGGAAGAGACTTCGGTGATGTTTACTATTCATACTTTTTGATGTTTCATCAAAAAGCCATGCATTCTTTGACAACAGTCATAACACTGACAGAACCAAAAAGACAGTTGAGGAATTGAATGTAGAATCCAAGACTAAAAGAATAACCAAGAAACCAAGAAGAAAGATACGCCGAAACTCTCTTAGATGAGCAGCAAAGAATATAGTTCACATCACAGAAAACTGCAATTTCCCATGAAAACTGTAAAAAGACCAAGAGGTGGATGGAGGCAAGAAAAGAGGAAGGGAAGGAGAAAGAATCAAGGGTAAATACATGGTAAATTCTTCCCATAGCAAATACGCATAGCAGTACCAGTTAAAAAATAACCAAGCAGGTAGGGGAAAGGAAAGAAGGGAAAGGAAAAATTATGAGAAAAGGAAAAAATGGAAACAAAGTCTTTGTAAACAGGGAAGGGAGGACAGGAAATGGGAAAAAATAAGAACCAAGATATATCATGTAAAGGTACAAGTACCCAATGATAAATATAAATGTAAATGTGTTGTATACCTAAAATGTACCAATAAAAGAATCTAAGGAAAAAAAATAATCACCTAGCAACAAAAAGGAAAAGGCGAAAGAGAGAACTATAAGTAGACAATGGCTGGCTACATGGTGCTAAGCCCACCAAAACTCAAGAGGAACAGATCAAGAGCCATCACAGAGCCACCCATAGAGAACCAAAAAACCAAGACCATATTTTGAATCCACAATGAAGACATGACCAGAATACATTAAGAAATAAAGAAATAGTACCATGGTGTGCTCTTCTGTAAGCACAAAGCCTCTGAAGTCAGACAGACCTGGGTTGTAATACAGTTTCTGTGACCTGTTGGCAGTAACACTTAACAAACTACCTAAGTTTTTCCAAGACTCAATTTCTCCATCTATCAGAGTGGTCATGAGAATTGAGATCCTGTGTATTAAAGTTCAGGGGACTGTGTCTGCTGGGTAGATACTCACATGACTACCCTTGTTAGTAAAGTACATTTGAGAACATGGAAAATTCCAATCCTCTCCCTGGCTTCCAACTTTGAAGGGCCTGAGAAACAAATATAAACTCTAGGATCAAATATCAGTTGCTCAACTTGTCTTTAGCTAAGATGATTAATACCAATTATTTGGATTTTAAAATAGCAGCACTCTGAGAAGTTACATTGTCATGGGCTGGAACACACCTGATTGGCACACACAATCAGGCACACACCTGATTGGCTAGAACACCCAACATATGACACTAAGAACACAAATCTTTCCCAAAGATGTGTCCCAAGCCCAGATTCACCTGGCAGAAACCACAAGTCCTGAGGCACTCACCCCTACACAGTGTCCTCTGTTGCCCAAATCTCATCCCCTGCCAAGCCCTGTGGCTTTGTCCTTCCCAGTCTTAAAAACTGTCTCTTCCTCTGTAGCGCCACAGCACAATCCCTGGTCACCGCCCAGCTGGACCCCGGCCCGGACATCTCCCCAGGGCAGGCCGGCATCTCATCTCCTCTTGTGCCAAGCAGATACCCCAGTCAGACCCCATCTTACCCTCTCCCAGGCTACTCCTCAGGAGCCCTTTCTCCTCACATGACTCCCTACTGCTGGATGTGCTAACCTTGCTCTGCCTAAAAGGCTGGGGCTTTGCTAGCCTATGGGTTTTAATTCACTCAACTTCCCCCATGTACTCTTGACTCTCCTAGTTCTACAATGCTCATTGTGTCTTCTGTCTCTGAAAGATTTTTCTTGTAGACCCCTATTTCTGTTCCTTAGAGCTTAATTCAAGGTCCTTCCCCAAAACTCTCTTCTTAATGAGATCAGGGAGCTAGTTCTACCCTCAGACACATATTGCTCATTTTATGGCTCCTGAGGTGCACTGGCTGGAAGCAGCCCCTAACAAGCCAGTCCCCAGACACAGCCCTTACACAAGGCCAGTCCTGAGAGGGCCCCCTGCCTACAAAGGGCTGCACAAAGCAACTCCACACTTTATCCGACTCCCCTTGGACAATGGAGGGGAGGAACGGAAGAATAATGCAGTTACCACGGAAACATAAAAGCTGTTTATGTTTTGAAAATACAATTAAGAAATTCATTATAATGTAGCATGTTGTGTAGAGCAACAACAGATCTCTTAATGGGTTGATTACCAAGAAAGATATGTCCCTTGGAGTCTGAGTAGTTATCAGCACTGTTTCTGAGCACATCCATGTGTAATGTCCACAGGGACAAGGACAGTGAGGTACATCAGGAAGAGGAAATGCAGTGGGTTCTGTAAGTTCCCCAGGCATAAGTTTTCTTTTGCTCTTTTTAAAAAAATAATCATTATTCATTGTTAAGCCAAACCACACTCATGGCTTTCTCTTGCTTAAACAGTTGAAGCAATTCTTCTTTTGAACCTGATTCTCTCACTCTCTATTAAGCTAGGCCTGAGCTTGAGATTTGATTTAGTCAAGGTGTCCTTTTGGTATCTGAGTTGTGAACACAGACTCAAAGGCAATCATACCCATGTTTTGATTTCTTTCCAGGGCACATACAAAACTGTCCCAGACATATCCATACAAAGAACAGTTTGGCTCACATACAGAGCTCTTTAAAGATAATATTTCTAGACAAGCCTATCACCAAGGGAAGGATTTTCTGCTTTGTTTATTTTCAAAGTTAGGACAGAAAAAGTAAGCACAGCTAAAGATCTGTATGCATTTTCTCTTTCCTTAAAAAAAGGAATGTGTTACAGGAACTTTCTTTGGGAGACACAATAGAAGCCCATTCATAACTACTTGCTCAACTACAATTTGCAAACGCCCTCTCCAGTTCTTGCCAAGATTCCCTCTCCTGTGTTCTGACCTTCATAACACTTCCAGGTGGAGTCAGTTCTGCAACCCAGAGTTTTCAAAGAGAACTCTATCTCAAATTTTTTGCACAATTGTCCGCAGAAACTGAAGAACTGAATTTCTTAAAATACAGTCATTTGCATTATTCACATATATTTTACCTGGATTAGTAAGAAATCTACTCAATGATACTATTTTTTAAATTAAAGGAGTAATTTTTCTAAACAGTGAAATTTCTGACATCCAGGCTCTCTCAGAGCCCACATGAGTAGCAAGCACACTTGTCTGAGAACAGCCTCATTTCAGCAAAATTTCCAAAGCAATGAACCTAGAAATCTAGCTCCCAGGGATATCTGAAAAGAAAAACTAAAAGTTAATTTAGTATTACTGCAAATTACAGAAGAATGGAAAGCTTAGTTTAACACAGCTCAGGGCTGGGAGTGCAGCTCCAAGGGCCTAACATGCATGAAGTCCTGGGTTCAATCCCTAGCACCCCCAAAATGGAACAAAAACCTCACAAACAATCAAGGCAGCGATAATCTTATTACCATAACCATTCAGCTGAAGATATCATTAAATTTCTGGTTGGGGTTCCGACAGTAACAAAAAGGATTTTCCCACCAAAGCACCCTTTCTGGGGTCAATTTCAAAAGGATATGAAAGCATCATGTAGAAGGCAGCTTCCAGTGATTTCCCTTTTGAATTCTTACCCTTGCATAATCCCCTCTCCTTGAGCATAGCCCAGATTTAGTAACTTGATTCCAATGAATAAAATACAGCAAACATAATGCACATTCCTCCTGAGACTAGGTTATAAAATCACTCTGGCTTCCATCTTGCCCTCTCACTTGCTCACTCTGCTGGAAGCTGGCCACCATGCTGGGAGCTGCCCTAGGGAGAGACCCTATGGCAAACAACTGAGGAAAAACTCTTTCTCACAGCACCAAGGATCTAGGTCCACAGTCCAAAAGCTTGTCAAGAACTGGACTCTGCCAACACCACTGAGAAAGCTTAGAGGATGTGGCTCAGGTGGTCCCGAGCCTGTGGCAAGACTGGAAGGTGGTAGAACCTTTGAGAGGATCACCATCAGGCCTAGTGAAAGTTACATCATTAGGGTGCGCTCTTGAAGGAGATACTGGGGCCCCACCCACCTCTTCCTGTCTCTCTTTGCTTCCTGGCCACCGTGAAGTGAAGAGATCTTCCCTACCAGGCACTCCCTGTCATGACATTCTGTGCCACCACAGACCCAAAGCACTGAAATTTCTGAAACCATGAGCCAAAGTAAACACCTCCTCCTTTAAGTTGATGGCATTCATGGCAGTACTATGACATATACCCAGACTCCATAATTCTATGAAGCTGAAGCAATAATTTCAGACCAAAAGCCATCCTAATACACAGCCTACCTCTTTCTTCATTGATTCATTTGTTCAGCGATGTGTTTTCTAATTCACTATGGGTTTAATGAGGCATTGCCAATTTCCAGCTTCATAATACACTGGGTCACAAATAAAGGACTTGCATAATCTAACTGCAATATAGAATTTTCCAATAAGACATACTTAATTTTACAGTGAGTTTTACCTCTAGGTTGGCCAGCTTTCTAGAATCTTGTCTAAGAAATCTACTTCATATCTTATTCTTTACCCTCAACAGCCAAAACACACTGGGCACAGCAAATTGCCAACTATTTTTAACAACAAATGATAGTAATCCAGTGCTGAACATTTAGTTGTTCTTTCAAATATGCAACAGACACAATGCCATGAGATCTTCTAATAGGTGAATTTGACTTGCATTGGGGAGGCCAAAGAAAGATTCTCTGCAACAGTAAGCTATGATCTAAAGAAGAAATAATAGGTTTGAATAGCCATATAATTCACCTTTTAAAATACACAATTTAATGTTTTTTAGAGTTGTGCAACCATCACCACCATCATTTTTGTTAACTCACAAAGAAACCCCATACCCACAGCAGCTATCCATCCTCCTCCCCTCCACTAGCCTTACTAATCCACTTCACCTCAATAGATTTGCATGTTCTGGGCATTTCATATAATATGTGGCCTTTCTGTGATTGCCTTCTTTCATTTAGCATAGTAGTCTTGATGTTCGTCCTTGTGGGGGTATGTACTTCATCTTTTACAGCTGAATAACGTCCCTTTGGGTAGATGTATCATGTTTTGCTTATCTACTAATTCATTAGTGATAGATGTTTGGGTTGTCTCCACTTCTTACTCATATGAAGAATGCCTCCTTAAACATTTGTGTACAAGTTTTGTGAACACAGATTTTCGATGTTACTGAGAATATACTGCAAGTGAAATTGTTGGGTAATAAGGCAATTCTATGTTTAATTTTTTGAAGAGCTTCCAGACTATTTCTAAAGTAGCTGCAACATTTTACAATCCAAGCTGCAACATATGAGGGTTCCAATTTCTCCACATATTTAGCAATACTCATTATAATTCATCTTTTACATCATAGCTATCCTAGTGGGTATGAAATAATATCTTATTGTGGTTTTGATTTGTAGTTACCTAATGACTAATGATGTTGAGTAATATCATATGTTTATTGGTCATTTGTTTATCTTTGGAGAAATCTATTCAGAACTTTTGCTGAATTTAAAGTTAGGTTATTAATGTGAGTTGTAAGAATTTTTCAGATATCTTGGGTGTTGATCTTTTATCAGATATATGAATTGCCTTTTCACTTTCTTCTACCTTGTACAGTAATGCCTCAGTTCACGAACGCTTCCGTTTGCAACAATGAGGTTCGCAAACGAAAGCATCCAGCAAAATTTTGCTTCCATTGGCAAACTCGGCATTGGATGACAAACACGACCACATCCATCTTCCCCATGTAAACACAAACATGGCGATCTTTCCCCAAATCTTAAAACAAATTAAGGTCATAAACCAAGGCACAACTGTATCTTTTAACTCAAAAAAGGTTTTAAGCCAGGTATGGTGGCACACGGCTGTAATCCCAGCTACTTGGGAGGCTGAGGCAAGAGGATCGTAAATTTGAGGACAGTCTAGATAACTCAGCAAAGTCCTGTGTCAACACAGAATAAAACGGTCTGGAAGTATAGCTCAATGGTAGCATGCACAAGGCCCTGGGTTTGATAATTCAGTACCAAGAAAAAAGCAATTTTTATGATGTCCAATTTACTTATTTTTCTTTTGTCATTTTGTTTTGGGTATTGTATCTCAGAAATCACTGCCTACACCACATTCACAAAGATTTATTATGTTTTCTTCTAAGAGATTTATACTTGTACCTCTCACACTGAAGTTAATAGTCCATTTTAACCATTTTCCAGTGCAATTATTTAAATACAGGGTGACTGAAAATGGTATTTTTTCATTAATTTTTATAAGATAATGTAACAGGAAATATAAAAATGATAACTTTACCAAATTTATTCAATACAAGAATTGACTGGTTGGAATGACACCTGCCTGAGAGACACTCAGGATAGTCAGTATGTAAACAAATATGCTGCTCAAGTGACAGCAGGGGTAAACTGTTAAGTGCTTAAGATAACTTTTATGTACGGTGTCAAGTGCGGTACAAATTTATTTTTATCCCCATGGATAATGAGGGATCTTTCGTTGAAAAGACTATTTTTCTCCCATTGGATTGCCTCAGTTCCCCTGCTGAAAATCAATTAACCATAGTGTCAGATGCCATTTTTGGAGCCTCAACTCTCTTCCATTTATCTTCTGTACATGCTCCTGTCAACACCATCCTGTCTTGATTAGGGTGGCTTTGTGAGTGTTGAAATTAGGAAATATGAGCTGTCTAATTGTAGTCTTCCTTTTCAAGGCTATTTTGACTATTCTATATCCCCTGCATTTCCATAGGAATTTTTGGATTAGGTTCTAAATTTTGCTTTGAAAAAAATGCAGCTGGAATTCTGCTGGACTGCACTGAATCTGGAGAACAATTCAGAGAGCACTACTTTCTTAATACTGTCTTCCAATCCATGAAAATGGGGTGTCTTTCCATTTATTTAGCTGACTTTAAATTTTCAGCGATGTTTCACAGTTTTCAGTTTCAAGTCTTGTACTTCTTTTCATTGTAATCCTGAGCATTTTATTCTTTTTTTTTTTTTTTTTGAGAAAGGGTCTCACAAATGATTGTTTACAGTATTCCATTGCAATCCTTTTTATTTTTGTAATGTCAGTAGTTATAGCCACTTTGAATAAAGGAACTTTTAAATAGTCTATTATCCCCAAATCTTGAAAGTAATAAAACCAAAATTAAAGATATATTGGAATATTACAATTCTAAACTTTTGAAAATTCTGAGTTACAGGGTATATGAAGTAGATACTTTCCAATTCTCACTTCCAGAAAGAAAAAAAAGGGCACAAATCTAAAAGGAATACATTGCTGGTCAAAGTGTACCAAAGTCATTTCAACTGAAATCAGAAGCAATGAAGAGTTTCTGGATGAACACACACATTACAAGTGCACCATTTTGTAGAAACTCAACATGCTAAGCAACTATACTCATATGAATACAAACACATAGTGGATTATAAACCCCATATGACAAATCCTGAAGGCAATAAAACTGTGTTAAGAATCATGGGAAAAACCTTTTAATAATCTGAACAGAGAATAACTCGCTCCTTTACATACAATATTTCTTGAGTTCCAAACATGTGGTTTCTCTACACTGTGCTTTCTTAAAATCACAGTACACTATATATCTAGTAGTTGTCATATATTTTATGTACTCAGTGACCAAAAAAGTGTTTACATCTTAATAAATGATTCACAAATATACATGACATTTAATCTCTCCTTATAAATTATGAAAAGTCATCTTAGAGGGAAAACCTTCTATTTTCACAGTCTATTCTTTTAAAGAAACTGTTGCTAGGGAAGCCTTCTTCAAAGAACCTGGGGTCATTGTTAGGGTGACTTTCTAAAGTAAAATTCAAATACAGTACCAAATTTCAAAAATACTAGAAAAGATGGAAAGCTTTCAGGCCACACTTATACCGCCTTGACATACTGTAGACAGAACTGTGCTTCTCACCATACAGCTGCTTGACACTATAGTTGGCAGAATATTTTCACCTTCTTTTTTCTTCCTTCCTTCCACCTTTCCTTTCCTTCCCTTCCCTTCCCTTCCTGACTCTTTCTTTCCTCTCTCTCTCTGTCTCTCTCTCTCTCCCTCCCTCCCTCTCTTAGGATGGAACTCATGACCTCACACACACTGGGCACTCACTCTACTGCTGACCTGCATCTCCAGCCAGTTACTTTATTTTGAGACAGGGTCTCACTACGTTGCCCACTCCGGCCTCAAACTTGCAATCCTCCTGCCCCTCTTCCCGAGCAGCTAGAGTCACAAGCACACACCACCATGCCAGCTCATGCTTCTGCCTTCTTTAGCTGCTATTTCGGAAAGGTCCACGAAGCCAGTAGAGCAGGTGGTGGTATTGTCTTTATCATTCCACTTACGGAGGTGGCAAGCCTGGACTTCCCCATGGGTCCAGTGACCGGTCCAAGGTCACCACACAGCTCATAAGTGGTGGTGGAGCTGAGAATAAGAAATCTGGTCTACCAACTCCTGATCATATACCTGCCCCCTACATGATATGCTTTCTCACTTTGAAAGAAAGAATAAAAAAGAAAGAGAGAGAGGGAGGGAGAGACAGAGAGGGAGAGAGAGAGGGAGGGACAGAGAGAGGCAGAGAGGGAGGAAGGGAGGAAGGGAGGAAGGAAGGAAGGAAGGAAGGAAGGAAAGAAGGAAGGGAGGGAGGGAGGGAGGGAGGGAAGGAAGGAAAAGCCAAAAGCTTTGATGTGAAGTGTATGGAAAAGGAAGTTTCCACTAACTCTCAAACTTTTTCATTCACAGTACAATTCTCTTGAACGTCTATGAATCACTCTCTTTATCAAAATTTTTCCAATAACTTAACTAAAGGCATGTTTTCAACAATCTTAGACTGCTAGGGAATCTTTAGCATCCTGCAACTTAACTGTAGGCTTCGCAGATATTTAAACAACCTTTAAACCTTGGTCACTTGGGCCAAGAATTTAGCTCAGTGGTTCCGCAGCCTGCCTCCCAAGCGCAAGGTCCTGAGTTCGATCCCCAGTACCAAAAAAAAAAAAGACTTGGTCACTAGAGCTTATAGGAAGTTACAATTCTGAGAATAGTAAACAACACTGAAAAACCCCCTGTAAACAATTTTGATGCCAAATTAGGGCATGTATCACTGAGTAGTGCTCTACAAAATATTTATTAAAATCCTGGTAATTCTAACTCTGGAGATAGTCATTTATCAGTGATCAGAGATAATTAACACCAATGACCATTTAATTGTTTATTTTCTGTGTGGATAAGAAGACTGGAATGTATCATTTGCCCATGAAATGATATGGTTGCTCCCACACAGAGCCCCTTTTCATTTGAAGCACTGACTCAAACTGTAACACACCTGGATAATGTATTTATCCAGCCAGGGACAAAGTTCTCTGGAGTCCCTTGATAAAATATTTGCACTTAGGATTCTTTATCTTTACTTTCTCCTTGAAGAACCCAACACTGACTTAATCAGAAGAGTCTGAAAGAGTCAATGCGATTTTAGAGACAAAATACCCTAAGTGGCCACACACCCACAGGTTAAGGAGGAGACTGCTGTCATAAACCTACACTCAGCTTAGTGACCCATGGACTTCAGCCCGATCTGCTATTGTCCTACAGGGCATTTATCATCAT
This sequence comes from Heterocephalus glaber, assembly GCF_053883595.1. Lineage (NCBI taxonomy): Eukaryota > Metazoa > Chordata > Mammalia > Rodentia > Bathyergidae > Heterocephalus > Heterocephalus glaber. The sequence continues at coordinate 3,967,348 of NW_028258454.1, forward strand.
TGCAGCAAGGGTGAGCAGCAGACCTGAGGAGGCTTTTGGGGCAAAGGAACCTCACTTCAGTCATGGCTGCTTCCCTATATGCAAGCAAGTAAGACGAAGAGTTTGACACAATCTGGAATTTGCTCAGCAGTTTCCTGGGAGACTCTGGGAAATGAACACTTCCTCCCTTGTGCCTTGACCTTGACTGTGATGGCAATTTTTTCTCAAATTTGCCTGGCCATTTGCAAGCAATGGTTCTTCTCTTTTCTCATAAGCCTGCTACCAACAAGAGTACAAATGAGTTATTAGAAGTAGAGCCACATCGGTGTGGGCAAGTGCAGTTGCACCCAGCTCGGGTGAGGATGGAGTGAAGTGTGGAGGGGTCACCCCATGCCCACTCACCTGGCATGGGAACTTCCAAATTAAAATCACTCACTGCAGGCCAAGAGTCTCTCCCTGGCCACCCTCAATGCTGACAACTCTTTAGAACTGCTGGTCCATTGGAGTCCCTTCTGCCCACCCAACCCACACCCTTACCCCTGAGATTAGCTCTGAGAGGTGGTCACTGAGTCTGATCTTACCTCTTGGCTTCCTCCAGGTGGCACAGATACTCATAAGCGATGTTCTGCCGTCTCCTCTCATCCATCTCCTCTGCAGAAAGCCTTTCATCATCCACAATAGCTAGAAACAGAGGACACAACACATTATTACAGGGCAGTGTCATCCAATAAACACCAAGACTGAGACACCGAGCAGAAAGAGCTCAGGTGGGAGGTGTAGCTCAGTGGTACAGTGCATGTTTCACTACAGGAGGCTCTGGTTTCCATCCCCAGCACCACAAGAAAAAAAACAGAAGAAAAGTTAAACTCATATGAGCTTCAACACTGAACATTCAGAAACAGGGGTACTGAAACACCGAGTGTAGAAAGATATTTGCCTTTGCATTACAGTATTTCTAACAACAACAACCAAAAAAAGCAAGACTGGAGAAAGGGTTGAAATTACAAAATGACAGAGAGCAGTGACTAGGTTTCACAGAGGTAATGCCAGAGGATCTCAGCAGTATCAAACCTGCTAGAGCCCAGTCTACTGGTGACAACTGTTCTTACCAGGACCACAGACCTGTTGAGCGGCTGAGCTCAGAAGCACACAAACTCTGGGATGTGCAAAAACCCACAAGTACCTATGTTTTCCCAATGAGGAGCTCAATTCCTCTCATCCAAGCCAAGAGACTGACCAAGCCCACTGTAGAGCTGCCAAAGTGTCTAGGACTTACCCATTCACAAGGCTAATCTTTCTGCTCAATGAGTGTCCATGAGACAAACGCAATGGAGACAGGACATGGGTTGAGCTGTCACACCTGCACCCCTTACTCCTGTACAAGCCTGGTCTGTAAACTTCAACACTTGAGCCTTGCTCTTCTGTGGAGAGCGCAGCTCCCATTTCCTGACTGTACTTTCTCTGCTCTCAACCGCCATAGCATCCAGCTGTCCCTCAGCCAGCTCTGCTCTGCTTATTCACACAACAGTTCTTTCTCATAAAAAGACCCCTTTTCCACCTCAGTTCTGAACTTTAATTCCAACAGTTATAAAACCAGTTTTGTTTCTAGTTTGTTAGATCAGATCACTCATCTAATGAAGATGGGGTGGGGTGGGGGGCAGGGGAGGACAGTCAATGCTTGCTTTTGTGTTTCCCAGTTGCCAGATCCAGCCAGGCACTATCACAAGTGGGACCCTGTACCAAGCAGAAGAGGTAAGGACAAGAGGTTACCCATCCATCTCCAGGAAAGCCACACTAAGTGCCCTGCTGGTGAGAAGCCAACAACAGCACGCACCATGGAGGACAAAAGGAACGAAGGGAACATTTTGAACTCTTACAGAAGTAAGTGCAATGCTAAATGCTCAAGAGCTAAAACCAACTCTGAACTCTCAGAGAACTCAAACGAGAGGGTACAGTGAACTCACAGCTATATAAAATACGGCAGAATGCCATCCACACAGAAACACAGCCTGGATTCTTCCTTAGTAAGTACTGTCTTTTTTTTTTTTAATTAAATTCTTTTATTGGTACATTGTAGGTATACAACACAATTACATTTCTCATTGGGAATTGGACCTTTACATAATGCATCTTGGTTCTTATTTTTTCCCCATTCCTAGCCCTCCCTTCACGCCCTCCACCCTTCCCTATTTACAAAGACTTTATTTCCATTTTTTCCATTTCTCATCATTTTTTCTTTTCCTTCCTTCCTTTCCCCTGCCCCTCCCACTACCCCTACCCCTTTGGACCTTTTCTTCCTATTTTGCATTATCGATTATTCATTCTAATCATTGGGACATTTTAGGTATACAATATAATGACATTAATCATTGGAAATTTGCACCTTTACATAGTCTCTCTTGGTTCTTATTTTTCACCCTTGCCCAGCCCTCCCTTCAACCCCTCCAGTCCTCCCTATTTACAAAGATTTTGTTCCTATTTTTCCATTTTCTCATATTAATGCCATTCCCTTCTATCCTTTCCCCTAGCCCTCCCACTTCCTTCCCCTTTGCCCCTTTTCTTCCTATTTCACATTACCCATTATACATTTAGTCCTTATTTACACTTTCAGTTTCTCACACCACACAGAAACACAGCCTGGATTCTTCCTTAGTAAGTACTGTCTTTATTTCAAGACCTCAGGCAGTGCGTCTACTGTGTGTTTCTCATTTGGGCCTCCTGACTCTCTGAGGCAAGTTTCTGCCCAACTTTCCAGTCAGACACACAGGCCGAGCGGCCATTTACCTGGCAAAGAGCAGAAACACTGAGGCCAGGAACATTTGAACAGAGTGGAGTAGAGTGTAGGAGGATCTGGACAATGTCTCTGTATGTGGGTGAGGAGGAAAGGGAAGTGGCAAGGAGGAGGTGGGAGCCTACAGGAGCGGGTGTGGAAGCTGCTCTGTGACAGAAGCAGTACCCATAGGAGCGGGGGGGGGGGCTCCACCCTACTCCCCATCTGTGTTCCCATTGCCTTCCTACCACTCCCAGTTTCCCACTGTAACTCCATTCCTTCAACAGGGGACTCTGGTCCAGACCAATGATGCCACTAAAGGAAAACACAGATTTATATTTGTCAAAAGCATCTTCCTTTTCTTTAAAAAAACTCAACTGGATCTAAACTTTAAGAGAGTCATCTCATTTCCACGACCTGAAGAAGCTCCCAGACAATCTCCTCCTGACCTCCACGGGAGAGTCCAGGCGCTCCGCATCTCTCTTCCCAACTCTGTGACAGGGGTCTGTGCTCAGGCCTCTCCCCACATCCACCACTGCCACCAGACACATCTTTCTAACACATGATCCTACTGCTGCTGCCATTCTCTCACTCCACACCAGCAGTTCTTTGAAGAAAGGACTCTATTTTGATTCAACTTCACATTTCCCTCATACCTGTTGTGGCTCCTTAACATAGATAGATAGCACTCAAATGTTGGGGGGAAAATTACCTACTAGTGATCCTTTCAAAATGAGCTAACCATTACCCCACAACACATGTACTTTAAATCAAACTATGATTTTCTTATCCAATCTTTTCTTAAAAGATACCCAGCATACTATGTTAGCTTTCTGTTACTATAACAAGACACCTAAGATCAACTTATAAGGGGGAAAAGTTTATCACAGCTCACAATTTCACAGGTTTCAGTCCATGGTCACCTGGCCCTGCTGCTTTGGGCCTATGGCGGCACACAATATCACAGTGGAGTCATATGACAGAGGAAGCCTGGTCACCCCATGGCAGGCAAGAAACAGAGAGACAGAGGGGCCTGGGTCTCAGTACCCCAGCTCAACCTGTCCTACTCAAAATGCCCTCTCTCATAGTCCTCTTATACTTGAATAGCAAATGCCTAGTAGACACATCTGTCAGGGTATTCCAGCATTCTTCCATGAAAAAGCTGCATGGCCTACAAAAATAACTGGTAAACAAATAATCTCTTACCAGAAGAGGCAAACACAAGGACCCCAAAATATCTATGTGGAGCAATTTTAGTTGCCTATTTATACTGAATAAAAGAGGCTGTGGTCATCAATGGAGTTGACTCAGGACTACCACACAGACTTCACTCAACTAATATTTAGTTCCGAGGTTCTGCATGGCAGGTATGAGTCAAAACACCAGGGAGAGGGCAGTGAACTGAACAAACACTCTTCCCCCTTCCAGGCTCCATGGACCCAGCTCTTCTTTCCCTTCTGACCCTCCACACCTGGCCGTGGTCCTTCCCCCTTCAGACTGCAGCCTCACCCGCCTTCCTTCCATGGTGAGGACACCTTCCAGACCTATAGTCAAGGTGCAAGCCAAGGTTATGAGTTTGAGAAAGTCTTAGCAAGAGCAGGTGCTTCTGGGCCTCAGAGGTGCCTGCAAATATTGCTGCATTACTCAACATTTACTACGTAATGACCTCTGATAAAAGCCTTGGTGTGGATAACAGCCCTGCCATTTCAAGAGCCATCAAGGAACTAATAATTCATCTGAGACATGGCTTTACTGCCTATGAAGTACTTTTCCATATGTTATTGTGTGGTTCCCATAATCACCCTGAAAGATAGGCATTAGCTTTTTCTTACAAATGAGGAAGCCAAGGTCAAGCAAGGGAAAGGGACCACCACCCACCGTGACTCTATCACAGCCCAGTGCTATACTGGTCCAAACCAACGCTCACCACCAAACTCAAGGAATGGGTGATTCAAGTGGCTCCAGGATTCCTTTATTTTACAACAACTCAGTTAATTGTGATTTCCTCTAAATTTCATCTGTATTTGCTGCCTCGAATGCTAAGACGCATGAGGACATGGTGAAGAACAGCTTTCTGTAGTATTAGCAATTCACAAAATGCCATTCACACAATCAGCTGAATTTTCCAAAAGACAGTATTTTAAAACAATTACAGTCTATGGAAATCTCATGATAGGGCATACTCAGAGGCTTAAGGAGCAGAATAAAAATGAGTTGGTAGAGAAGTTTTGAAACAGAAACTCAGGTTAAGATGGAAAGAAATGTGTGTTCATTTCCCAAAGAACAACCACAAAATCCAACCAAAATGGCCCAAGTGGGCCAGGGATTTAGCTCAGTGTTTTTGCCACCTGCTGTGCAGGCGCAAGGACTCCAGTTCGATCCCTGGTACCAAAAACAAAACAAAACAAAAAAAATGGCCCAAGACCCGCGTCTTCGGATGATAAGGCATTGACATGGTCACATTTCACCTCTGCTATGTGCTACCTTCATACACTGACACTGAGGCCACCATATCCTGTGTGATGAATTCGTTCACTGGTTCACAAATATTTGAGTGGCTCCTTCGTGCCAGTTCACTCTAGGGGCTGGGCACAAGGGACAAGTGTGACTCATAAAGTCTCTCAGAGTCTTTATCATAGCTTAACAATTGAAAAGTTTGCAGAATTATAAAAGGTTTGTATTGAGGGGATATATCAGAGGGAAGGTTGGCAAGGGTCACCAAAACCAGGACTGGGAATCTGGTTTTATAAAATATTATTCCTTTTTAAGGAAAAGGAGAAGACTAGAAATAGGATAAGAATTATAAATTCAGAGAAATACACCCACAGTTTAGTATTTCAAATACACATTATTCGGTGTGACTCAAAATTTCTACAAGGAATCCTGAATATCCTCCAGTAAAGAATTCACTCTGGTTGTCGAATGAGCCCTCTTGGGGAGCCAAAAACTGCTTAGCCTGGAAAACATCTAAGGGGCTACATACTGTTTTCTGAGCTTGAGGAACAATTACCAGAGACAACATTTGTACTCTAAGGAAGGCACCAGAAGGAAGAGAACTGATTCCAAGATACCAAAACCTGGGCAGAGGTAGGGGAATGGGATAGAAAGATGACAGAACTAAAGCCAAAGATTTTAATAAACTCAATCTGTGAGATGGTGGTGGTAAAATGAATCACAAGAAGTGTGGGAAATACAAGCTCTGCTTTTGTTGCACCCCTATGTGAAGTACAGTGCTGCAGAAGTGGCAAAAGCGCTTATTTTTTAAAAATACAAAAATATTTGTATAATGTAACTTTATGCTTCCAGACAAGAATGTATGTTAATAGCAAGAAATGAACTTACTGAGAAGTGATATATGGTGAAGTTGTTTTTTAAAAAAACTACATTAAGGAAAATAAATGTGAACCTTGTTGCAAGGTATAAAGTGAAAGCCAGAGGAGATCCCACAGAAATCTATTGCTGAATAATCACATTTCCCTTTAGCAAAAACGTTTGGAAGTGCCATGCAATGGTGTCTGTTTGTATTTTGCTCTTTGATTAAAAGAAAGACCTCCAGCAATAAAAACTGGGTCACTCTGTTGCCCTTTGTGCAGATTACTCGCTTGTATTCAACTGTGCTAGTTCTCTGGAATTTTCCTATTCTTTAGCATAATTGTAATGATTGAAAGATATTTTGGAGAGAATGGGTCAGGTGCTTTGCCTCCATACTCTTTTGAAGTGCCTTCATATGAACAATGTAACAGTTCTGTAAAAAAGGAAGCCCATTCCACTTTAGGAGCATGCTTTGTTTTAAGCCACAAAGACACAGATGTACTTTTGTCACATTCTGCTGGCCAGAATTTTCAAGAAGGATCAGAACAAAAAAACTGGCTAGAAAGAAAATTATTTTGATCAAATATCATGTTCTTTTATTTATGAAATTGTTGCTTATTCCTTCCATGCAGTCCTTATTTGTCTTTAAGTGTGTACCCCCAGGCATGCTTATTTATTTTTATTGTCTCAAGGTAACATTTAAAATATATATTAAATGAATCACATTTTTTCATTATTACATTTACAAGGATTTAATTGTACTTTGTAACTTATTTTTCTTACTAGCCAAATGTTCAGTGCATTGTTTTTGATGATTTAGGCACTCATACGAACACCATAAATTAGGACATTGTTTATCATTGTTGCTCTGAATCCTATGAGTGATCTTTTCTTCATTTTCAAGACCTACACTCACCCTAGAAAACATTCGCTGTATAATTTGGTCAATCGTTTCCATTCTGTGTCTTTCTATACTAGCACAGTGTCTTAAACTACAGAAGTTACATACTGAGTTTTTGTTTTTGTTTGTTTTGAGCAAGCTAAATGGATGTTTTGGGCATCATAATGTGAAACCACTTCCTTCTTTTTTTTTTTTAAATTTAATTTTTGTTTTGAAAGCACTTCTTTCTTTACAGTATTTGACCAAATTTGTGTGTCTCTGATATTTGTAAATACACGCAATATCTGTATTACTTATCATAAGCCTATTTAGTTTTTTTCTCAATAGGATTTTTTTTTTTTTTTTTTGTACTGGGGATTGAACTCGGGTCCTTGTGCTTGTGAGGCAAGCAGTAGAACTACTGAACTAAATTCCTGGCCCTTAGTCTCAATAGGATTTTTCTGACTGTACATTGTTTATAAGATCTGAACTCCTTATACTTAAGAAGGTGTGTATATTAATCCAATTATGGACTTAAATATGTTAAAATATAAATACCCTTATTTGCTGCAAAGACCAGTGTGTAGACATTTGCTTTTCAGCAATATTTTTAAGTGCTCCCTTTTAATGCCAAGGAGTAAGTCTTTTAGCAACACAAACTGGTCAACAGTAGGTAATGCAGGTGTGTTCAGGTCAGGCCAACAATGTTTTGAATTTTTATGCTTCTTTTCTGTCAACACTAATGAAGTCAACATTGCCTGAACGTCTGAATAATGAAACACATCCCTGTTTAAAAGTATGTAACTGAAAAAGAAGTAAAAAATAAAGGTAGTTTTTCTAAAAAAAAATTAAATCTGTGAGTCTTCTAGCTTTGCGCCAGTGTCGAGAAGTATTTCACGGCCACTTGAATCTTAAAGGACTCCATGATCAAACTTCCCTAAACTGAATTTTCTCTTTAAAAATAAGCAGACCTAAGGCTGAAGTTGTTAGCAACCCAGTAGATAGGCACAGGCACTCTTAAGGATGGAGGTTCTCACCCCATTAAAGCCAAGGGAGGCTGTGTTGAGTCAGCAAGTCACTGAGACGCTGAGCACACGACCTTGGGTCCCCTCATTTCCATACCCCTGTCAAGGGCTAAGGAAGTAGCAGGTGCTCCGTAAAGGCTGCAGAATGATGTGCTCAACCCTGTGCTTGGAGGCACAGGCCCTGAGGAGCCCACTGTCCAGGGAGAACACAGCCATCTTTCTCAGGTGCTAAGGACGCTGGACTGTATTTAAAGCCTGCATGCCACACCACGCCTGACATCTGTCCCCCACACCGCATATTTCTAAGAACTTCTCAAACTATAAATCAACAAGCAACCTTGGCAGCTATTCAGGTTAGACAAGGCTGTCAAGGACTATGGTCCCCTGCTTTAATAAGAGAAGCTCTAAATTATCTTCAAGCACAGCATTAGGAAGACAGCTTCTCCAACTGGGAAATAAGGTAATCTGCATTGAAGCTATAAGTTTTGTTTTGTTGTTGTTTTTTTATTAAATTCTTTTTTTGGTACATTGTAGGTATACAACACAATTACATTTCTCATTGGGAATTGGACCTTTACATAATGCATCTTGGTTCTTATTTTTTCCCCATTCCTAGCCCTCCCTTCACACCCTCCACCCTTCCCTATTTACAAAGACTTTATTTCCATTTTTTCCATTTCTCATCATTTTTCCTTTCCCTTCTTTCCTTTCCCCTGCCCCTCCCATTATCCCTACCCCTCTGGACCTTTTCTTCCTATTTTACATTTTCAATTATTCATTCTAATCATTGGGACATTTTAGGTATTCAATATAATGACATTCATCATTGGAAATTTGCACCTTTACATAGTCTCTCTTGGTTCTTATTTTTCATTCTTGCCCAGCCCTCCCTTCAACCCCTCCATTCCTTGCTGTTTACAAAGATTTTGTTCCTATTTTTCCATTTTCTCATATTAATCCCATTCCCTTCTATCCTTTCCTCTAGCCCTCCCACTTCCTTCCCCTTTGCCCCTTTTCTTCGTATTTCACATTACCTATTATACATTTAGTCCTTATTTACACTTTCAATTTCTCACACCAGAGAAACTATTCGGAATTTATTCATGTGTGTCCTATTTATTTCACTTAAGAGTATTGCCTCAATGTGCATCCATTTAGCTATAAATGTCTCTAATTTCTCACTTTTTATGGCTGAGTAGTACTCCATTTTATTAAAAAACCACATTTTCTCTATCCAGTCTCCAGTTGATGGGTATTTGGGCTGTTTCCAAGTTTTAGCTATTACAAACTGTGCTGCTATGAACATGGGCATACATATATGACTGTGGTATGATTCTTTTAATTCTTTGGGGAAGATCCCCAGCAGTGGAATAGCGGGGTCAAATGGGACTTCCAGTACTAGTTCTTTGAGGTATCTCCATACTGATTTCCACAGTGCTTGCACCAGTCTACACTCCCACCAGCAGTGGAGCAGGGTTCCTCTTTCCCCACAGCCCCGCCAGCATTTGTTATTGGTTGATTTCATGATTGCGGCCATTCTTTCTGAAGTGAAGTGGAATCTCAGCATTGTTTTCATTTGCATCTCTCAAATGACCAGTGATGTTGAACATTTTTTCATGTATTTATTTGCTATTTCTATTGAAGCTATAAGTTTACCAACAAGGGTTAGAGTTGCTGAGTGGCCTCCAGCCTCTTCTTTGTGCCAGTGAGGTCACCAGGGCCCAGAAGACTTAAGCAACAACTTTGTTACAACTATTAAAAAAAATAGGCAAGTAGTTCAGGACTGATGAAAATACTGGACTCTTTTCTGAAAATGTGCTTTCAATGTACATGGCATTGAGATCCACCTAGGAAAGTAACTTCTAGAATCCTACTTTCATACAAAAGGCCCCAAACTTCTTCCAATGAATTTTCTTTCTTTTTTTTTGGCAGTACTAGGGATTGAACTCAGGCCTTCCCACTGAGCTATATCCCTAACTCTTTTCAAATTAAATTTTTAAAAACTCTGAGACAGGGTCTTGCTCTCTTGACAGGGTCAAGCTGGGCTTGAACTTGCGATCCTCCTGTCTCAACCTCCTCCCAGAGTGCTAGGGTTATAGGCATGCACCACCACTCCCCACTGAACATCTACCTAAGAACTGAAGTACAGTCTGTCTGTTTCTGCCAAGGCTAGAAGGCAAAACCCAGGACAGCTTTTCAGAGGAAGAACTCCTTTCTGATTCTCACAAACCAAAGGGAAATTCATTGTTATTCACTGTGCAAATCTGAACAAGAATGTCTAACTTCTCTTCATAATCTAGAAACCTGAAGTGGGCCATGGTGATGTTATGGCCCAGACATTGTCCAGAGGTGGACCAGCCTGCAGGCCAGGATGGGGGAAGCCTTCTGTCTAGGACTCTGTCCAATTTGGAAGAAGAATTAAAGGTAATGGTTTCTAAAGTTTGGGATTTCTTAGATAATTACAATTTCAAGACACATTCTGGAAACCAAACTGCTTCTTGCTACCAGAAAAGCACAGGGAAAATTCCATCTGCCCACTGACTGCTCCTACACACACACACACACACACACACACACACACACATGCACGCACGCACGCACGCACACACACAAACACCAGCTCTGTCAGGAAGGAGGGAATGTCCAGTTCCCAGGGCCAATTTTCAAGTTTCAACTCTAAGAACAGAAGGTAATTTTAAAATTTTCAGTCTGAGTGAGCTACTACTCTTTTTACAGGAAGGGACAGAAACTCAGCTCAATACTCGGGTATGAACTTTGTATGCTTAAAATGATCTGTGTAAAATGTCCCAAATTATTTAGAACCAGTCCTAAAAGGATTCCCACTGTTCTTTATAAATAATGAGTAGTTAAAAGACCCAGATGTTTACCTAACTTTAATATCCCATAGGAGTAATGATATTTTACAACTGTTAAATGGACTTAAGTTAAATAGCAAAAGTCCACTGGCTTATTCCCAAGGAGTAAAAGTCACTGCTAAATCTCTTTCTTTCTCTCAAAAATTACCCCAAAAGAACAAACTATCAGAAGATATTTCTATAAAGCTGGAAGTTTAGGAGACAATAGAATAATGAGTTTTAGTCTAATTTTTCCTTGATTGTTAAGAGAAAAGAAAAAATCATAAATGGCTCAAACATAAGTATAAGAGAACAAAACAACTTCCTGGATGTCACTGGACTTTGTTTCCTTTGTATATGTTTCACAGTCCACTGTCTTACTCCTCTCATCAGTGTAAGCCCTTTGTGATACACATGTGGAAATACCAGACAGAAAGGGTCAACACTTGGTAAGCACTAGGTAAGGGCCAGTGTTTTATATGGGCCATCTCTCCATCCCTGCATCCCTCTTTGAGATAGTAACTATATTATCCACTTTTCTTTTGGCAACAAACTTAAGTGAAGCCAGGTCATACAGGCTAAGGTCAACCCGAGATCAGAAAGGCAGTTAAATGGCAGAACTGGGATTTGAAACAACTGATTCCAAAGTTCAAGATCTTTCTACTATGCTAAAGGGCTGCAGCCTTTAACACGTAAATGCTCGGTGACTGGCCCTGCCGCTGTCCATCTCTTCTGAGAGTGTTGTTAATGGTATTACTGATAGGTTTCTCCTTAATCAGCACAGAGATTTATGTGACTTTACTTTTCCTGATGGAAACCCTATAAAATTAATGCTACTATCTTAAGAAAGTTCAAAAAGCAAAATTAAAGGTTAATTTCTCAGAGATACAGAAATCTCAAATACAATCCAACAAAGGAAAAAATATTAAGATATATTTAGTACTGTCAAATTAGACTATGTCAGGAATGCAAGGATTGTAACAAGACCAAAACAAATAAAAACAAAAAGCTATTTATGTGATATACAACATCAGTGAAACAAAGTCGTATGATCAATAAATGCTGAGAACACATTTGACAAAATTTAACATTTTTTTAAAGTCTCAGACATCCTCCATTCTACAGCCCCTGCCTCCTAAAAGGTGAACTTCTGCCTAATCTGATAAAGGTCATCTGTTAGAAAAGGGCGTGGCTGAGCAGAAACAGAGTGTGGCTTTCAGTTAAGTGTGCTTTCAACAGTGTTGCACTCAGACACTAGTTAACTAGACACTTTCCTCACTTGCAAAATGGGTACCATATGAATATTTTTTCTAAAAATGTAATTTAAAATCATACATATTTTAAATCATTTAACAATGGCATGGTATAACCAACTATGAAATAAGCAAGCTATAAAATGTAAAATATTGTTAGATATGTATAACTAGGAAAATAAAGCTGGCTATTGTGGTGCACACCTGTAATCCCAGCACGCTGGGAAGCTAAGGCAGAAGGATCACAAGTTGGAGCCCAACCTGGGCAGTTTAGCAACTTAGTGAGGCCCTGTCTCAAAATTTAAAAGAAGATGTGATCTAGCTCAGTGTAAAGGCCTTGGGTTCAATCTACAGTACCAAAAGAAGGAAGAAGAGGAAGATGTTGATAGTGGAGGAGGGGGAGAGGAGGAGGAAGAACAAAGAAGAAAATAATTACCTCAGCTAGTTTTTCAAGGATAATCAATGGTCCCTTCACTCAGTTGCTTTGGCACTTATCTGCCATACAGCTTGCAAATTGAATGCATTTACATTATATTAAGTTGAAAAAAGCACAACTTTAATCCCATGCACATATGCACATGGTGAACTTGTTTTTGTATACATATATGTATATACTTAATTATAATAAGTATATAATTTTGTATTAGATGCACTGTGATTAAGGAGGGAAAGCCAAGAAGAGAACACCAAACAGTAACAGAATTTTCTTCCAAGTGGTCATCTCTGGGGTCTCCTCCTTCTTGTTAGTCTCACACATTTTCCAGATACTCTACACTATTGACACATATTCCATTTGTGTATATCAGAAATAACAAAAGTATCAGCTGGACTTGGTGGCACATACCATGCCAGTGTTCCCGGCTACTCGGGAGGCAGAGGTGGGAGGATGGCAAGTTCAAGGACAGCCTGGGCAACACATCAAGACCCTAACTCAAAATAAATCAATAAAACAGAAAAATAACAGAAGTTTAAATTTGTTAATGTTTATTTCCAGAAAAATAAAACCTGATCAGAGAAAGCCTTTAAGGCCTGTGCAGCGCAAAGGATGACCTTCATGCATCTAGCTGATCCATCTGAACTTCTAGAAGAGATTGTGATCACTCAGAAGGACTGATGACTATTTAGTCAGCCTCACTGTCGAAAAAAAGACAATCACAGAAGTTCAGGATAGTAGAGAGGATGTGATCAGAAGATGACTAATGCCAGGATGTTCTCATCAAAGGCCCAACTGCCTAACTGACAGCCCAGAATGAAACTCGAGCAAGAAGGCAGAGAAAGGGGCGATAAGGCAGAACGCAGGGTATTTAATCCATCCAGGGGAAACACAAAACCTCCCGTGTCTTAATGCAGAGAGAGGAGAGGAAAGCACAGTGACACTCTGCAAGGACAAGCTTTGGCAAAAGAAGGAACAGGATGAAGGGGAGCATGGTACGGGGAAGCAAGAGGGAGCCAACAAGTAGCCAATTCACTTTGAGACTTCAGATGGTGGTGGTGGGAGCCGCACATGGCTGGGCACCAAGACTGCTGATTTACATGAAAACAAGCTTGTATGATGAAGGGGAAAGGCAGGCTCGCAGGCCACTGCTCCAGGGGCACATTCAGGAACCGATATACATTGAAACTTTTATTCAGAAGAGAAGCTTGATATAACGTACACAAATAGAAGGTTCTGCTGGAGAACAGAAGGATGCCATGAATGCAAGCATATGCTGTTTGTTACTGTGAACTAACACATGACTCAGGATAGTCAGTTTTTAAAATATCGCCAAAAACTCTGCTCCCAAATGGGTCATACTATGCAGATGGGGACATGGTGACAATACAGTCATGCATCAAGAATATATTTTCACACGATTATATTCTGGACCAAAGCATATCAGGCTACTTCCCATGAGCAAGAAGCTTCCCTGGTTTTAAACAGGTTGTGAAAATCAGCATCAGCCCACGTGTAGGGTTTGCAAGAGACTGGACTTGTTAGAAGTCATAAAGGACAGCACGTGGGGCCAAGCCCAAGCTGCAGGACTTGAACTGAACATGCTGAGCCCTTTGGTCTCACAGAGGTCATATACATCTATAAAATGCTACACTGTCAGTGGTCTCACATGACCAACAATCCCTTATCAGAGCGACGGTCACGTATTAATGGCGCCACCTGTGACGAAGATGGGTGAAGGAGGCTACAGAGCTGGTTTGTACATAAAACCTCTCCTGGCTTTCGTTTCAATGACCTTTGTGTGTTGGAGATCCCCTATTATATTAGAGCAAACACATGTTTATTCTTTTTGGTCACTACACAGGGAGCGGAAAGCAAGGGAATGGCTGATGTGGGGAGAGAGTTGAACTGGCAAGAGTGTGTGAGGTGCACAAGAACTCTGCAGGCTGAAGAGAATGCACACAGCCCATGATTTTGTAAACAACTTGGAAAGTATACAAAATACACTGAGAACGCGCTCTCGTGGGAAAGAATTTACCCCACCAGGGTGACAAAGCTGCAAACAGTTTGGTTTTGGCTTGTGTGTTTTTTGTTCTAACATGCCAAGCTCCTCCGCTGCTCTCAGAAAGTAGATAGACCCAAGTTTAGGAAAATGGATATTCCTATAAATACAAGACAGACAGGAAGGTTGCAGATTCTGATGTCAAAGCCCGGGGAACTGCACATAACACCCAGGATAGCAACCTCTTTCAAGATAATTCATGCTTCTCTGCCCACCGCTTACAGTCGGGAGGCCCAGCTGATCTCCCGCAGGGATCCCTTTCTTGGCTGGGAACTGGACCACCTTCCTGTACGTAAATCCCTGTGCAATACGTATCCACTGCAGACCACAACACACAGCCAAGTTTTCTCTGTGTATCAGTCACTCGTTCCTTAAAGGACTGGAAGACAATTTCAGAATTAAGTCATTGTTTCTACGCCAGACATGACAGCCTGCCAGCATTTGTGCAGCAGAAGTATCCATAGTTATGAAGCCAAGAAAAGATGAAATTTTCCTCCTTTGGATGGACCCTAGCTAGGTGCAAAATGCTGGCAGATAATTATGGAAATATAGAACCCTAAAATGCATTCCAAGTGCTTTATAATTCACACCAATAAGTACAGCTACAGAATGTGTTTCTTTCGGTTTGTGGCAAAGTTTCTAACTAATGGCTAAGTAGTTACACAAAACTGCAGGGGTAGAGAGAAGGGATGAAGAGGAGGACTTTGTGACCCACTAGTTTACAATTTAATATGGGAAGGTACATTTAACTTTGGAGAAAAGCTGTAAAGCTCCTTTGGAAAAGTACAAAGAACAGGAAAGCCAGTGGGGAAAGAAGCAACTGTGCAATGATAGGATTAATCAGAACCAGTTTTCTAGGTGAACAAAGTCTGAAGTCAGGCTTGAAGGAGAGAAGAAAAAGGGAGTTGAGTGGGAAAACGTATGTGGAGACAAGAAAGAAACCAGGTTTTTAAGGTCATTTTGGCTCAGCTGTTCATGCCTGTAGTCCCAGGTGCTTAGAAGGCAGAGGCAGGAGGATCACTTGAGCGAATTAGAGGTCAACCGGGGCAACATAATAAGACTCTGTCTCAAAAAAAAAAAGTATAAAGAAATGACACATATTTCTTTTTAAATTTTTCTTAGTGTTTATTAGTTTTATAAAATATTAGGTTTCATTATATTTTATACATGCATAATACATATTTTAATCATATCCATTTTCCCTATTACCTTTCCCCTACATCCATTCTCTTCCTCCTGCCTAACAATACCATAATCTCCTTTCTACTTTCATGGTATCTTTTTTTCCTCCACATACTAAGGAAAATATGCAGTAATTTCTGAGCCTAGTTTACTTTGCTTAACATAATGAGCTCTAGCTCCATTAATTTTCCTGCCAATGATATAATTTCATTCTTCTTTAGGGCTGAATAATACTCCACGGCGTGTGTGCACATGCACGCGCGCGCGCACACACACACACACACACACACACACTCATTGCTTTACCTATTTATCTGTTGATGTGCCCCTAGGCTGGTTCTGTGTCTTGGCTATGGTGAACTGGGCCACAATAAGCGTAAGTGTGCAGGTATCCCTACAGTAAGTTAATTCCTTCAGATGTACCAAGGAGTGGTACAGCTGCATCACAGGGAAGTTCTAGCTGTACTTTTTAAGAAATCTCCACACTGATTCCTATAGTGGCTGTACTAATTCAGTCTCAGCAGCAGTGCAGAGGATTCTTTTCCCTCACATCCCTACATTTATTATTTTTTGTATTCTTGATGATAAATCTCAATGTAGTTTTGATTTGTATTTCCCTAGTGGCTAAAGATGTTGAACATTTTTTTACATACATATTGGCCATTTGCATGTGTCTGTTCAATTCATTTGCCCATTTATTGATTGAGCTATTTTTTTTCATTTGATGTCACATTCAGTTCTTTGTTTTAGATGTTAGTCCTCCACTGGAAGAGCAGCAGACAAGATTTCCTCTCATCCTGTAGGCTGTCTCTTCACTCTGTTAGTTGTTTCCCTTGCTGTGCAGGAAGTTTTTAATTTGATGTCGTCCCATATGTTAATTCTTGCTATTATTTCCTGCCCTATAAAGGACACGTGTGTATGGCTTCAAGTGCTTCCCCTATGCCTTCTTCTAGCAGTTTCAGAGATTCTGGTCTTTACCCTAGGTCTTTGATCCATTCTGAATTGATTTTTGTACAGGGTGAGAGATAAGGATCTAGTTTCAATCTTCTACATATGGATATCTACTTTCCCATACCTCTTGTAAAAGAGGCTGTCTTTTCACCAACATATTTTTGTTGATCTCATCAAGATACAGATGGCTATAACTATGAAGGTTTGTTTCTGTGTCCTCCATTCTAATTCACTGGCCCATATGTCTATTTTTGTGCCAGCACCATGCTGTTTCTGCTACTATGGCTTTGTAGTATAATTTGAAATCAGGTCTTTCAAATTTGAAATCTTGCTCTTTTTGCTCAGATTGCTTTGGTTATTCTGGGTCTTTTGTGCTGCCACAGGAATTTTAGAATTATTTTCCTGATTTCTTTCTCAGCTAGTTCATCCTAGTATATAGAAAAGCTACAGATATTTAAATACTGATTTTGTATCCTAAGTACACAATTTCAGGGTGCACTTTTGTTCTTTGTCTTTGGTTCTATTTCCCAGCTTTAAATCTTTGTTTTATGAAAATTCCTATGGCAGGCCATCCCTCTCCAGGCCTCCCAAAGCCTCTAAGTGTCCTGAAGACAGGAGCAGGGAGACTACCCAGGATATTTTACAGCTGTGTCCAGGCACCACAGGTGCAAAGGTACAGGTGTTAGATGACAGTGAGAAGATCAGAAGAGCTCCAAATCAAGGGCCTGGACAGAGTTTCAGTCCACTGGCAAAAGTTCTTTCAATGAAGTTCATTTAGCACATCTAAACACACCTCACTGCATGGAATCATGTGGACTGGGTTAGATATCAATTAAGTCAAGACACAAATGACCATCATCACTATTAAATTTACATACTGTTACTATTAATCCTGATCTGTCAGCTTCATTGGATTAAAAAATGCCTGGCAGAATAGTAAAATACACTCCTGGGTGTGCCTGGGTGGGTCATTTAGATGTGGCCTTGGGAACCACATATGGCCCATGGCCTTCCTCTCCCACACTGTTCTCCAGATCTGCTTCTGGCAGCCAAGAACTAAGCAGCTCTGCTGTGTCACACCTTTCCACCATGACCATCCATTGCATTCTTCACCACAACTCATCTGTGTTTCCGTACTTAATCACGGGTTCACACTCGAGCTCAGGGAAACTGCACTCCGAGATGATGTGCAGTGTGGCCCCACGAGCTGCACGCCGCCAGGGCCTGGCTGGACAGAGAGTGAGCAGCTTCCTCCTGAGCCAGCCAGGCTCCAGCCAGCCCAGTGCACAGGGGGCTGCAGTGTGCAGGCGCCAGCGAGCCCAGGGGGAGGCAGGGTCCTCGGATCCTCCTTTCAGCCTCTTGACCCCGGGGTTCCACTCCAGGGGCTCCCCCAGAAACTGCCCAGGAACATATCCTGCTCTCTTCATGCACCAGTAGCCTCCTACCCCTGAGGCTGGGTGAGGAAGTATGTCAAGAAGGAAAAACGCAAGTTGACAAAGAACTAGAATTTTCTCCTTCTGTTTATCTTTTGCAGTTTTTTTTTCCCCCAGACATGAGCTGTCTCATGTTGGTACCCTAAATGTGTCCTTTATTCAAGCTGTACAACACACAACACAATGGAGAGATCTGCTGTTGGTTTACTCCTATTTGGTAGACAAAACTGAGCAAACCCATTCTTTACACATCCAGCTCATAAACCAAAAAGTTCAGTTCTCAATCAATTCATCATGCGCTTACTCCTTATGACCTTCCTTTCTCCCTAAAATCAGGGCTCTCCGGGCCTGGTGGGAGGCGTGGTGAGTTCAGGGAGTGGTTCTGAGAGCACAGAATAAGGCTTCTGGTACAAGCTGTGCTGGGAAACATTGATTACCTAGTATCCAATTAATCAGGAGTTCCCAGATCTCCCGTAGTCAAAAGAGTTTACTCCTCTTTCTCGCTTTAAAAAGATCAAGGTAATAACTTAGTGGCCACTAAATATCATTAGATTATTGGCTGTTTGATAAATTCTGCCAATATTTTATGTGTAACACTGTTCACATAAAAAAGCAGGAAATAACAAGTGCTGGGTGAGGATGTGGAGAAATTGGAACATGGAGTTTCTGATAGGAATATAAAATGATATGGCCCCTGTAGGAATACAGCAATTCCTTAAAAAGTTAAACACAAAATTGTCACAGGACCCAACAATGCCTCTTATGGGTAGAGATTGGAAAGAATTGAAAGCAGGAGCTCTAGCGGGTATTTGTAGACCCAAGCTCACGGTGGCAGCAGATTCACAATGACTGGAACTCACCCTTAAAAGAAAGGGAATTCTGACACACACTGTATCATGGATGAACCTTGAGGACATTATTCTTAGCAAAATAAGCCCCTCACAAAAAGATAATACCATACAATTGGATTCACAGGAGATACTTACAGCAGACAGCAGTCAAATTCAGAAACAAAGTAGAAGAGAGGTTGTGGGGGGGAGGGGCACGGGACCGGGAAATCAGCATGGCTGCCCAACAAGGAGAAGTACTTAGTGCTATTTACTTAAAAATCATTAAAATGTTAAATTTTATGTTTTGTATATTTTAGCACAATTTCAAAACACAAAACACTCAGGGTCAGATCCTGTCCTAAACTTCTTTGCAAATGTTTGTTCATTTGATCTTCTCCACAGCCCCAGAGGCAGCTCTATCATCATCCTCATCATCTTCACTACTCCCTCACCCAGGGTCACACTGGCCAGAGGCAGGGCCAAGATGAAAAGGCTGGCACCACACCTTGCCCTGAAGGATCCTGCCCTCCACGTGGGCACAGAACAGACCCTATTGCCCACGCCACTGGAAGAGTCCAAAGATCCCAGCGCTGATACCAGGGGGCTCACCACATGGACATTGCATCAGATTCACACTCTGTAGCCTGTCTCACAGAACCAGTGTCAAATTAGAAATGACATCTCTCTGGTCTAACTCTCTTTTCAAGATAGAACTATTGTTAAATTACCCCCAGAGAAGACGAGAATTTGCTTTCTTTTATTTCCTGTATTTATATGTTATGGTCCTGAAAAGTACATGTTATAGTAAATACATATATTTTTTCAGTTCTGGAGATTAAACCCAGGGTCTTTACATGGAGTTACATCCCCAGCCTATTTTTTCTTTTGAGACAGGGTCTCAATAAGTTGCCTATGCTCCACTCAAACTTGTGATCCTCCTGCCTCAGCCTTCCAGAGTGCTGTGATCAAAGGTATACACCACCAAACCCGGGATTTCCAGCTTTCTTTCTGTCCTTTGCATTTAGCTCTCATGGTCTCTAGGACCTCTTGATCTGTAACTATTTGTTGGCCTTTGTCTTTCTTGATCTTATGTTTTCGAGGATTTCCAACCAGTGATTTTGTCACAGAATATCCACAAATTTAGGTCTGCCTGATGTGACTCGGGTTATGGCAATGAGATCCAGGTTACGGTGACGCGATCCATCTTTGGGACCTCGGCACACAACATACAACGTGGGCCATGTGCTCCGCACAGCACCGATGCCAGTTTGTCTCAAGACGACCATGCTAACTGCAATTGCTTGGTCAAGATGATGTGATGTGTGCAGGTTTCTCCACTTGTGAGGAGAATCTTTGAAACTATATAAATATCCTCTTCCTCCTAAGTTTGTCACCCCCATAGATACACTGCTTCTGTAAATCCATCCTTCTTCCCACTATTGTAAGGAAGAATCTTCCTTCTGCTTCATTCATTTCCATCAGTTTAGATTTGTGGACTCTATATTCAATCCTCCTGCATTCAAATTATAATGGGGGAAAAAACCACCACAGTGGCTTTGAAATAGAAAAAAAAGTGTCAAGAAAGCATTGAAATTTTACATAAATGTCTCATAAAACTAGTCTAGAATGTGACTGATGGATGTGCTCACATGTCTGCCGTCACAGCTAAACACTTGCTCTTCCACAGAACATGGGATTCATCTCAGGTGTGAAATGCCCTGTGCCATAGCAGGTCTTCAGGTGATCATGGCCTGCCTTGGAACTTGTGATCTTCCCAACAGCCTTGCTGGCGAGACCACCCTATCTACAGAAGAGGAAAACTGCTTGGAGAGCTAAGAACCTGCTCAGGCTCTGGAGCCAGGCAGCCCGGAGCGCACCATGTGGATTCTAAGCCCTGTGCTCTTTGCACACACAGCCCTGTCCTCCCAAACAGCTGTGATGGAACAGTCTGCAGATCCATGGAGACCTTTGCTCCCACACATTTCCTATGCCAGATAACTATTCTATCGTAATGAGCTTCTCCAGTGAGTGTAGGATCTAAAGCTCTGGAGATTATTAATTTGTATGTGTGCTTTCTCACTCTAACTTGTGGCCCTGCCCTTTCTACGGGGCAATGTCTGTCAGCCCCTCCCAGAGGCAATTTTCCACCAGGACACAACTTATGTGTTTCTGTGCAGGTCTCTTGAGATTCAAGCAGAATAAACATAATCTTTATTCCTGGTGACACATTCTTGAGGCACTGAGGAGAGCGCAGAAAGAAGAGGGGCTACAGCTGACCAGTGGGGTGGGAGAGAGCACTGCCCTCACCCTTCCTGTGTAGCGTGCATGGTGGCTAGGTGGCCAGGTGCATCCTACACCTGCCCTGTGGCCCACACTGCATCACGTATCCTTAGTGTGATAAAAGGTGAGCTTTCCTCCCCTTCTCACGTCACACACAGCTTACTTATTCACAACTACAGCTCTTTGAGGTTTAATCAATTCATAACTATACTATGACTGTGACTATAAACATTATAACCTAGTTTTACTACTGTGATAGCTTTTCCATTCAAAGAAATGAGATCAGGGGCTGGGGATTTAGCTCAGTGGTTTCACCGCCTGCTGCGCAAGCGCAAGGACCCAAGTTCAACTCCCCAGTACCAAAAAAAAAAAAAAAAAAAAGGAAATGAAAGAAATGAGATCAGACTACTACTGGAAGTTTAAAAAGCCTCTCATAAGGCATACCATGGATTTTCAACTTAATTGGAAGGACAGAAAGAAATTATAACATCTTCCATTTTAAAAATTAAGAAATATAGTAGCTATACCATCAGTGGAGGCCTTATAGCCCAATGCCCTCTTTTGTGTGTGTGTGTGGGGGGGTGACTGAGGATTGAACCCAAGAGCACTCTGCCACTCCACTATACCCCAGCCCTTTTTCTATTTTGAGTTAGGGTCTCCATCAGTTGCTCAGGCTGGCCTTAAACTTGCAATTCTCCTGCCTCAGCCTCCTGAATAGCTGGGACTACAGGAACATGCCATGGTGCCAGGCCTCAGTCAGTTTTTATAGCTGCCTAAACCTTCTCCATGGGCTTTAGACAATTTAGTATTAATGTCTCACCTAGAGGTGGGGATCTCTCACAGATAAGAATTCAACTACCCCATCTATGAAGGATTCAGACTCTGGGTCCCAGTTCCTCACTTCCACCTAAATCTCTTCCCTAGCCCACAGCAGGGGTTTTCTTTTCATGTCATTTTCAGCCCACAAATGGATGGTAACGTTACTACAGGGAGACCTCAGCACCACTGCTACCGCTGCAGGCCTGACTTCCATGCCACCTGCACCGTATCCTGCTGCTGCTCCTACTCAAAACCTCAGGTCTGAATGCCCTCTTTTCTGATGGCACACAAGCGTTCCTCATCCCTGCTTCTTAGCAAGGCAATATTTCTTTTTCCTCTCCTTTTGTTTGGGTACTGGGAATTGAGCCCCGGGCCTTCACACTGAGCTACCTCCCCAGCCCTTTTTGAATTTTTGAATTTTTTATTTTGAGACAAGGTGTTACTAAGTCTCTAGGTTGTGCCCAGGATGAGCTCAAACTTGCGATCCTTCTGGCTCAGCCTCCCGGAGTACTGGGATCACATGTGTGCGCCACCACACTGGGCCTAAAGCACCATTTCTTTAACATTGATAACTTACACACCTCTGATGGCAATAGGGATGTACATGTGCACCAGCTCAGCTCAAGGCGATGGGAAGGAAGGGAAGTAACAGGCAACGAAGAAGACAAGAGATGTGATGAACAAAGGAAGACAGAGTGGCGAAGGATCCCTGGCTGGCGCACAACCTGTGGCAAGCACAGTACCAGCGTCCTTTCTTCTCTCCCAGCACTCACTCCCCAGGCTCTCCGTGCCTTCCTGTTCCTTTGATTCTTTTTCTCATATTCCACAGCAGACATGACCTCTTGAAGAGGAGGTATTCTGGGGAGTGAGAGTCTGTGTTCTTTCCCAGGGGAGGGGCTTCATTGACGTGACAGGAAAGACCTAGGAGAAAGGGGACTCCCCAAAGGGACAAAGCACCCAGGGAGCACCAGACTGTGAGGGACAGCAGGAAGAGGGCAGTGATGAAAATCACAGGTTCAGCAATTTAGCAAGACCCTACCTCAAAATAAAAAATAAAAAAGGGCTGGGGATCCAGGTCAGTGCAAAGGACCATCCCCAGTAGCAAAAAACAAAACAAACAAAAGAAACCCTTCCAAAAATAGGCTCATCATTCCAGATCACTTATGGTGCTGCAACACTCTTAAGTTTTTGCATGATTAATTTAATTCTCACAAACCATGGTAGGTACTGCTATTTCCACTTCTGAGATGAGAGGAGCACAGTGTGGCGCCCAAAGACCTGAGCCATCACCTGTAGGGTGTGGATCAGCACATGCTAGTGTGGCTCCAGGACTTGGCTCTTAACCCTGAGCCTGTGTGGCCTTGAGCCCTGGCTAGAAGACAACCTCAGACCAGAAGTCACACATGCCTGGAATCCCAGCACTCTGGGAGGCTGAGGCAGGAGGACTGAAAGTTCAATTCCAGCCTGGGCAACTTACCAACTTAGTGAGACCTTGACTCAAAATTTAAAATTTTTTAAAGGCTTGGGATGTAGCTCAGTGCAAAAGCCCTGGGTTCAATCTACAGTACCTCCCCTCACCAAAAAAAAGGCCTCCCTGGGCAACATGCCTCAGGTGCCGTCCTAGCTAGCCTGAGAGTCCTTCTGCAGGTCAAGGAAATGGATACTATGTCAGTGTGCGCTGAGGTGACACTCAGGTAACACAAGCAAGTTCTGGTATTTATAAGTCAAGAGAACACAGAAATAAATCTTTCAAAATAGCCCCCAACAGCTGTGTCCATTCCAACTTGGTGGCAGCCACAGAGCACACCTCTAGATGTTTCTTCTGGAATGCACTGCTACTCAATTACATCTCAAACTTGAGATCTTTCCACTTCAGCCTCCCCAGCATGCACCACTGGCATTGGCTAGTGTACTTCTTTTAAACATTCTCAGCAGTGAACAGTGGAATGCACCTGTATGCTAGCACTCAGAAGGCTGAGGAAGGAGGATGGCAAATTTGAAGACAACCTGGGCTACATAGGGAGAGCAAGACCACCCTGGAGTACATAGGGAGACCCTCTCTCAAAAAAACCCAAATAGATAGATAGCAAATAAATAAATATCAAACCTCATCCTCCAAGATGGATCAGATGTTTGCAAACAACTAATGGGCAAGCTCAGCCTCACCTGGAGAGTAAGGTGTCAGTCTGAAGGTCTGATTCCTTCATTATATTATTTTGTCCTTCTTGGCTCATAAAATGATTTTGGTAGCAAATCCAAAAGAAAGTAACATTTAAAAAATCTGAACTACTGTAACTGATGATCAGGATGTTGCATATTTACATATTTAAGAGCTAGTTTGTGTTCTAGCCTCTGAACCTCGTAGTTTTATCTAACAGGTAAGAGACATTTCCCTTAGATTTCTCTGCAATTTGAAAATGATGGTGAGAATCTGCCAGACCAAATAGGCAAAGAGAAAAGCACTGAGGTTGGGAATCAGGCTTGGACATAAAATATTTGGATTCTAATCTCAGTAGTGATACACATCAATCTAGTTCAGGTAGAACAGTGATGGTGAACCTTTAGAGATCGAGTGCCCCAACTACAACCCAAAATCCACGTACTTATCACAAAGTGCCAACACTGCCCCAAGTGTGTTGTTATCTAGTGCTCGGCTGCTGGGACGATGCTGGGGAAACTTTGTGCCACAGGTTCACCACTACTGAGGTAGAACAATGGCGCTGAGGAAATCACTCCCCTCCACACATTTGAAGACAGATAGAGAGGAACATAATAAAAACCAGGAAATCTTTAAAGCTCTAGGTGAGAGCACAAGTGAGCTGCATCTCCTGGCCTGACTTTCAGTCACCCTCACCCTACTCAAACCTTATTCAGGGCTCATGAATATGCACTGCATCTCATACATGTAATTATGATCAGAGTGAATTCTGGGACACACATGCATGTTGAGAGCCCCTGGGATGACACAGCACCCTGTCAATCATTCCTGTCAAGCACACCTAGAGTCTCAGGGGAGATACCTGGGCTGGGTACATATTCTTTAAATTCCGAGCCTGATTTATCTGAGTGCAGTGTAGCATAGTGCTTTTTACTTTCCTGTTGTCCCAGCACCACTTTTCTGTTCGGGCCATATTTTGTCTGCACAGACTTGCCCTAAGCATGTCTTCCCATGATCTTCAATAAATGTAGCTGCTTTTCATTTACCATTGGGTATACACTTGCCATTCATTGCTTGCTGTACACAAGAGCCTATCTGCTGAATCCATCTCACAGTAACAAATCTCTAAGCCTCAATTTCCTTATATGTAAAAAAAAATCATCCAAGTAGGCAAGGTGGAGGGAGGAAAGAAGTGGTGCTCAAGCAGGCTAATTGAAAAGAGTTTCAAGAAAACTACAAAGATGTGAACAAGTTAAGGGCAACTAGCAAGAATTGCCTCCCCAGATCTGAAGAGACCAGAGGAGGGATCAGTTACCAGAATCCAGCAAGAATCCAGCTGTACCAACAGCTAAAGGAGAAGGCCATCCCATAGGAGCTGTGGCTCCAGTAGAGGAGCTCACCACCACCACCACCCCCTAGCTTGGACAGCGGATGTGCCCTCATTTCTCTTTTCAAAGCCAGAGGGCCAGGAGCCCATAGGGATCCGTGACTGTGAGCCTCCCAGGATACACAGCACGGCAGGTCAGGAAGGACAAGCAGAATGAGCCAACCCCCTCATAATCACTTATTTTATGTTTCTGTCCATCCTATTAAATGGTAAATGCCATATGGACAGGAAATAACCAGCTAATTCTCTGCCA